>NC_091465.1:37750132-38057354 GCF_027789765.1 Dendropsophus ebraccatus
CTGTTATGAGATGTTCTGCAGGGTCAGGGGTGTGTGGGTGCACTGTTATGCGATGTTTTGCAGGGTCAGGCGTGTGTGGGTGCACTGTTATGCGATGTTCTGCAGGGTCAGGAGTATCTGGGTGCACTGTTATGAGATAATCTGCAGGGTCAGGGGTGTGTGGGTGCACTGTTATGTGATGTTTTGCAGGGTCAGGCGTGTCTGGGTGCACTGTTATGCGATGTTCTGCAGGGTCAGGGGTGTCTGGGTGCACTGTTATGAGATGTTCTGCAGTGTCAGGGGTGTCTGGGTGCACTATTATGAGATGTTCTGATGGGTCAGGCGTGTGTGGTTGCACTGTTATGCGATGTTCTGCAGGGTCAGGCGTGTGTGGGTGCACTGTTATGCGATGTTCTGCAGGGTCAGGAGTGTCTGGGTGCACTGTTATGAGATGTTCTGCAGGGTCAGGGGTGTGTGGGTGCACTGTTATGAGATGTTCTGCAGGGTCAGGGGTGTGTGGGTGCACTGTTATGCGATGTTCTGCAGGGTCAGGAGTGTCTGGGTGCACTGTTATGAGATGTTCTGCAGGGTCAGGTGTGTCTGGGTGCACTGTTATGAGATGTTCTGCAGGGTCAGGGGTGTGTGGGTGCACTGTTATGCGATGTTTTGCAGGGTCAGGCGTGTGTGGGTGCACTGTTATGCGATGTTCTGCAGGGTCAGGAGTATCTGGGTGCACTGTTATGAGATAATCTGCAGGGTCAGAGGTGTGTGGGTGCACTGTTATGTGATGTTTTGCAGGGTCAGGCGTGTCTGGGTGCACTGTTATGCGATGTTCTGCAGGGTCAGGGGTGTCTGGGTGCACTGTTATGAGATGTTCTGCAGGGTCAGGTGTGTGTGGGTGCACTGTTATGCGATGTTCTGCAGGGTCAGGCGTGTGTGGGTGCGCTGTTATGCGATGTTCTGCAGGGTCAGAAGTGTGTGGGTGCGCTGTTATGCGATGTTCTGCAGGGTCAGGCGTGTGTGGGTGCACTGTTATGCGATGTTCTGCAGGGTCAGGGGTGTGTGGGTGCACTGTTATGCGATGTTCTGCAGGGTCAGGCGTGTGTGGGTGCGCTGTTATGCAATGTCTCGAGGAGTGGCTGAAGGAGAGGATGTGATGTTGTACAAGAAGGTCCAAGGTGTTTATGGTCCTTGTAGGAACAGGAATTCTCCAAACCAGTTATTTTACCGAAAGAAGTCCAGACAATGAGACCCCAAAATGAATTCAGACATCGCCCCTGACCCTGTAACATAACAGATCAATGTTATATATACCTCCAGGCATCAGTTTTGGAAACCTGTTGCCCATTAGGCAATGCCTGGAGACATGACCTTTGCCCTTGCTTATTCTGAATTAGCTAAAGAAACTTATAGACCAACATGGCAGCTCCCACTACAGACACAAGGAGGAAAAATATAAGGATATCCTCAGGTTCTAGCAGTAACTGAGAAGTCTTATAATATAAATGCTGCATGGCATTACTGTGGTCTTTGCCATAGACATTGATGGGTAGAATGGCCATAATAGGTGCCACAGACATCAGCCAATAGGATCGCAGGATCTTAGCGCTGCAGACATCAGCCAATAGGATCGCAGGATCTTAGCGCTGCAGGCATCAGCCAATAGGATCACAGGATCTTAGCGCTGCAGGCATCAGCCAATAGGATCACAGGATCTGGTTGTCGCCGGCATCAGCCAATAGGATCGCAGGATTTGGATTGAAAGATAAACAAACAACATCACCCGTTGCCAGTCAGCGATTGCTCCTTTGGAGAACAGACCGGCTTCATTTTGTTCCTGATTTTGCGACTTTGTGAGTATTTCCTGTGTTCTGCGGAGGAAGAGGAGACCCGACTGTACATCAGCGCGACCTGAGAGACATCACCAACCGTCTACAAGTCTTCAGAGGTAAAGTAGCAGCACAATTCTCCTGGTGATTTTTGGCAATGTTTATCCCCATTATTATTATTCTATTGTTATATGTAACTATAAAAGTAATTGTGGGAGATTGATCAAGCTGTTTTACAATAATATTGTCCTTGGTTGCCCATAGCAACCAATCCCAGCTCAGCTTTCCTATACTAATGGGCTCTGCTATAATGAAAGCGGAGCTGTGATTGGTTGCTATGGGCAACAGAGGACATTATTACTGTAAGAAAGTGCAATATATCTCCCCATTGGGTCATTTAAAATAATAATATTCTTTGTTGTCCATAGCAACCAATCACAGCTCAGCTTTCCTTTATATATATGAGCTCTGGTATAATCAAGGCAGAGTGATTGGTTGCTATGGGCAACAGAGGACATTATTATAAGACACTGTAATCTATCTCCGCCATTGTGTCCTTTAAAGTAATAATGTCCCTTGTTGCCAATAGCAACCAATCACAGATCAGTTTCCTTCATTATTGGGCTCTGGTATAATTAAATATAAGATGTGATTGGTTGCTATGGGCAACAGAGGACATTATTACAGTAAGAGAGCAATTATCTCCAGTTATGTCTTTTATAGTTATAATAATCTTTGTTGCCAATAGCAACCGATCACAGCTCAGCTTTCCTATATTAATGTGCTCTGCTATAATGAAAGCAGAGTTGTGATTGGTTTCTATGGGCAACAGAGGACATTGTTATTATAAGACAATGCAATCTATCTCCGCCATTGTGTCTATTATAATGTGTATTAGTAATTCGTACCCCTCGAAGAAACATACGTCAGGGCGGGGGCTGTGTGCATGGACCTCAGTAATTATTACTTACAGGTTACAGGTAGAGCTCATGTACTTCTCAGATGTTCTGTTCTGCACCTGCAGTTTGATGTCTGTGCTTCCCTGTAATCCTGCTGTTATGTATTACCTCATGTACTATGCTGCTATTGTACTGCACTTTATGTGATCTGTTATTTGTACCATAGTAAGTGCTCCCCCACTCTGAGTCCCCCTTGTTACTGGTTTATGTATCAGCAGTCGTGGCTCACTGTTTATGGTATTTATGTTTTCACTGTATTTTTTTTCCATTAATAAAAATAACTTTTCAACTTGCAATTGTGAGTGGTTCATTTCTTATCTTTATGGTGATGTAGTAATTATACAGTATAGTAATATCCAGAACAATTATTATAGGGAATCTATCGGTAGGTTTGGGCAGCCAGTAGGGCATTATACAAAGACGTCCATGGTCCCTCTATTATGGCGCTCCAGTGTGCTGTTAATATGTCAGATTTTATAGATATGCCGATTATCCTGTTTGGTGCACTGGGGGCGTCCTTTACCCCAGCCCGCTTCTCATCACCCCCTAACGAATAAAGAATACTAGTAGAGGAGCGGGCAGGGGTAAAGGACGCCCCCATTGCACCAAACAGGATAATTAGCATATCTATAAAATGTCTCTTACATATAAACAGCACACTGGAGCGCCAGAGTAATAAAGAATAAATCCCAACACTTATGAGTACGATAAAATAATATTATTATTATTATTATTATTATTATTATTATTATTATTACTATTCTATGGTTATCTATAATTATAAAGAAATTGGGGGCAATTGCTCAAGCAGAGTTATAGTTATAATATTCGTTGTTACCCATAGCAACCAATCACAGCTTAGTTTTCCTATATTAATAAGGCCTGGTATAATTAAATATGAGCTGTGATTGGTTGCTATGGGCAACAGAGCATATTCTTATAAGGCAGCAATACTTTTATTATATTATATAATCATCCCATTATTATATAATATTGCAATATATTATACTGTATATCTCCTCCATTGTGTCTTTATGTGACTTAGTATTATACAGTATATTAGGCTATGTACATACACATAGGGGGAGATTTATCAAACTGGTGTAAAGTAGAATTGTCTTAGTTGCCCCTAGCAACCAATCAGATTCCACTTTTTATTCTTCACAGATTCTTTAAAAAAATGAAAGGTGGAGTCTGATTGGTTGCTAGGGGCAACTGAGCCAATTCTACCAGTTTGATAAATCTCCCCCATAGCGTTTAATTAGAATAGAAATCCAAAATAAGTAAATACAAAAGAAATCCATCTACATGTTACAGATACAGACAGTCACAGTACTTTTTGTTTCACATTTCTTACATAAAGTTATATAACTTTAAAGACGGTAATTTTTTTTTCCCCCACATTTTCAAAGAGCGGCATTAGTAAGGGGTAAGACGGCCACTCTGTCATAATTGGGTGTGTTGGAAACTGCAGGGCTGCTCATGCCCTGTTTCAGCACAGTTAGCTATGGCTAGCACTGCTGCATGCAGCACTATGGGTACTGAGGCTCCCCTTGATTTCTAGTCTAATGAATATTAGCATTAGTGTACAAACACACAAACCTGATCCACAGCAGATTTCTCGCTGTGAATTCCCAGCGAAATCCGCTGCGGATCCCTTCCTGTTGGTTTCTATGAGAGGACATATTGCCATCCCGCTGTGAGTATGTAAGTTATAGCCAGGGCAGTTTCTAGGGCATTTTGGCAACAGGGCAAATCTTGATAAAAGTGCCCCCCTCCCCCCCGTCACTCAGTTCAGCCCTGGGAAAGGAAGGGGGGCTTTTATCAAGATTCGGGTTACTAGGAAGAAGCAGTGTGTGTACTGCGGTATAGAGCAGTGTTGCACCCCTAACAGATAAAGTTCTACTGAATACAAAATATACAAAGACATCATTCAGGGACTTACAGGTGATGTCATCTTTGATCTGAGGCGTCACTTTCTTTTTTCTCTCTATCGGGCCCAGACCTCCACAACAACTTCTTGCAGCTACAATTCGTTTCTTCAGAACCTGCCAGACAGACATCTTAGGCTTCCGCACATTTCTAGCAACTTCCTTCCATTTTTCCCTCCTTATAGTCTCCCAAATTATAGTAATTCTGCTTTTTGGTGCACTAAAGTCAGTAGGTATCTGGGTTGCCCCCTGTATGCAGGATCCCCTGCTGTGCCCCCATATAGTAATAATGTCCCCTGATGTGCCTCCATATAGTAATAATGCTCCCTGCTGTGCTTCCATATAGTAATAATGCCTCCTGCTGTGCCCCATATAGTAATATAGGATAGTATATAGGGCTGTATATAGGACTGTGTATAGGATAGTATATAGGACTGTGTATAGGATAGTATATAGGACTGTGGATAGGATAGTATAATGGGCTGTATATAGGACTTTGTATAGGATAGTATATAGGACTGTGGATAGGATAGTATATAGGGCTGTATATAGGACTGTGTATAGGATAGTATATAGGGCTGTATATAGGACTGTGTATAGGATAGTATATAGGGCTGTATATAGGACTGTGCATAGGATAGTATATAGGACTGTGTATAGCATAGTATATAGGGCTGTATATAGGGCCTATATACTATCCTATCCTATATACTATCCTAAACTATCCTAAACACAGTCTTGTGTATAGGATAGTATATAGTACTGTGTATAGGATAGTATATAGGGCTGTGTATAGGATAGTATATAAGGCTGTGTATAGGATAGTATATAGGGCTGTGTATAGGATAGTATATAGGAATGTGTATAGGATAGTATATAGGACTGTGTATAGGATAGTATATAGGACTGTGTATAGGATAGTATATAGGGCTGTATTATACAGCCCGATATACTATCCTATACACAGTCCTATATACAGCCCTATATACTATCCTATACACAGTCCTATATACTATCCTATATACACCCCTATATACTATCCTTTACACAGTCCTATATACTATCCTATACACAGGGGCGGTTTTGGCATTTTTGGGGCCCCAAGCGAAGTTATGTCTGGGGCCCCGCCCCCTCGACACGCGTTCCAAAACAATAGACCGCTGTGTGTTGCCCCCAGTAGTATATACCCCTTTTGCGCTCCGCCAGTAATATACACTCCTTGTGTGCTGCCCCCAATAGTATATACCCCTTGTGTCCTGCCCCCAGTAGTATATACCCCTTGTTTGCTTCCCCCAGTAGTATATAGACCCCTGTGTGTTCCCCCAGTTATATATAGCCCCCCGTGTGCTCCCCCAGAAGTATATAGACCTCCTGTGTGCTGCCCTAGTTGTATATAGACCCCCTGTGTGCTGCCCCCAGTTGTATATACCCCCTGTGTGCTCCCCCACTAGTATATAGGCCCCCTGTGTGCTCCCTCAGGGGTATTTAGCCTCCCTGTGTGCTCCCCCACTTGGATATAGACCTCCTGTGTGCTCCCCCACTTGGATATAGACCCCTGTGTGCTCCTCCAGTAGTATATAAACCCCCTGTGTGGTTCCCCCAGTAGTATATAGACCCCCTTTGTGCCCCACCAGTATTTTATAGACCCCCTGTATGTTCCCCCAGTAGTATATAGACCCCCTGTGTGCCCCACCAGTAGTATATAGACCCCTGTGTGCTCCCCTAGTAGTATATAGCCCCCCTGTGTGCTCCCCCACTTGGATATAGACCTCCTGTGTGCTCTCCAAGTTGTATATAGACCCCATTCTGCTGCCCCAAGTAGTATATAGACCCCCTGTGTACTGCCCCCCAGTAGTATATAGACCCCTCTGTGCAGCCCCAGTAGTCTATAGCCCCCCTGTGTGCTCTCCCTGTTATATAGCCCCCCTGTGTGCTCCCCCCATTTATATAGACCCCCGATGTGTGCTCCCCAAGTTAAACAGACCCCTGTGTGCTCCCCCTCCCATATAGTATATAACACAATAAAACAAACACTTATACTCACCTGGGTCCGGGCGTCTCTTCTTCTCTTCACTCTTGTGGCCGCAGGAAGGGTTTTCCCTGAGATCACAAGAGGCCGCACTCCCCTTGTCCTGGCGCCGATGCTCCAGTGATGTCACTGGAGCGCTGGCACCACAAGGACAAAGCTGCCACTTGTGACTGCAGGGAAAACCCTTCCTGTGGCCACAAGAGTGACTGACAGGAAGGCAGCCAATGTCTCCCGCCCTGTCAGTGCTGCTGCATGTAACTATGAGTGCTCATTACGAGTGCTCATAGTTACAGTTTAGATGGCAGCAGCGAGCGGTGCAGCGGCCCTGTCCAGCGGTCTTGAGCACAAGAGCGGGGCATGGGGGCCCCCCTGGATGTTGGGGGCCCCAAGCGATCGCTTGGTTAGCTTGGTGCCAAAGACCACCACTGCCTATACACAGTCCTATATACAGCCCTATACACTTTGCTATACACAGTCCTATATACAGCCCTATATACTATCCTACACAAAGTCCTATATACAGCCCTATATACTATCCTATATACTATCCTATACACAGTCCTATATACTATCCTATACACAGTCCTATATACTATCCTATACACAGTCCTATATACAGCCCTATATTCTATCTTATACACAGTCTTATATACTATCCTATACACAGTCCTATATACAGCCTGTATATAGGACTGTGTATAGGATAGTATATAGGACTGTGTATAGGGCTGTATATAGGACTTCAGCCACGTAACCCAACCCCTCCCACCCACCTCCGGGAAAAAAACAACAGCATTATACTTACCTAATCCAATCCTGGCATGGAGAAGGCCTTTATCTTCTTCCCTCTTCACCTTGCCGGAGGCCGGAGGGATCCCCCAGGATGCCCGATGACGTAATTCCGGCGCCTGCTGCGGGATCCGTCATCAGCTGCAGAGACAAGGGGCCGCACTCAGGACATCAGTGAGGGATGGAGGGAGGCTAGTGCCCGGAGCCCTGTGGTGTCCAGGGTAAGAGGTCCTGGTTGGGCAGGGAGCAGGGGGGGTTGCTGGTACCAGCGCCGATGCCATGAGTGCGCGGGGGCCGGGCGCTGTCGGCGCCCCGTGAAGTCGCCCGGCCCGCCCGGTCCTAGAAATGGCCCTGGTTATAGCCCCGTTAAACCCCCCACATACTATACCTGCTCCACACTCCTGCTTGCTTTGGGGGCTTCCGGCATCTGGACATTCCCCTCAACCAATCAGTGTGCTGCAACAGGGCAGTGCACTGATTTGCTGAGGAGGACGTCCAGCCAGGAACCCCCAAAGCAAGCTCGAACGTGGAGCAGGTACAGTATGCTCCGGCCAGCGGGGGGTTAACAGTTGTCAGTTACTGTCAGTTACATACGGCTGGATGTTCCCTTCAGCAAATCAGTGCGCTACCCTGCCCTGTTCCCCTCAGCAAATCACTGCCACAGCACACTAATTGGCTGAGGGGGAGCCCCCAAAGCAAGCCAGTGCTTGAGCACCAACCCGGTACCCCTGGATAGAATGGTGCCATAAACGGGAACCGGGCCACAGATCGAAAAACGGACCGTGGCACCGGCTTCCCTGTGACGGCTCCGTTCTATCCCTGTGTCAGATTAAAGAGGATCTACCTGATGGTACCAATATACACTTATTACGGGAAATGCTTATAAAGTGCTTTTCCCCCTGCATTTACTACTGCACCAAGGCTTCACTTCCTGGATAAAATGGTGATGTCACTTCCTGGATAACATGGTGATGTCACTTCCTGGATAAATGGTGATGTCACGCCCCGACTCCCAGAGCTGTGCGGGCTGTGGCTGCTGGAGAGTATGATTGCAGAGGGATGCTCAGTGTCCCTCCACTGCCCTGTGTTCCTCACTGTCCCCCTGCCATGCCCCTTTATGTGCATTTCCCTTAATAAGTGTATATTAGTGATTTGTATAACTTTATTTTTTTTTTGGGGGGGGGGGGGGGGCAATACAATACTTTAATAAAAAAAAATTTTGCTTCTCCTTTATTCAATAAATATTAGGCTATATTAATGAGAAACTAGGACATTTGTATGAGAGCACAAACATGATTCTTTTCATTCTTGAAGAATGTTTTGCAAATGTAGTGAAAAAAACTCACTGAAATATTTGGTATGGACACGAATGAAATGACTAAATGATCTGTACAATAAAGTTATTATGTTATTTAAATGATGCAATGAAAAACTTAAAGAATAAGCAAATGAATTCATGAATTTATTATTTGCATTATTTTCCTTAGAATAAAGGACTTATAATAACCATTTCTTTACTGTTTCTTATTTTATGCTTAGAAGAGGCGACTTCGGTTCCAGGTAATTGATCATATATATTGTAGATTTTTCTGTTTTTCGGTTACTACAGCGGGGGACAACACACACAAAAAAAAATAGGGGAACAGGTACCCCTATTATAATGAAGAGAATCCACAGTCTAAACAGGGTTTCCTGCTCAAGAGGAGCAAGCTTCTGCTCCTGAGTGGGCCGTGTCTGTGTTGCTATCCAGCAGGCTGTATACCCTGTATGCATGCCTCCTGCTCAAATTACCAGCCAGGCAGGGGTTAAGTTGGGATGTACTGTATAATCACTTAACCCCTGTCTGGCTGGTAAACTAATCAGAAGGCATGCATATAGGGTAAAAAACAATTAAACAGAATTGTAACTTGATACTCCCCCCACCCCCACCCCCCGCCAATATACTATGCGCCTATAATACACAAGTCTTCTTATGTATTGGGAGGCTTCTGGGCCCCTTCAAGCACTATCACAGGGTGTGAGCCTAACGCTATACCCTGGTATAATGCCAGAGCAGTGCCCATAGTGTAAATTCATGCCAATACAACATAGGAAATATCTTCTTCAGAATCCATGTTCCCACATATTCATGGTAATATTCCTCTCATTTTAAAAGATGGCGAGGAAGAGGAAAAGAGAACTGATCGACCTTTATGAAGAGGAGACGTAAGTACAAGATTTTATATCACTGCAAATCCACACTTACTGCATTACACCTTATCTTATATACTATTCACAACACAAAGCTCATCTATTATATTACCATCACTTTCTCTTAGCCAAAGACAGGTCATATATTCTCCTTACATTACAATGGATCTTTTTTATTTTTTAATAAATTGTTCACTTATTCTTATATGCCTATGCTATGTTGTATCTTGTATCGCTGGAATTCTGACAGTAAAATCTATTTTTTATATCACAGATCAATGACCACCATCATGAAGAGGAGGAAGGACCCCGACCTGCAGCCAGAAGAAATAGCTGCATTCCTGAACCTGCTTGGTAAAATTCACTGCACCTTCCAACGATTGTAGTTTTCCTGCTTTAGGCCATGTTCACACATGGCATAAACATCGACCATTATTTGACAGGGCCGCTGTTTGCTGTGTCAACTAACAGCCGATGTCTCAGATTTTTACCCGGCTGATACTGCAGTATTGGCCGTATGAACATAACTTCATTTTAATTGGAATGAGGGCACATTTAGGTGTGCCCCCACTTCAATTAGCCATAGAGCACAATATACAGGATCTGCAGCAGATTCAATGATGTGTTCCATCATTTACCTAAATTGACTGTGTGGGCCTTGCCGTTTTATCAGCATTACCAGCCATATTCATTATAAGAAAAACACCTGTGATAAAGCCCGGTAATGCTGGTCACATGACAGAGCCCAGACAATCAATTCATACAAAACTGCAGAGACCAGATAATCTATTAGGATTTCCCACCATCTGAAGGGAATAGGGCTGAGCAACAGGAACAGATAGAGACACAGCTGCTTGTACTGTGCTGTGCCCTGACAACAATCAAAGGGACAGAAATACGTATACTCCATTCATCTTCTTGTCATTTAAAAACTGTGTTGAATTGAAACAATCCTTTATTCAACTTGTTTCTTAGACGACGAGGACATCCAACTTTTTTTGGCCAAGGACATCTGCCTTCGGATCTCGGACAAGGTACTTATATACTGCTTGGGTGAATTGTGTGTGTGAGGATGATGGTCCTATAATATTACACATAGACATATGATCACCACATATAGCTAAAACATAACTTCTTTTCTTCTCTTACTAGTATCTGCTAGCAATGACCCTCGTGTACTTCAAGAGAGCTGGACTGACCATCGAGGAGTATAAAGAGTACTTTTTTGCATCCCTGTGAGTTTATTCATGTGTATATGTCTAAGGGAATGCTGTCAAGTAAATGTAAATCTGATGCTTTAAGTCAGCTTTTCCATCATAGTTTGTAAAACAATTATGTTTATTACATAGGAGAAAGGTGAAAGGGGATTTTAATATTTATATGCAGAGAAAGCATAAAAAGCCTATAGATTTTAGCATGTAGCATTTGTACCATATAGGTTCATATCAACATAATTTCATATTGTTACTATTATTAGATCCATACAAGATTCTTTTACACTGACATGGAAGTATATAGTAAACCATGACTTCACTTTCTCTTCTTCAGTTATCTAGCGAACCAGTTTGAAGAAGATGAGGACTTCAGATACGAGATCTACGCGTGGGCCTTAGGAAGATCCTGGGAATGGCGGAAGGAAGAACTGCACGACCAACGGAACTATTTGCTTTACCGGATGGACTTCAGAGCTTGGATTGACCAGACCACGTGTGAAGAGGTTAGTAATCAAAAAGATATGTATAGCCAGAAGTGTAGTCTATGATTATGAATCCTTCGTGAAAAGATGATTCAATCATAAATTATTTAATTCCAGATCATGGCACAGGACCCTTTCCACTGGGCATGGATGCGACAGAGGCATCCCCATCACAGCTGGGCCATTCGTTGGTGGAGGAGGAGCGCATGGGAGTTCAAAGTCCAAGGCCCATGGGGTTACCCATATTCATGCGCTCGCTGCAGGAACATCGTTTTGTATCCATGCAGGTGGAAAGTGGTCGGTAACATCGTAAGCCAGATCGACACAGCAGTGGACCCTGGAACATCGATTGAGATCCTCGACTAAGAAGACCATGACGGATGACCCAAAGGAGCAGGTAATGTAAAACACATGCATGCACACACACATCATTCCCTTTACCCTCCAACACACCAACACAGTACTTTTAAAGGGGTTTTCCAGGAAAAATGTACTGATGAGCTATCAACAGGATATCCCATCAGTCACTGATCGGTGAGGTGCCAACAACCGGCAGCCACACTGATCAGCTGAGCATACCGCACTGCATAGTGAATGATGTTTGTCTCTGGTCACTGTGTAGCAGTGACAATGTGTAACTGCAGCTCAGCTCATATTCACTTGAATGTCACCTGAGCTGCAGTTACATATCATCACCACTACACAATGCACTAAGACAGACTGATTACTGTGTAGTGGGGTCACTGAACAACTGAATGACGTTGGTGTCGGGTGTCGGTAATTCAGTGACTAATGAGCAATCCGGTGGATAGCTCGTCAGTACATTTCGTGTAGAAAACCCCTTTAAAAGTCACACACACTGACACAAATTAACATATACACTCTCTCTACACAGCCCCAACTAAATGATTGATGATATATAGTGTTATCCTCCCTTAGAATGCCAGAGGAAGGGCAATACAGTGGCCATGGCTTCCCTGCAGGTTTCCTCCACAGGGGGTTTTTCCTGTCCTGTGTGTTGCTGTACGCTCTTCGTGAGTGATGGGAGGTAACAATCACAACACATACATACACACATACATACAATAAATTTCTCTTTAACCCTCCTTACTTGGTCACTGAGTCTTTTCTTGTGTAAGCAGTATATGGCGGTATCTGTAATGTATTTTTGATAATATTCTCACTTCTGATCACACTACAAAAGCATACAGAGACCTTATAAAAGGGGTTACCTACTTATCATCTACACAAATTAAAATTAAAAGCAGCAGCACTTATTTATTTCTTTTCATCAAGTATTCATAGTCTACAAACAGCCAATGGTCAGTTTGGCAATGTTCAGCTGCTTTGCCAGGGTTTGCGGTACTAATGCTCCATTCATTTTCTAAGGGGGTCATTGAACATTGCCCCTCTCTGCGCTCAGCAATGTTCAAAGGCCACATGGAAAACAAATGCAGCGCTTGCTTTGCATAGCCAGTCTGTTCATTTGGTGAAACAATTTTTCTAAAATCTCTTGATCAGTAGCAGTCCCAGCAGTCAGACCACTCCTGATGTGCTAGTTCTCTCCTGTAATGTCGATAGCAGTTAAAGGGGTTATGAAGCAAAAATCTTTATCTTTCAAATCAACTGGTTCCAGAAAGTTACATAAATTTGTAATTTACCTCTATTAAAAAATTGCAAGTCTTCCAGTACTTATCAGCTGCTGTATGTCCCGCAGGAAGTGATGTTTCCTTTTCAGTCTGACACAGTGCTCTCTGCTGACATCTCTGTCCTAGACTGGAAGTGTCCAGACCAGCAGCAAATTCCCATAGAATACCTTTTTCTGCTCTGGACAGTTCCTGTCTCGGACAGAGATGTAAGCAGAGAGCACTGTGTCAGACTGAATAGAAAACACCATTCTGGAGGAGGTAGTGTCCTAAAGATACAGGGGTAGCTGGAGAGCAGGACGGGAGAACGGGATGCCAGATCACACAGCAGCGCAGAATGTATATATGCACTGCTTGTTGGATCTGGAAACTTGACAGCATGAATATATGCATACCTGTGCTCTCAGTTTCCCAGTTATTGGCCCCCATCCCTTTTACACAGGGAGATGTGCGGCTGAGAACGATAAATTTTAAAATCAGCTCAAAAGATGCAAGCAGTTGAAGATCCCTAATTTTCCCGTTTCTCAGCTAATCGCTGTCACTTTTACAAAGGCCGATTATCAGCCGAAGGAGCATTTCTAACAACGCTCCTGGCCAATAATCGGCTCATGTAAAATACACACCTTCTCTGAAAGAACCAAGAGGCTGCAACACCATTAAGCAAGAGACACCACTAACCAAACAACACCATAAAGACCAAGGAGATCTCCAAACAACGGTATTGAGAAGTACAAGTCAGGGTTGAGTTATAATAAATTTTAAATTCTGAGTTCTGCTGGTCAGATGATCAGAGGTTGTGACTTGTTTTTGTATACTCATTTTTCACCAGAATAAAGAACAGGAGAAATCCTATTTGAACAGACCTTCTGTGTCAGTGTCTCTGACTGGTTTTTGCACTGTTTATGTGCAGTATATATGAGTTATTCTCAAAGAGTTTTGCATATTTATATTCTATGGAGCCAGTTATTACATTTTCCAGCAGGAGACTGGAAGTCACTGGACCAGGAGCCCCAGGGGACTGGGGTAGGTCAGTATTCCTTAGTTTTCATTTAAAAAAAAAAAAATTGGATCCCAGAATACGGCTTTAGTTCACTTTAAGGCCAAGTTCACATACTGTACAAACATCACTGCTTCATTGAATAGCAGTCTATGGAATCATGGCCGTAGTGTATACACCCTGTATACACTATGGACGTGGTTCTTTGCGGCCACAGAAAATATTTGACAGTTCTATTTTGTGCGGCCTATATTTAGTAAGGTCTGATAGTGAACGAGATAGACTGTGTTATAGTGTAAAGTATGGCTCCTGGCTGTACTTTACATTGTGGTCTATGGCAAATTGAAGCGTGGGCACACCAGAATGTGTATGTGTTCCAATTAAAATAAAGTGATGTTCATCTGGCTGATACTGTAGTATCGGCCGGCTGGGTCAAACAACAGCCGATGTTCATACACTGTGTGAACATGGCCTAAAAGGACAGAAATCGGTCCCTTACAATTCCAATTGATGAAAACCTTTTATACTCAGCATGAAAACAGATTTATCAAGATGCCTCAAACCCAATCTGCCTGTTTTTTTTTAAAACTATTCACAGCTCAGGTCTCATTTTACCAAAGCTTCTTAAGATATAAAACCTGAGCTGTGACTGGTTGCTGTGGGGAAAAAAATCTGAAAGTGAAGATTTTAAGGCAGCTTAATACATCTGTGTCAATGTGTTGTTGTTGTTTTTTTTTTATTATACTACAAGTAGAAAAGTCATTAGAAGCCCATTAGAGAACATGTTTCCAATGAAAGTCAGAGGGTCCTGATGCAGAGTAGCTATCAGTAGAGATGAGCGAACCTGGAGCATGCTCGAGTCCATCCGAACCCGAACGTTCGGCATTTGATTAGCGGTGGCTGCTGAAGTTGGATTAAGCCCTAAGGCTATGTGGAAAACATGGATATAGTCATTGGCTGTATCCATGTTTTCCAGACAACCTTAGTTTAGAAGCCCCCGCTAATCAAATGCTGATCGTTCGGGTTGGAATGGACTCGAACCCGAACCCGGTTCACTCATCACTAGCTTTCAGATAGCTTTCAAATAGACCCCCATATGGCCTCTGGTGCACTGGTTACATCTGTAGCCTTAGCCTCAGGCCTGTATGGATCAATAGGGGGTTACCTGACTTCAGATCTTACAAGGGGTCGGGCCAGCAGGGCATGGTCTAGGTAAGGCCCTATTCCACCGAACTATATCGGCCATAATCGCTCGTTTGCTCCTCTATGTCGGCCCGTCGAATAGGGGTTTTAGGGTGGCAGTTTTAATGGACCCAAGTGTTTAGTAAGGGAGGGGGGGTCACACACAGTATTGTTGGTAGTATGATCACTTATGTCCTGTGTTCCTATTCATGGAGGGGAAGGCAGAGTGTGCAGGAAAGGTAGAGAAGCGTGGATCAAAATATGGTACTGTCAAAGTATAAGGAAGAGCACATGATACTGCCATGATGTATTGTCCATACAGGAACACAGGATAAAGCAGGTCAGTGGAGGCCAACAGCAGAAGTAGTCAGTACAGAACTGCAACATTGTTGAATGGAAACATTAAAGGGTACTTTGTCCATGTAAAACTTCTGATATATTGTTGCCCTTTCATACAACATAATAAACATGCTATTCTCACCACATGGGTCGCTTCCAAGGCTAAGGCTCCATTTACACAGAAAGATTATCTGACAAAGAATTTAAAACCAAAACCAGAAACAGACTATAAACAGAGATCAGGTCATAAAGGAAAGCCTGAGATTTCTCCTCTTTCAAATCCATTCCTGGCTTTGGCTTCAAATCTTTGGCAGATAATCTATGAAATAATCTTTCTGTGTAAATGCACCCTAAGAGCGAACAGCGTCGTGGTCAGTGGCTGAGCGTTCAGCACGCTACATGGAGATACCACTGGAGGGCTATAAAACAAGTGTCAGGCGAGGAACAGAGAAACAGGACCTGTAACGTGGACTGCAGAACTACAAGTACCAGACATAGTGTCCACAAGGGCTGAGAAGAGTCCAGGAGCAGGCTGGATTAAAATCACAACAATTTGGAACAAGACCTGGAAGTAACATGCATAACCCACCAGGATCACATCATGTTGTCAGCAGAGAGAGGTAACAGCACAGTTCACACCCTGCACACATTTAAAATCCACGGCTGCAATTTTTAGTGGCAGTTTCCCTCCCCGGCAATGTAGGACACAAGGTGGTCAGACCAAAGTCTAAACACGGGTACAAGTAACTTCTCACTCTACAAGTATTCTCTCAAGTTCCATCAGAGTACATTGCTACATTGGGTTAGGACTCCATCAACAAACTCTTCTCCTCTATGCTACTCTACTCTACTCAGTGGCGCCGCAATGATGAGGCGACCTGAGTCGTCTGCCTCAGGCGGCGCCACCAGCTGTTATCATGGGGGCGGCATTCAGTGGCTTAGCTACCACGGTTGCAGCGGTCGCCGCGACCGGGCCGCTACTGTACTGCCACTGTACTGCTCCCATCCCACTCCCTCTTGTGACCACAAGCAATGTTTTGCCTGCGATCACAAGAGGCGGCTGGGACGGCCCCCGGATGACTTGCGGGGCTGGGAGCATCTTGAGGGCAAAAAAACAGGTCCCGCGAAGCTCCGCCCCCTCCGTTTGAAGCCCTGCCCCCGCCGCGAGAAGCCCGCCAGCGCGCGTGACAAGAAGACTAGAGGAACCATTCAGGTGAGTAAAGATTTTTTTGTTTTAAAGGGCATGATGGGGATGTAGTGGTATGGTGGTGGAACAAGAGGATGATGGGGGTGTAGTGGTATGATGATGGAACAAGAGGATGATGGGGGTGTAGTGGTATGGTGGTGGAACAAGAGGATGATGGGGGGTGTAGTGGTATGGTGGTGGAACAAGAGGATGATGGGGGGTGTAGTGGTATGATGATGATGGAACAAGAGGATGATGGGGGGTGTAGTGGTATGATGATGGGGGGTGTAGTGGTATGGTGGTGGAACAAGAGGATGATGGGGGTGTAGTGGTATGATGATGGGGGGTGTAGTGGTATGGTGGTGGAACAAGAGGATGATGGGGGGTGTAGTGGTATGGTGGTGGAACAAGAGGATGATGGGGGTGTAGTGGTATGATGATGGGGGGTGTAGTGGTATGGTGGTGGAACAAGAGGATGATGGGGCTGTAGTGGTATGATGATGGAACAAGAGGATGATGGGGGGTGTAATGGTATGATGATGGAACAAGAGGATGATGGGGGGTGTAGTGGTATGATGGTGGAACAAGAGGATGATGGGGTGTAATGGTATGATGGTGGAACAAGAGGATGATGGGGGGTATAGTGGTATGATGATGGAACAAGAGGATGATGGGGGGTGTAATGGTATGATGATGATGGAACAAGAGGATGATGGGGGGTGTAGTAGTATGATGATGATGGAACAAGAGGATGATGGGGGTGTAGTGGTATGATGATGGAACAAGAGGATGATGGGGGTGTAGTGGTATGATGATGGAACAAGAGGATGATGGGGGTGTAGTGGTATGATGATGGAACAAGAGGATGATGGGGGGTGTAGTGGTATGATGATGGAACAAGAGGATGATGGGGGGTGTAGTGGTATGATGATGGAACAAGAGGATGATGGGGGGTGTAGTGGTATGATGAAGGAACAAGAGGATGATGGGGGGTGTAGTGGTATGATGATGGAACAAGAGGATGATGGGGGTGTAGTGGTATGATGATGATGATGGAACAAGAGGATGATGGGGGTGTAGTGGTATGATGATGATGATGGAACAAGAGGATGATGGGGGTGTAGTGGTATGATGATGAGGGTTTAGTGGTATGATGATGGAACAAGAGGATGATGGGGGTGTAGTGGTATGATGATGATGGAACAAGAGGATGATGGGGGGTGTAGTGGTATGATGATGAGGGTGTAGTGGTATGATGATTAAGGAACAAGAGGATGATGAAGGGTGTAGTGGTATGATGATTAAGGAACAAGAGGATGATGAAGGGTGTAGTGGTATGATGAAAGGGCAGGAGGATGAAGGGGGTGGTAGTATTATGATGGAGGTGTTTGTATTATGAAAGGGCAGGAGGATGAAAGGGGTAGTAGTATGATGATGGAGGGGCAGGAGGATGAAAGGGGTAGTAGTATGGTGATAAAGGGGCAGGAGGAGGGGACAACATGGGGGGCATCTGTAAGGGGGATAAAATGGGGGGCCATCTATATGGGGGATAACATGGGGGGCATCTATAAGAGGGACAACACAGGGGGCCATCTATAAGGGGGAAACATTGGGGGCCATCTATAAGGTGGACTACATGGGGGGTGTATACAATAGGGCATGCACAGAGGGGGGCATGTACTTTAAGGGGGGTCACATAGTGTCAGGGCTACCTACTAAATGAGGGTGTAAAGGGGACAGTACAGATGTGCAGTTTTTAGAGAGATGATGGTGTCAGTGTGAGGAGCCTAATATGTCTGTCTGGCAGATTCTGTGGATTCGTGGCCCAGAGAAGTTCTCAAAATTGGCCACAACAGATGGAGAAGATGAAAAGGGAAGAACTCCGATCAGAGAAGACGTCCCCTGTGAGTCACTTGATATAACTGCACTGTAATGTATATGGTGTACAGAGCCTGTGTACAGTGCGTCCACCTCTATATGACTGTATGAAGTGATATTGGTCTACGTACAGAGGATTATATTCAGTAGCAGCGGTGGTGTTAGTCACTATGAGGTGGTATTATTTGTTACTTGTTATCTGGTACTGTGTTTTATTGGATTTAGTATACTGGATTTGGTCAGTAACAATATGGTGGTGATGGTTGTGGTGTGGCGGTAATATTTCCCCTTGTGTACTGGTAATATTGGCAATATTGGTCTCAGTAAACAGGATTTGTTTAGTAACAGTACGGCGGTGATAATATTTCCTGTATACTGGTATTATTGGTAATATCAGTCTTGAGATATATATATATCCCAATAGCATCGAGAAAGGGGGGGCCCAAGTTGACCTCTTGCACCAGGGCCCAAGAGACATTAGCTACGCCCCTAGGGGCGGCATTCAGTGGCAGATTATAATATGGGCGGTTTGGGCGGACGCCCACATTATAATCCGCCACTGATTGTACCATGTACCGGAGACCCCCGCGCCCGGACAGCATCTGTAATTAGATGCTGGGAGCGGGAGAGACTGTATTCATAAGCGCCACGGTGTAATGAATCAGCCACGCGGTGCTGTTACTACAGCGCGGCGCTTATGAATACAGTCTCCCCCGCTCCCAGCATCTAATTACAGATGCTGTCCGGGCTCGGGGGTCTCCGGTACCGGCAGTAGCGAAATTTGATGGGGGGCAGAGGGGGCGGCCGCCCCCGGGCCCACTCTGGCAGGGGCCCACTGTGATCTCCAGAGATTATAATTTGACGCCGCTGCCCGCCGCTGCCCGCCGCTGTCCGCCGCTGCCCGCCGCTGTCCGCCGCTGCCCGCCATTGGATGGGTGAGTGCAGCCCCCCCCCCCTCTGTTACCGGCAGCCCGATGCAGCCCGGCCCCGGAGGCTCACAGCTCCAGCCCCGCCTCCTGCATCCCTCTCCTCTCCTGCTCGTCGGCAGACGTGTGACGTCATCCGTTGCTGCCCGCCCGAGCAGGAGGGGAGAGAGATGCAGGCGCCGCGGGTCTGGAGCTGTGAGCCTCCGGGGCCGGGCTGCATCGGGCTGCCGGTAACAGAATATGTAAGCAGCTAACGGCACCGGACCAGAGAGGACCAGAGAGGACCTGCTGGATCCACCAGAGGTGAGTATACTTTTGTTTTTTTGTTTTTTACATGAATGCTCATGTGGGAGCTTCACTTGGGGCCTATAACATGTGGTTACAGAGGGGGTCCTATACTATGTGGGGGCTGTACAGGGGAAAAATGCAATGTGGGGGGCTACAGAGGGATGCTTTTACTGTGTGGGGGGCTTCAGGGGGGGATAATATGTTGTGATTATTCTATGTGGGGGCTGGCTGCACAGGGACCTATACTATGTGGGGGGGGGGGATAATATGTTATGGCTATACTATCGGGGGAGGGAAATATGTGGGGGCTGGCTACACAGTGAGTGACATCCCCGTATACTGTGCATATACTGAGTGACATCCCTGTATACTGTGCATATAGTGAGTGACATCCCTGTATACTGTGCATATACTGAGTGACATCCCTGTATACTGTGCATATAGTGAGTGACATCCTCCTATACTGTGCATATAGTGAGTGACATCCCTGTATACTGTGCATATACTGAGTGACATCCCTGTATACTGTGCATATAGTGAGTGACATCCCTGTATACTGTGCATATACTGAGTGACATCCCCCTATACTGTGCATATAGTGAGTGACATCCTCCTATACTGTGCATATAGTGAGTGACATCCCTGTATACTGTGCATATACTGAGTGACATCCCCCTATACTGTGCATATAGTGAGTGACATCCCTGTATACTGTGCATATACTGAGTGACATCCCCCTATACTGTGCATATAGTGAGTGACATCCCTGTATACTGTGCATATACTGAGTGACATCCCCCTATACTGTGCATATAGTGAGTGACATCCCTGTATACTGTGCATATACTGAGTGACATCCCCCTATACTGTGCATATAGTGAGTGACATCCCTGTATACTGTGCATATACTGAGTGACATCCCCCTATACTGTGCATATAGTGAGTGACATCCCTGTATACTGTGCATATACTGAGTGACATCCCCCTATACTGTGCATATAGTGAGTGACATCCCTGTATACTGTGCATATACTGAGTGACATCCCCCTATACTGTGCATATAGTGAGTGACATCCCTGTATACTGTGCATATACTGAGTGACATCCCTGTATACTGTGCATATACTGAGTGACATCCCCCTATACTGTGCATATAGTGAGTGACATCCCTGTATACTGTGCATATACTGAGTGACATCCCCCTATACTGTGCATATAGTGAGTGACATCCCTGTATACTGTGCATATACTGAGTGACATCCCCCTATACTGTGCATATAGTGAGTGACATCCCTGTATACTGTGCATATACTGAGTGACATCCCCCTATACTGTGCATATAGTGAGTGACATCCCTGTATACTGTGCATATACTGAGTGACATCCCCCTATACTGTGCATATACTGAGTGACATCCCCGTATACTGTGCATATACTGAGTGACATCCCTGTATACTGTGCATATAGTGAGTGACATCCCTGTATACTGTGCATATACTGAGTGACATCCCCGTATACTGTGCATATAGTGAGTGACATCCCTGTATACTGTGCATATACTGAGTGACATCCCTGTATACTGTGCATATAGTGAGTGACATCCCTGTATACTGTGCATATACTGAGTGACATCCCTGTATACTGTGCATATACTGAGTGACATCCCTGTATACTGTGCATATAGTGACATCCCCGTATACTGTGCATATACTGAGTGACATCCCTGTATACTGTGACTATACTATGTGGGGGCTGGCTACACAGGGACCTATACTATTTGGGGGATACAAGAAGGGGGGAATAATATGTTGTGGCTATACTATGCGGGGGCTACAAAGGGGGATATACTATGGGCGCTACACAGGGGGAAGGGCTATACTATGTGGGGGGCCTATATTATGTGGGACTGCACAGGGCATCTATATTATGTGTGGGGGGCTATATGCCTGACTACTATTTGGAGGCACATATTGGGCCTGACTGCTTATGTGGAAGCACAGAGGGGGCACTGTTACTGTGTAAAGCAATGGGGAATATAAGGTTATAATGAGGTATAAGGTTAGGATGATGCTAGAACGTGGAGCCTAAAGTGTTTGTCTCGCAGATTCTGGGGAGACGAGTCATGGCTGGAGAAATCTTCATGATGGGATGAGCCAGATGAAAAGAAAAGGAAAAAACAGACAGCTTTCACTACCAAGAACGTCACTTATGATTCATGTAGGAAGACGCCTCCTGTAAGTCACTGGAAGTAACTGCACAATCATGCATAATCACTTTTTTGGTGCATTCACACGTACAGGATCTGCAGCAGATTTGATATCGGGTTCCGTCATTGAGTAATAGAACAGGAAAAGAGTTGTCAGCTCACCCACTCAGTCTTGCTTCACCTGATGTGTGGATCTCCGTGATGTGGAAGCTCGCGGGTACTAATATTGGAGACCGCAGCCCGAATCATCCATGATAAGAAAAAATGTGTTCATCCGCAGCTTCATAAAATTCAATGGCTTTATTCAACGTCACAAAACATAAAATAACAGGTGATTTAAAAGACACGCCGACGCGTTGCAGGGTGAGAACCCCTTAATCATGGGGATGATTAAGGGGTTCTCACCCTGCAACGCGTCGGCGTGTCTTTTAAATCACCTGTTATTTTATGTTTTGTGACGTTGAATAAAGCCATTGAATTTTATGAAGCTGCGGATGAACACATTTTTTCCGTCATTGAGTAACAAAGCTATCTGCAGCATCAAATCTGGTGCATATCCTTTATGTGTGAACACACTCTTAAAGGGGTAGTTCACCCAAAAATTTTTTCTTTCAAATCAACTGCTGCCATGAAGTGCCAGAGATTTGTTAGTTACTTCTATTAAAAAATCTCAAGCCTTCCAGTATATATCAGCTGCTGTATGCCCAACAGGAAGTTGTATTATTTCCAGTCTGGAGAGCAGGAGATGTTTTCTATGGGGATTTGCTGCTGCTCTGGACATTTCCTGACATGGACAGAGGAGGCAACAGAGAGCACTTTGTCAGACAGGAAAGAAAACACCACTTCGTGCTGGACACACAGCAGCTGATAAGTACTGGAAGACTTAAGATTTTTTAATAGAAGTGAATTACAAATCTCTGGCACTTCATGGCACCAGTTGATTTGAAAGAAATTATTTTTTGGTGGACTGCCCCTTTAAGGTCTGTAGATCCTTTGTATAGCTGGATCTCTACCTCTATTTGGTCACTGCTAGAGATGAGTGACCTTACAGTAAGTTCAGGTTCACATGAACCCAAATTCTCTGAACTTCATCTCTAGTCAATGCTGAGGTAGAATATTGCATTTTATATACTGGTGCTATAAAGGGAATATTATTTATAGACAGTACAGCAGTATTATCCAGTCACTGTATGGTGATGACGGCAGTGGTCATGGTATTATTTGTCCTGTGTATACTCCTTTTATTGGTATTACTTGTGTTCGTGTAGTGGATTTTATTCAGTGACAGTATAGTGGTATTAGTCATGTTGTTGTAATGATGGTAGTGGCCATAGTGTTGAGGTATTATCTGTTACTTGTATACTGTAATAATGGTAGTATCAGTCTCTTTATAATAGATTGGCCAGTAACAGTAATGATGATATTCGCTTCCTGTATACTGGTGTTTTTTGGTAACTATAATAGCTATTTAGAGATATACAGTATTATCATGCATAGAAAATTGTCTTACCAGTGCTAACATTATACAGGATATGTGTAATATTATTTTACATATCCTACAAATTTCCCTAGGACCCTACTTATATATATTATCACTGCTGTAACCTGTTGTTGCATAATAGATAGATAGATAGATAGATAGATAGATAGATAGATAGATAGATAGATAGGAGATAGATAGATACAGTAGATAGATAGATAGATAGATAGATAGATAGATAGATAGATAGATAGATAGATAGATAGATAGATAGATAGGAGATAGATAGATAGATAGAAGATAGATAGATACAGTAGATAGATAGATAGATAATAGATAGATAGATAGGAGATAGATGATAGATAGATAGGAGATAGATAGATAGATAGATAGATAGATAGATAGATAGATAGATAGATAGGAGATAGATAGATAGATAGATAGATAGGAGATAGATAGGAGATGGATAGACTTGGCACCATTTCTGTAAATAAAAATGAGTTGAAATACAACACAACACGACCTAAGTGTGTTATGGTATGTGGGCTGGAGGGGTGTGAGTGCCAGGGCTGATTTTCAGTCCCAGTCCGGCCCTGCCCCCCCATGTCACTCCGCCGCGGCCGCCGCCATCTTAAGCTGATCGGGTGCACTGAGGTTGCGTATGGCCTCAGCGCACCACTGCTGGTACGTGCGCCGCCCACCTGTCAATCACCTCCGGCGCGGCGCTGTCCCTCTGGGTTCCGTCTCCCGCGCTCGCACCAGGTCAGTCACTTGCTGAACAGCATAGGAGCCGGACGGCCGCCTATGACTGCTGCTGCTGCACACAGAACAGGGGAAGGCCGACCTGGACATGTGGAAAACGGGGTGAGGCTGGACATGTGGAAAACAGAGGTGTGCTGGACATGTGGAAAAGGGGGGGTGGTGCTGGACATGTGGAAAAGGGGGGTGGGGTGCTGGACATGTGGAAAAGGGGGGGTGCTGGACATGTGGAAAAGGGGGGGTGCTGAACATGTGGAAAAGGGGGGAGCTGAACATGTGGAAACAGGGGGAGCTGGACATGTGGAAACAGGGGGAGCTGGACATGTGGAAAACTGGGGGAGCTGGACATGTGGAAACAGGGGGAGCTGGACATGTGGAAAACTGGGGGAGCTGGACATGTGGAAAAGGGGGGAGCTGAACATGTGGAAACTGGGGGGGCTGGACATGTGGAAACAGGGGGAGCTGGACATGTGGAAACAGGGGGAGCTGGACATGGGGAAAACTGGGGGAGCTGGACATGTGGAAAACTGGGGGAGCTGGACATGTGGAAAACTGGGGGAGCTGGACATGTGGAAACAGGGGGAGCTGGACATGTGAAAACAGGGGGAGCTGGACATGTGGAAACTGGGGGAGCTGGACATGTGGAAACAGGGGGAGCTGGACATGTGGAAACTGGGGGAGCTGGACATGTGGAAACAGGGGGAGCTGGACATGTGAAAACAGGGGGAGCTGGACATGTGGAAACTGAGGGAGCTGGACATGTGGAAACTGGGGGAGCTGGACATGTGGAAAACTGGGGGGGCTGGACATGTGGAAACAGGGGGGGCTGGACATGTGGAAACAGGGGGAGCTGGACATGTGGAAACAGGGGGAGCTGGACATGTGGAAACAGGGGGAGCTGGACATGTGGAAACAGGGGGAGCTGGACATGTGGAAACAGGGGGAGCTGGACATGTGGAAACAGGGGGAGCTGGACATGTGGAAACAGGGGGAGCTGGACATGTGGAAACAGGGGGAGCTGGACATGTGGAAACATGTGGAAAGCAACCGAGCTTCAATACCACACACACACACACACACACAAGATAAAGACAGGGGTGGTGTTTTTTTTTTTTCTAGAAGAGAGCAATCATGTTTTTCTTATCCTGAAGAACCTCTTTCATTTTATGTGTCTATATATGTAAATGTAGAAGCCTCTAACACTGCTCTTTATCTTAATTCACTATGAGTAATGGAGCAGAATATACCCTTTATTATTTAGAAACCATTGTTGTTAAGTGAGGTTCCCTTTGGGTAACATAATCGGTTGGGGGCCCACTCAGACTTGCTCGCCCCCCCTAGGCTGAACCACTAGCTACGCCCCTGGGTACCGGCATTCCACGGAACGGGGGAATGCAGCCTTTAGTCCCCTGGCTGATGTGTGGCTGCCGGAGGTGTCCCATCCTGTCTCCGGCAGCGCGCGCATCAGAGAGCTCCCTGTGCACTGGAAGTCACAGCCACAGGCGCACGGGGAGCTCTCTGATGCGCGTGCTGCCGGGGACAGGACGGGACACCCCGGGCAGCCGCACATCAGCCGGGACCAGACCAGAGAGGCTCGACGGGGGAACGGATGGCAGGTGAGTTGTGTGCTGTTTTTTGTTTTTGTTTTATCTGCTGTGCAGGGGGGGGACCATATATAAGGGAGAGGGAAGAGGGGGACCATCTATAAGGGGGGGGAGGGAAGAGGGGGACCATCTATAAGGGGGGGGAGAGGGGGACCATCTATAAGGGAGGGGGGAAGAGGGGGACCATCTATAAGGGCGGGGGGAGAGGGGGACCATCTATAAGGGAGGGGGGGAAGAGGGGGACCATCTATAAGGGAGGGGAAAGAGGGGACCATCTATAAGGGAGGGGGGAGAGGGGGATCATCTATAAGGGAGGGGGGAGAGGGGGACCATCTATAAGGGAGGGGGAGAGGGGGACCATCTATAAGGGAGGGGGAGAGGGGGACCATCTATAAAGGGGGGGGAGAGGGGGACCATCTATAAGGGAGAGGGGACCATCTATAAGGGGGGAAGAGGGGGACCATCTCCTAAAAGATCAGCACCCTCCTCTCCTGACATCCTCTGTGCTGCTGGGACTTCTCCTATAGGATTAGCACCCTCCTCTCCTGACATCCTCTGTGCTGCTGGGACCTCTCCTATAGGATTAGCACCCTCCTCTCCTGACATCCTCTGTGCTGCTGGGACCTCTCCTATAGGATTAGCACCCTCCTCTCCTGACCTCCTCTGTGCTGCTGTGACCTCCCCTGTAAGATCAGCCCCCTCCTCTCCTGACATCCTCTGTGCAGCAAGGGACCAAACATTATGTTTATTGGGGACAGCAGTTGGGGGGGGCAGTAGTGGATTATAATGTGGGCGGATTGACCGGGGGGGGGGGGGGCGTCATCCTATAGTTCGCCTCGGGCAGCAGAGAGGCTAGAATCACCCCTGACTCTACTTTCAATTGTTCAAGCACCGCTATAACTACCTCTCTTCTACTCTACTTCTCAAGGCACCTCCTCAAGCACAAACAAGTTTAAGTAGTAAGTCCGTGTAAAGATTCAGTTTTTTCTACAAAAGTGTATTGTACTACTAAGAGACTGCACAGTAAAGCTGTTATATTTGTATATCACTGGCACTCCTTTCCTACGCACCAGTACCCATACACACAAACCGCACACCCTGGGTTATTTTTCCCCTTTCTGTGGTTGGTGCTACCGATAGTCCGGGTGGGTCATTTGGCACTCAGGACTACCGTCACAAGAACCCAAGGGAGCCATCACAACCCGACCGGTCACCGACTATTTTGGGGATTACAGCCAGCCACAACATAAAGCAGGTACTACCATCATACCTGTGTGCTGGACTAGCACTGTGCATAACAACTATACCATCTTTGGCTGAGCTGTACAACAGAACTGATAGCATCCATTAATCATAGAAACGCACCACACTAACAGTTCATGGTAGGAGTTGTAGTTTTGCAGCTTGTGGCCATCCAGGTTGCAGAACTACAAGCCCCATTAATTCCTATTGACAGTTCATAATAAGAGTTGTAGTTCTACAATAGAATACAGGATGGCAGAATGACACATAGACACATGAATAACACATGGACACATGAATGACAAAGGACACGAGGGGGGAGCATGGCATAGTACACAGGGGGAAGAGGGTGGCATGCTATAAAAGGGGGAGAGGGTGGCTCGTTACACAGGGGGGAGGTGGTGACATGGTACTTAGGGGGAGCCAGTGGCACGGTACACAGGGGGAAGACGGCAGCGCGGAACACAGGGGGGGGGGGCAGTGGCACGGAACAGAGGGGAAGATGGTGGCATGGTAAAGGAGGGGGAGACTGTGAGACAATACACTAGGATCAGTAAATCCTGAAGGTCATTCATGGCTTCTTGATAGTTTCCTGAAGGTAAATACTGATTACTGATGCTTTCCTGAAGCCTTTTGATGCCTGATCTGGATTTCCTGTCAGTAAAAACTGACACGGACATATGAATGGGGCCTCAGACTTTTTCAATTATTTATCCTTAATTATAATGCAAGGTCTTCATACCTGC
Organism: Dendropsophus ebraccatus; assembly: GCF_027789765.1. Taxonomy (NCBI): domain Eukaryota; kingdom Metazoa; phylum Chordata; class Amphibia; order Anura; family Hylidae; genus Dendropsophus; species Dendropsophus ebraccatus. The sequence goes on from NC_091465.1 coordinate 37,778,014, forward strand.
ACATACAGGAAGCAAAGTCAGCAAGGCATCAAGTGTGTACTTATATTTATGTGCTTAAGAAAGTCAGTGCTACACATGGAATACATCAAAACATTTACAATTTAATCAGACCCATTGTATCAGAGCACAGCAGATGATAAAGCTGCGGGGTTATTTATATAAGTGCTTTTAGGATGACATACGTATTATTATCAGTATACAGAAGGAAAAGACATTGGGATTTTGTCTATTACAAGAACTACTGGTATCATTTGGAGTTATTATGATTCACATAATTACTATCAGAACTTTCTCTCTGCTGTACCCGGTCTGCTGAATTTCCATAAGTTAATATACAGTATTAAATTCACAATGTTTGTGCACCTTGTGAGAAAGGAGGAAAGATGATCTCACAACTGTAGAGCAAAGAGAGACTTTTTCTTTTTCTTACACGTTGCCATTAATACCTGTTTCCTGGTGGACATCGTTGGGAAATATGAAAAATTATTGAGCTAATTGTTGTTGTTTGCTTATGAGTAGGGAAAAAAACATACACAATTAAATACTTAAAAATGTTTAACACTTTCAACATTTTTTAAAATAATGTGACACGTTACATTTAAAGTATCTTGTTCAAACATATTTCAAGAGGAAAATACATTAAAATAAAAGTCAACACATTTAATTTCACAGTACAGTAAATAAATCATTGGCTGGTCAGCAATTATAAAATACTAGTTTGTTGTTATTGTTATGCCCATGTTTCTTGGCATGTTTTGTTAAAAAAAAAAAGCTCACTGTTCCTCAAACAACTACACTCTGGCCCATGTGATTTCTAACATATTCATAAATCACTTAATTTACCTATAATGTCGCTTTATCCCCGAAAACAGGTCTAAAGCTTTGGCCACTAAGTGTTTCCTTTTCCTGCAGTCTTCTGTTTACTATCTGGTGTTAAGGGAAATCCGTCTCTAGTAACAGCTAGATCAGGATAGAACACAGGAATTGGGGACAGGGCTTAGTATGTGATTTGTTTAGGAGAGAGATCCCAAGAGAGTCTGGCCTGTGATGCTGCAAGTCTGTCTGCTACTAATGGTCCACAGTGTTCCTGAAAGGTAAATCAAGACTTCCCTCCTATCTCTCACACTTTACTCTTTAATCAAACATGCAGTCTTGAGGTTGCAAAAATGTTTAGAACAGTTTGTGTTACTGAAAATGTACAACTCTTGGTACCGTACATAATAACACACAGCTTCATTGTAGCTTTACTCCGAGGCTAAAATTTCCATTATACTTGAGGTGATTCCATTTAGAGCAAGTTTCTAATAGGCTGATTTCATCAGTGAACATCCAAGCTTCTGACATTTCTTTCACCTCATCTTTTTGTGGCAATTAAATTTCTTAAAGGGTTGATGTGTTCAGGAGGAGCACTCACAACGTCCGTCACCCTTATCCTGTGAGGGTCATAGATACAGTCTTCTTCCAGGTTACTATCAACCATGCCACATCCTGGAGGCACCCAAGCACTGTCATATCCATGGTCATGCCAGGTTAGCCGCATTGGGTGAAGCTGACTGTCAATCTTCTTAACTTTTTCTACCTTTACAGAAAGCTTTAAAACCACTTTCTGATCTATCTGATTCAGTGGATATCATGAAGCCTTCTGTGCATCTCTACTGACATAGACGCCTTTTCCAAGCATCCCATTATCAGAAACTCTAAATCCATTGGTGATGATACTATAAGCTGCGGTTACACTTGTCCCATGATACATGGTATAGAACCTTCTTCCAGGATACTTATGTGTCATTTCTGTAAATGGAATTCCAGCTTGTGTACCTGTAAATTATACAGGAGGTTTCTAATGGGTTAATTTGCAACAAGATTGAGAAAATATGCAATAAAAGAAGATACGACAAAAGAAGTTTTATTACAGGATAAAGATGTACCCTGACAGAAGAAGGAGTCCAAGGTACCAATATGTCTGCGCACACTATTAGGGGTGGTGCCAGTTGAAAAAAAATGTAATAGAAAAAGAAATATCAACTGCACACATTAGATTGCCATCATTTTGGGGGGTTATTTTTGCATTTAGAGTTTTAGGGTGCATTCACACCTACAGGATCCGCAGCAGAAGTGCAGATTTGATGCTGTGTTCAGTTATTTAAATGAAATCTGCTGCGGATCTGCTGTTTAACTGGGTTCACACTATGTATATTTGAGGCTGTATTTGTGAGGCTGTATAGCAACCAAAACCAGGAGTGGATTGAAAACACAGAAAGGCTATGTTCACATAATGTTGTAATTGAGTGGATGGCCGTCATTTAATGGCAAATTTTTGCTGTTATTTTAAAACAACGGCTGTTATATTGAAATGATGGCAGTTATTTACCGTTATATGACGGCTATCCACTCAATTTCAACATTGTGTGAACAGAGCCTTTCTGTGTTTTCAATCCACTCCTGGTTTTGGTTGCTATGAGGACCTGACTTGAGGACCAAATACTGCCTGAAGTATACAGTGTGTGAACCCAGAGGGTGAATGTACCCTTAAACAGTTATCAACACGGGTATTATAGTGCTCAAAGGATATTTTCAGTATACCATAATATTGCTGGACGTTTTGGACAAAACATGAGCTTTATCAACAAGGTATACAGGTTGTATGTACAGAGAATAAACCGTGCTGTAAGCTGAGGTATGAGTGCTATGGCCGCCATCACCTCAGCTTACAACACGGTTTATTCTCTGTACATACAACTGCAGTGTCCCAGAACAGCCCTTCTTATGCTCACACTTTCATTATAAACAGTTCTGTTCTGGAAAGCTATGGTCCACTGCAAACTGCGTGTATTGTGTCCCCCTTCTCAGTATTTAAGTCTGCCATTTCAGTCATTTATTGCATGTGAATTCAGGTATCAGTGTCAAAAGGTATTATGTCGCCTCCTAGTGTTCAAGGATGGTACTCCTCATGTATATTCCTCTGTATATGCCTAATGGTGTGATGATGCAATGGCTGGATGTCACGTGACTGTGCCCTGCTTCCATGGTAACACCAATGGTCATCGAGCTTTTGGCTGGGGTTACCATGTGACTTCCTGTGCTACCTCAGTCTATTCCCTGCCACATAGGGGGTAGGTCGTGAGTCGAGTCTTTGTCCTCCACCTTCAGGAGACAAGTTGTGTTTGTCCTCTCTCCCTGCTAAGAGAGAGAGACCTGCGTGTGCTCTGCTGCTCCAGTCCACTGGCTGTGTTCCTGTCTCAAGTCTCAAGATTCTCATCTGGGTGTCGATTCTTCAGTCATTCTTCAGTTCCTCTCATCATCATCTTCTCAATTCATCAACAGCAAGTATTCAATTCAAGTCTCATTCCACCCAGCATCTCTGCTTCAGTATCACTACGACTCCCATTATTCAGCACGCTAATCTCACAGCCTATTGCAGCATCACCCATTATTCTGCTTTATTCAAGATTGCCTTATTCCCGGTTGCATCCGGAGAGACTGTTACTACTAGTTACCACCGTTACAATAAATACACAACTACCGTTGTTTCTGAACCTTGGCATTGGTGTGATCATTGGTGCCCTGACTAAGGACAACGAAGAATCGCATGCCCAGTATTCCCGCATGGTCAGGAGCCCGGCTTCCAGCTGTAGCACCCTCGTGCCTAAACCGTGACCACTACTTCCTACAGCTGCCCCGATTCCTGCACCCATCCAACATCTGTATAGCGGAGTGGCCCCTAGGGGCCAGGGCATCGCACAACCTGTATACCTTGCTGATAAAGGTCATGTTTTGACCGAAACGTCCAGCAATATTATGGTATACTGAAAATATGCTTTGAGCACTATACTACCGTGTTGATAAGTGTTGGGGGCTGCGTTCACACTATGTATATTTCAGTCAGTATTGCAACCAAAACCAGGAGTGGATTAAAAACACAGAAAGGATCTGTTCACACAATGTTGAAATTGAGTGGATGGCCGCCATATAATAGTAAATAACTGCCATTATTTTAATATAACAGCCGTTGTTCTAAAATAACAGCAAATATTTGCCATTAAATGGCGGCCATCCACTCAATTTCAACATCCTTTCTGTGTTTTTAATCCACTCCTGGTTTTGGTTGCAATAATGACTGAAATATACTGACTGAAATATATGTAGTGTGAACCCAGCTTATAAAACTCTAAATGCAAAAATAAAAGCCAAAAAATGATGGCAATCTAATGTGTGCAGAAGAAGGAGTCCATGATATTCATGAATCCCACATTTAGCCTGCCCTATACACATAGGGGGAGATTTATCAAACATGGCATAAAGTGAAACTGGCTCAGTTGCCCCTAGCAACCAATCAGATTCCACCTTTCATTTTTTACAGATTCCTTGTAAAATGAAAGATGGAATCTGGTAGCTAGGGGCAACTAAAACAATTCTACTTTACACCATGTTTGATAAACCTCCCCCTATGCATTTAAAACCTCTCATTTACAAATTGGATAACTCCTTCCCACAAATAGTAAATGTACAGACCCTACCAGGAGCGCCCCCCCTTTGGAACTCTGTTATGTCTTTTTCTCCTGGAGCCTCACCCAACAGAGCAAAGTGATGCCTAAGCCTCACCAGACTGACTAAGAGGATGCCGGGGTCTCACCAGACTGACTAAGAGGATGCCGGGGTCTCACCAGACTGACTAAGAGGATGCCGGGGTCTCACCAGACTGACTAAGAGGATACCAGGGTCTCACCAGACTGACTAAGAGGATGCCGGGGCCTCACCAGACTGACTAAGAGGATGCCGGGGTCTCACCAGACTGACTAAGAGGATGATGGGGTCTCACCAGACTGACTAAGAGGATGATGGGGTCTCACCAGACTGACTAAGAGGATGCCGGGGCCTCACCAGACTGACTAAGAGGATGCCGGGGTCTCACCAGACTGGCTAAGAGGATGCCGGGGTCTCACCAGACTGACTAAGAGGATGATGGGGTCTCACCAGACTGACTAGGAGGATACCAGGGTCTCACCGTCTATGGTGGAAGTCAATGCAAAAATACAAACTATTGCCCATCTACCATTCATTTGTCTCCTAAACTCTGTATAACATTAAAATAGGTACAAAATGAGTCAATACCGTTCTTAACCCAGAGATTATTGAAGCCAGGGAAGGATTGTGCATCTTATAGTCAGTTTTGTAAAAACTGCCTCCCCTGCTGTATCTCACCAACAACTAGGGGGCGCCTAACTGGTGAAGCCCACCTCACTCCTTGATATATATATCATATTGTATGCAAAATTGGAGTAGGGAGTTGGATAGGGAAATTTCCCTGCAGGAATAACATAAAGCCCTAATTGTGCTATAAGACATCTATTTCCTGTAAAGTGCAGGAAACTAACTTTAAAGAGGTACTCCGGCAAAAATGTTTTTCTTTCAAATCAACTAGTTTTAAAAAGTTATATAGTTTTGTGATTTACTTCTATTTAAAAGCTTAAAATAACTCTCATATATTCCAGGAGCTTCATTGACTTGCAGGCTAGAATTGTTCTTATGAGATGTATGTGCTTCTTATAGAGGCAAAAATGTAATGGCAATTTATTTTATGTTAGGGAGGAGAACCCTGTCTGACTACAATCAAAGATAAAACAGCTCTCCTATATCTGCTGTGCTACCATGAAAGAAATAAGACCAGTTCTGCCCTGTAAATCTCATTCAGTCATTATAGATTGAGGTTGTGCCTTACAAAGTTCTATAGAGCAACGATTCCTCCAACCACAAACACACGGGTGTGAGGGCGCAGGTCCAACAAGAAAATAATAAAATTGTTTCGGAACCGCTACGGTTCCTTTCTCAAGAGTCATGCATGGAGCAGTTCCGAAACAATTTTATTATTTTTTTGTTGGACCTGCTCCCTCACACCCGTGTGTTTGTGGTTGGAGGAATCGTTGCTCTATTGATCCCTGGAGGATATCGGGAGTGGCTGCGGTCTGTCTCACATGTGCTTCTGAGTGTTGTGCCTCCTAGCTAGCACAACCTTACCAGGTGAGGGTTACCTTGTTTTTTCCTCCCCTTCGTTTTATCTGGTTGATCCTCGCCATGGAGCGCTGTCTCCTTCTTCTTTTTTGTTTACAAAGTTCTAGGCTGTTATACCAAAAACATAGGAATAAATACTATAGATGTAAATTTCTATACTATAGAACAATTCCATTTGTGTGTGTGTATATATATATATATATATATATATATATATATATATATATATATATATATATACACACTACCGTTCAAAAGTTTGGGGTCACCCAAACAATTTTGTGTTTTCCATGAAAAGTCACACTTCTTTACCACCATACGTTGTGAAATGAATAGAAAATAGAGTCAAGACATTGACAAGGTTAGAAATAAGGATTTGTTTATGAAATAACATTGTTTTTACATCAAACTTTGCTTTCAACAAAGAATCCTCCTTTTGCAGCAATTCCAGCATTGCACACCTTTGGCATTCTAGCTATTAATCTGTTGAGGTAAGCTGGAGAAATTGCACCCCACGCTTCTAGAAGCAGCTCCCACAAGCTGGATTGGTTGGATGGGCACTTCTGCCGTACCATACGGTCAAGCTGCTCTTACAACAGCTCAATGGGGTTCAGATCTGGTGACTGCGCTGGCCACTCCATTACCAATAGAATACCAGCTGCCTGCTTCTGCTGTAAATAGTTCCTGCACAATTTGGAGGTGTGTTTAGGGTCATTGTCCTGTTGTAGGATGAAATTGGCTCCAATCAAGCGCTGTCCACTGGGTATGGCATGGCGTTGCAAATTTGAGTGATAGCCTTCCTTATTCAGAATCCCTTTTACCCTGTACAAATCTCCCACCTTACCAGCACCAAAGCAACCCCAGACCATCACATTACCTCCACCATGCTTAACAGATGGCGTCAGGCATTCTTCCAGCATCTTTTCATTTGTTCTGTGTCTCACAAATGTTCTTCTTTGTGATCCAAACACCTCAAACTTGGATTCATCCGTCCACAACACTTTTTTCCACTCTTCCTCTGTCCAATGTCTGTGTTCTTTTGCCCATCTTAATCTTTTTCTTTTATTGGCCAGTCTCAGATATGGCTTTTTCTTTGCCACTCTGCCCTGACGCCCAAAATCCTGCAGCCGCCTCTTCACGGTGGATGTTGACACTGGTGTTTTGCGGGTACTATTTAATGAAGATGCCAGTTGGGGACCTGTGAGGCGTCTGTTTCTCAAACTAGATGTCAGGACCAGTCACACGAAACACACAGAGACAGTGAGCCCTGAGCTCAGCCCCGCCCACTGTCCCTACCTAATTGCCGCAATCTGCCCTAAAATGGCAGCGGACAACTTGGCGGCGATCCCTGGCCTGGATACGTGAAACAGTAGACAAGACAAAATGAACAAACACAATAAGAATAGTCAGCAATCCGGGTCAGAACAGTCGGGCAGCGCAGTACAAAAACACAATCCAACAAGCAAGGTCAATAAACAGGCAATATGGTCAGGGGCAGGCAGCAAGCAAGCAAGGTCAAAAGAAACTAAGCAGGAGTCAGGAGAAAACAGAAAACAGAACACACAAGCAGGCAGAGACTAAGTCAATAACCAGCCAGGCACAGGCAGAAGCTGAAATCTTAAATAGGAGACCAGGAACCAAGTCCAGAAGATGATAGGAGGGACCAGCTGTCAATCACTGAGGCAAAGGCAGGTTAACTGTTACATGACCAGAGGAAACTTAGAAGAACAGACACGGGTGGGTCAGGGAAAACAATAAGCAGACCAGAAGGAAAAAGACACAGTTCAGACTGGCAAAAACAAAGGCAACCAAAACACAGAATAAATGGAAGATTATGGCCAAAAGCGCAGTCTCGGTCGTACCTTACGCACCGAGGACTGCGCCAAAGTTGCATTCATGACAGTAGAGACTCTAATGTGCTTATCTTCTTGCTTAGTTGTGCAACGCGGCCTCCCACTTCTTTTTCTACTCTGGTTAGAGCCTGTTTGTGCTGTCCTCTAAAGGGAGTAGTATACACCATTGTAGGAAATCTTCAATTTCTTAGCAATTTCTCGCATGGAATAGCCTTCATTTCTAAGAACAAGAATAGACTGTCGAGTTTCAGATGAAAGTTCTCTTTTTCTGGCCATTTTGAGTGTTTAATTGACCCCACAAAATTTGATGCTCCAGAAACACAATCTGCTCAAAGGAAGGTCAGTTTTGTAGCTTCTGTAACGAGCTAGACTGTTTTCAGATGTGTGAACATGATTGCACAAGGGTTTTCTAATCATCAATTAGCCTTCTGAGCCAATGAGCAAACACATTGTACCATTAGAACACTGGAGTGATAGTTGCTGGAAATGGGCCTCTATACCCCTATGTAGATATTGCACCAAAAACCAGACATTTGCAGCTAGAATAGTTATTTACAACATTAGCAATGTATAGAGTGTATTTATTAAAAGTTAGGACTAGTTTAAAGTTATCTTCATTGAAAAGCACAGTGCTTTTCCTTCAAAAATAAGGATATTTCAATGTGACCCCAAACTTTTGAATGGTAGTATATATATATATATATATATATATATATATATATATATGTCAAGGTGGTAGTCCTATTTTTTTTAGTCCACCTTGCTTCTCTGTCCTGATTAATTCTAAGAAGTAGTACCGGGCCGCCCCCAGAACCGGTACAGATACTCTGGACACAAATTGTGGGTACTTCCCAGTTTAATAAGTTTCACCTTCTTCTTATATGCGATGACAAAAGGTGTGGTTATTAAGTCACACGGATATATTTGACAAAACATGATTGGATACATTTGATCTCTATCCATATTTGGTATATTATAAGTGCGCAATATATTTGATTTTAATCTATCCCCAGACCCTTGACAGCCCCCCTAAAACGTTGAAATGAGGCCAGGAAACGGACAACTGGATTGATAGATTTATCCTTATCCTGATTTAATCATACACATCACTAGCAGATACATTCCTGAAATCTGTACCTTTGCCGGGAGAGGGAAAGGAAAGGGGAATTGGATTGGATTCTTCAGCCACAGATTGTTTTGAACAATCACCCTTCTCGGTTGAGACAGGTTATCCCTTCTGGATAACCTCCCTATTCTTTCCCTATTTCCTACTACCCCCTTCACTAGTGAAGCATGTATAATTCCCAGGGTATATAGTGATTCCCTGACTCGGGGTAGATGTTTTGGTGGCTATGGGATATTTCTCTTTCCATGTCTCACAGTCTGGGTTGGAAGTGGGATGGTTAGTAAACAGGCTAAGGAAACACTGTTCTTAGGCGTTGTCTAAATGTAATCATCATTACCAGTGTTCCATCCTACAGCTCCCTCCCAAATAATCACACTCAGATCCCCACAGGCAGCAACATCACAGAATTCAAACTTGAAAGTTGCCACTTGGGCCCTTGATGAATTATACCAGAAAGTAGTAAGTCCCTGATTTTGTGTAATGGTTACTTCTTGTGTCCTCACCCCCACCCAAACCAAACATAACATGAAAAGGATATATGTGTTTTTCATGGTGAAGGACAGGCGGCAGACACTTTCTTGCAGTGTGAAGCGTGGACCCAGGTGGATTTTCCCTCAAGTTTCACAGAGGTTGGGGACACCAGGAGCATTTGAAATGGACCTTCAAACCAGGGTTCCAGAGCGTCTCTGACTTGCTTCTTTACAACCACAAAATCGCCTGGCTTGACGTGAATGGGTACTTTGGTCAGCTTCAGGGTCTGGAATGGAGGAGAAAACTGCAGCATGTGTTACTTTTACTTCATTGCACAAATTTACAACATACTTAACAAGACTATCATTTCCTGCTGTCAATTGTTGGGGATAGTAACTTCCAAGCCTAGAGGGACCACCAGACAGGATCTCATGTGGGGTGAGACCAGTGGGTTGTCTAGGGGTGTTCCTGACAGAATATAGGGCCACAGGTAAGATCTCAGGCCAGGGAAGGGACAGTTCCTTGCTAGCTTTTAGAATTTTGTTTTTCAGAGTGGCATTCATCCTCTCTACCTTCCCACTACTTTGAGGATGATAAGGTGTGTGTAGGCCTAGATCTGCCCCTACCATCTTCAAGATTTCTCTGGTAACATCTGCAATGAAGGCTGGGCCTTGGTCACTTTCAATAACTTCTGGTACTCCAAATCTACAGACTAGTTCAGTTAAAAGTTTTTTAACTGTGAGTTTGGCTGTCATATTGGTGACTGGGTAGGCCTCTGTCCATCCTGAGAACATGTCCACCACTACTAACATGTATTTGTACTTCCCACTTTTTGGCAATTCCATATGATCAATTTGGATTCTCTGGAATGGGTACAGTGGCTTGGCTAGATGTTTCTTCGGGGTAGGCACTGTACCCCAGGATTGCAAGTGCTGCAGATGTCACAGCTTTTGGCATAGGTAGTTGCTGTAGTAGAAATTCCAGGTGCCAGGTATAGTTTAGCAATTGCAGAAATCATCTGATTCTTTCCTCGATGGGTAACTCCATGTGCCCATTGTACCACTGTGGGATACAAAGCTCTTGGTAGGCAAAGTCTCTTTCCTTTCCTCCAAAATCCATCTTGCTGAATCTCAGCTCATTGTTTTTCCCATTCTTTCTTTTCTTCTGGGCCTGTTTGAGTCTGAAATTGCTTCAGTAGAGTAATGCCTGGATTTGGTATTTCTTGTTGTTTGGTTTCTCTCTCTTCTTCTTTCTTCTTTTTTCCTGCTCTTGTCAACACATATATGCCAATGCCAACCTCTGCTTCCTCTCGAACCTGTGGAAGAAGTGCTGCAGCTTTTGCTGCCATATCTTACATAGTTACATAGTTAATACGGTTGAAAAAAGACACATGTCCATCAAGTTCAACCAAGGAGGGGATGGATACAGGGAAGGGGGAGGGGTGATATGTTCTATACATATGCATCTATATTATTTTGGTCTAAGAACTTGTCTAGCCCTGTTTTGAAGCCCTCTACTGTTTTTGCTGTGACCAGATCCTGTGGTAGACTGTTCCACAGATTCACAGTTCTCATGGTAAAGAAGGCTTGTCGCCTCCGGAGATTGAACCTTTTTTTCTCCAGGCGGAGGCAGTGCCCCCTTGTCCTTTGAGGGGGTTTTACCTGGAACATCTTTTCCCCATATCTCTTGTAGGGGCCATTTATATATTTAAATAAGTTAATCATATCTCCCCTTAAACGTCTCTTCTCCAGACTAAACAAATGTAATTCTTTTAATCTCTCCTCATAACTAAGATGCTCCATTCCCCTTATTAGTTTAGTTGCCCGTCTTTGTACCCTCTCCAGCTCTAGAACATCCTTTTTATGAATCGGGTTCCAAAACTGGATGGCATACTCCAGATGGGGCCGCACCAAGGCTTTATAAAGCGGTAATAATATATCCCTGTCCCGAGAGTCCATGCCTGTTTTAATGCATGACAATATCCTGCTGGCCTTAGAAGCCACTGACTGACATTGTGTGCTGTTCTGTAGTCTATTATCTACAAGTACACCCAGATCCTTCTCTATCAGTGACTCTCCCAGAGTAACTCCCCCCTGGACATATGATGCATGTGGGTTATTAGTACCCAGGTGCATAACTTTACATTTATCTACATTGAACCTCATTTGCCAAGTGGACGCCCAAACACTCAGTGTGTCTAAGTCATCCTGTAGCATCTGCACATCCTCCATAGACTGTAATGTACTACAAAGCTTGGTGTCATCTGCAAAGATAGAAACATTGCTGTTAATTCCATTCTCAATATCATTAATAAACAAGTTAAACAGAAGAGGGCCCAGTACTGACCCTTGGGGTACACCACTTATTACAGGGGGACCATTCGGAGTAGGAATCATTGACCACCACTCTCTGGGTACGATTATTAAGCCAGTTTTCAATCCAGTTACACATTAAATTTTCCAAACCGATAGACTTTAACTTACCCATCAGACGTCCATGAGGAACTGTGTCAAACGCTTTTGCAAAATCCAGGTACACTTTATCCACAGCTGCGCCGCCATCCAGGCTTCTACTTACCTCTTCATAGAAACATATTAGGTTGGTTTGACAGCTTCTGTCCTTAGTAAAACCATGCTGGTTATCACTTATAATACTATTAGCCACTACATATTCCTGGATGTAGTCCCTTATAAGCCCCTCAAATAGTTTCCCCACAATGGACGTTAAGCTTACGGGTCTATAGTTACCTGGGGAAGTTCGAGAGCCCTTTTTGAAGATCGGCATTACATTTGCCTTACGCCAGTCCCTCGGCACAATACCAGTAAGCAAAGTATCACGGAATATTTCATACAAGGGTAGTGAAATTACAGAACTGAGTTCCCTAAGAACTCTGGGGTGCAATCCATCAGGCCCTGGAGCTTTGGTTACATTGAGTTTGTTTAATTTATCTTAGACCATATCTATAGTAAACCAGTTCAGTACATTACATGTGTTAGCAGCACTGGCCCCACCCACCTCAGTACTGGCCCCACCCACCACAGCTCCATCCTCTTTTGTATATACAGAACTGAAGAACCCATCAAGTAACTCAGCTTTCTCCTGATCCCAGGTTATTAACTCCCCGTCACCATTATTTAGGGGTCCTACATGCTCTGACCTTGGTTTTTTTGCATTAATATATTTGAAGAATTTTTGGGGGTTTCTTTTGCTTTCTATAGCTACCTGCCTTTCATTGTGAATTTTTGCTGCTTTTATTAAATTTTTACAGGTTTTGTTGACTTCTTTGTAATGTTTAAATGCTACAGCTGACCCCTCTGATTTATATTTTTTGAATGCCCCTTTTTTCTCATTTATAGCCCTTCTAACCTCGGTTGTAAGCCATGTGGGATTGGATTTTAACCGTTTATATTTGTTACCCATAGGAATATATTTGGCAGTACAGTTATTTAATGTGGATTTGAAGATTTCCCATTTATTAGCTGTATCAGTATGTGACAGCAGCCGCTCCCAGTCTATGCCCTGAAGTTCTGCCCTTAACCCAGGAAAATTGGCCCTTTTAAAATTAAGAGTTTTTGCCCTCCCAACATGTTTTTCTTTTCTACACTTTAAGCTAAAAGTCACTATATTGTGGTCACTATTACCCAGGTGTTCATGGACAGTGACATCCCCAACCAGCTCAGCGTTGTTAGAAATAACCAGATCCAACAAGGCATCACTTCTAGTTGGCTCCTCCACAAACTGGCCCAGAAAATTATCCTGCAGGAGGTTAAGAAATTCCCTCCCCTTTGTGGTTTTAGCTGAACCGTGACCCCAATCTATATCTGGGTAGTTGAGGTCCCCCATTATCACTACTGTTCCCTCCCGGGCAGCCCGCTCTATTTGTCTATTCAACTGGCCATCTACCTCCTCAGTAATGTTGGGGGGTCTATAGATTACACCAAGAATAATTTTTTCACTCTTTACCTCCTTCTGTAGTTTTACCCATAATGCTTCCACATCATCACAGTCATCTCCCACTATTGCATCTTTTACACTCACTTTAATATCATTTCTGACATACAGACATACTCCTCCTCCCCTTCTGCCCACCCGGTCCCTTCTGAACAATGTAAATCCCTGAAAATTGACAGCCCAGTCATGTGAGGAGTCCAGCCATGTCTCAGTCACACCAACCACATCAATGGACTCCACCAGAACCAAGGCCTCTAGCTCCCCCATCTTGCTGGCTAGACTTCTGGCATTAGTAACCATACACTTTATATTACCATCGAGTTTAACCGCTTCATTATAAGAAATGGGATTTATTATAACAGGCAATCTGTTCTGTGATTGCCTCTGGCTTCTTCTGTCTCTGTTCTGCCATGAGCTCTTATCTTCGAAATGGCTACTTGAGTTGGTAGAGGGAGAGCTTCCATCAAAGTCTTGACGGCTTCATGGTTCTTGATGGGCGTTCCACTAGCTGTCTCGAAACCTCGCAGGGCCCACTTCAGGCCAAAATCATGCGCTATTCCATGCGCGTAAGCTGAGTCCGTGTAAATATTGGCAGTCTTCCCTTCTGCCAGCTGGCAGGCTTCAGTCAAGGCCCTGAGTTCAGCTACCTGGGCCGACATCCTAGAAGATAAGGGAGCTGCCTTCACGGTTTCTGATGAGGTAACCATAGCAAAACGGGTATGAAATTGTCCCCTTTCATCCGCGTATCTTGAACCATCAGTGAAGAAAATGTAATCAGAATTGTCCAGTTTAGAAGCAGAGACAGTGGAGGGTTGTGAAGTTTCTGCCTCCATTTGTTTAAGGCAATCATGATAGTCATCATCACTACTTCTCTCATGAAGTGTTTGACCAGGGGGTATGTCTTCATAGTCTGGCTGATAGTCCCCCTTGAGAGGGGAAGCAGAGTAGCAGGATTTAAAAGAGTACATCTCTTCAAGGTAATATATTCAGGCATAAGCAAGGAACATTGGAGACGCATGTTGCGCTGCATAGAAAGATGAGGTTGTTGAGACTGTTTGAGAATTGCTTGAAGGTCGTGAGGAGCAAAAATAGTGAGTGGATGACCTAGGACAATGTCTTCAATCTTGTCAAGGAGGGCCTGGGCCGCTAGAACAGCTTTTAGGCATGTAGGCATTGAACGAGCCACTGGGTCTAACCTGCATGAGTAATAGCCAAGAAGTCTCATCCGTTGGCCATGTTTCTGAGCTAAGACTCCAGAAGCATGGCCTTGATCTTCTGAGATGAATATGTAGAAAGGCTGATTGTAATCAGGTATCCCTAGGGCAGGGGCTTCCAAAATAAGCTGTTTAAGTTTCCAAAAACAGTCTTCAGCATCAGGGGTCAATCTTGTTGTTTCCACAATGTCTTTGAAGGAGTCATAAAGAGGTTGCATAAGAGCAGAGGCATTGGGTATCCACTGACGACAATAGGTGATCAGACCAAGGAAAGCTTGGAGCTGTATTAAGGTGGTAGGTAGAGGGATTGCTTGAACAGCTTTTTTTCTTTCTGCATTTCTCCACTGACTCAGATTCTTCTTGAAAAGAGTCAGTAAGGCTAACTGAGGAGTCAGCTAGTCGATCTTTTGCCCATGCCTGGAGTTTGCGGCAGAATTCCTCACCCGAGGAGTAACTGAGAGTATTTGTACACCACCTATAAATGAACAATGCTGGACAGTATTCTACATATATCAAAAAGATACTTTATTGATTACATACAACAAAAATTTCATATTGTTTAAAAACATATATTAAAAAGGGAGCAGAAACCCATACAATACATACATCAGATGGTATACAGGGCAGAAAAAAAGATAATAAATAGTGTACTCGCTATATATTAAGCCATTGATGGTATATCAATTGACCCACAGAGGTAGGAAGAAGCAAAAAAAGGGGGGAAAATAAATAAATGATAAATACAAATGATCCAACCAAAATAAATAAGAAACAATTAAGTAGATCTACATAACTGAAACTGCAAGTGCAGTCTAAAGTGCAAAATGCAATACCATGTGTAATATCCAAACCATACAAGTGTATGATCCAACCTCTGGGTATATGGTATATATACCTGCCCAGTACCACCACTCACCCAACGCTGCGTTTCGCTGTGCAAGCTTTATCAATAAGCTTTATGATAAAGCTTGCACAGCGAAACGCAGCGTTGGGTGAGTGGTGGTACTGGGCAGGTATATATACCATATACCCAGAGGTTGGATCATACACTTGTATGGTTTGGATATTACACATGGTATTGCATTTTGCACTTTAGACTGCACTTGCAGTTTCAGTTATGTAGATCTACTTAATTGTTTCTTATTTATTTTGGTTGGATCATTTGTATTTATCATTTATTTATTTTCCCCCCTTTTTTTACTTCTTCCTACCTCTGTGGGTCAATTGATATACCATCAATGGCTTAATATATAGCGAGTACACTATTTATTATCTTTTTTTCTGCCCTGTATACCATCTGATGTATGTATTGTATGGGTTTCTGCTCCCTTTTTAATATATGTTTTTAAACAATATGAAATTTTTGTTGTATGTAATCAATAAAGTATCTTTTTGATATATGTAGAATACTGTCCAGCATTGTTCATTTATAGGTGGTGTGCATTATTCTTGATGCTTATGGACATAGAACTATTGGTAGTTCAAACTTGTCGGTTAATTTATTGAGAGTATTTGTAGTTGCATCTTCTATTAGAGCTGACTTAATGATAGGCCAAAATTAATCACCTGCCTTGATGCTGACAACATTACAAAGGTCTTGCCATGGGGCAGAGTAGGTCTTCTGTACTTCACTTAGTCTTCGATAGAAGCGCATAGGATGCTTCTCGGGATCAGGTAATTGACTTATCAAGTCGTTAACCTGAGTAGGAGTGAAAGGTACATATCGAGGACGCTCTTGTTGCAACATAGTAGGTTGAGGTGGTTGCAATGGTGCTGGTGTTGGTGCTGGTACTGGTGACAACGGTGGTTGTGCTGATGCTGGTACTGGTGGCAACAGTGGTTGTGCTGGTGCTGGTACTGGTGGCAACGGTGGACATTGCGCTTGCTCACTGTGGTTGCTGACAAGTGGTTGAAAATAAGTGGAGTTTAAAGAGGAGTTGAAAGAAGGAGTTTCAAGTTCTGGTAAGTGCTAAATCTCTTTCTTTTTCACTGTTTTTTTGCACTGAGGATGATGGCTAGTAAGATGGAGGGTTTCATTCAGTGCGCAGTCTGCCGCATGTACGCACAACTGGAGCAGAAGTTCCAGGGTGAGTACCGCTGTGACAGATGTGAGCATGTTGCTCATCTAGAAGCTCGAGTTAGAGATCTGGAGAAGCATATTGCAACACTGAGGGAACTTGGCCACCTTGAGAGGGAACTTCGGCTCAGTGAGCAGGAAGTTAGTGGGTTAGAGATGGAGGGAGGTGATATAGATCAGGAGGCCCAAGTAAGTAGCTGGGTTAATGTAGTTAGAGGGACCGGTAAGGGATCCAAGAAAAGGAAGGCCACTTCTCCTACTGTATGCCCAAGCAAAATTGCCAAGTTAGGTGATGATGCAAGGGCATCTGTGTCAGAAATGGTAGCTCTAGTGGAACCTGTTCTCCCTAACAGCCGGGGGAACAGTCCAACTAGTAGTGGGAGGGATGGTATTGTAGGTAGGCCTAGACAGTTAGTGGTTGTAGGGGATTCTATAATCAGGAAGACGGATAGAATAATTTGTCGCCAAGACCGCTTCAACCGAATGGTTTGCCGAATGGTTCGCGGTCTCCCTGGTGCCAGGGTTCGGCATGTGGTGGAAAGGGTGGATAAATTACTTGGGGGGGCTGGGGATGACCCAGCCGTCGTGGTCCATGTGGGAACCAATGACAGGATACAAGGTAGGTGGAGGTCTATTAAAAATAATTTTAGAGAGCTAGGTGCTAAGTTGAAGGGAAGGACCTCCAAGGTTGTATTCTCTGGAATACTGCCTGTGCCATGCGCATCGCAGAAAAGACAGCGGGAGCTTAGGGAGTTAAATGCATGGCTCAAGTCATGGTGTAGAGAAGAAGGGTTTGGGTTTTTAGAGCACTGGGCTGAATTTTCATTGGGGTACAAACTGTTTTCCGCAGATAATTTGCACCTTAATGGAAGGGGGTCCACTGTGCTGGGGGAGAGAATCCTAGAAGGGGTGGAGAGGTAGCCGAGGGGTCCAGAGCAGGTATTTGTACATTACTCACCTGTCCCGGGCTCCTGATCGGCGTCTTCCGGGTTCGCGGCATCCTTGTCTTCGTTCGGGTCTTCGGCTTCCTCCGTGACGTCACGTTCGGCTTCTCGGCTATTTTCGGCTCCAGCGTCGGCTTTTTCCGTATTTTGCGCTCTGCTGCCCTCTAGCGGCTGATATGTGTAATACACTTATCAGCAGCTACAGGGATGTTCAGAATGTAGAAAAAGGTTTTGTTTTTTTTCAATTTTTTTTTCTATTTTCCGCACCCTATCGCCGCTGAGTGTTGATCAGCATCGCACGAAAGTGCGCTGCTAATCAGCAACTCCTCCTTTTTGGCGTAGGGTGTTTTTTTTCTATATTCTACTGCCACGGTCTGCTGATAAGTGCCGAACATAAGTGCGGCATTTATCAGCAACTCCTTTGTTGGCGTAGGTTTTTTTTTATACTTACTGTAAAAAAACACTACATTACACCACACTACATTGAATAAAGTTTGACACTACACCACTACATACCCCATATACTAGTCCCCATATAAAGATGGCCCCCAGGGTGTTTTCGGTGTCGGACGCATACGTTATTGCCTCCGACACCGAAACAGCCAGTGAGGATGAATGGGGGATCCTTCTTTCCTCCATTCATCCTCATCATCCTCATCATCCAGTGACGTGTCTGGGGGTAGCGTAGCGTACACTGCCCCCCAGACACGTCTTTTCCGCCAGTACCGTCCCAATAAGAGATGACTGTATGGCGTGAAATTCTCCAAACTGTGTGAGCGTATCTCAGGGTATTCTTACAGATTTAGGGTAGGTGCACACTGCGGAATGGCGAAGGATAACCCTTCGTGCATTCCGCAGCTGGCACCCGCCGGCGGACTGATGCGGGCGCATGTCTCCACTCGTGTCATAGACTCCATGTTATGCATGGGCGGATTCCATCGTCCGTCCAAAGAATGAACACGTTGGACGGAGAGCGGAATCCGCCCGTGCATAGAATGGAGTCTATGACACGTGTGGAGACGTGCGCCTGCATCAGTCCGCCGGCGGGTGCCAACTGCGGAATGCACGAAGGGTTATCTGTCGCGATTCCGCAGTGTGCACGTACCCTTAGAGTGTATGTAGGAAGGGACACCCGAATCCAGCCCCAGATGCCCCCCTCCCCCCCCAATCCTCGGAACAAGTGGGAAGATCGTCCGGGAACTGATCTTCCCACTGCTGGATAAAGGTTACCACCTGTACGGGGATAACATTTATACCAGCACCCCCTCTTCCGGTCCCTCGCTGCCCGAGCTACTGTAGCTTGCGGCACGATCCGAACATATCAGAAGTAGTAATAGAGCCCTAATATTTAGCAGCCATGGAGCGGACCCAGCGCTTCTGGATATGAAGGACCCCGTATCGCACCAGGACAACATTTTCCAGGTGACGTCCCCCACACTAGAGAACGGGAGACCCCAGAAGAAGTGCAGAGTGTGGCGTAACAGGGGGATCAGGAAGGACGCCATTTTCCAGTGGGACACCTGTCCTGATCACCCCGGCCTCTGCATACTGGATCGCTCCAAGGCGCACCACATGTCATTGGGGTTCTACATTATCTAAATTCTGTCCCTTATTCCTATTTCAGGGGTCACGTTGATCCAGGGATTATTCTGATCGCCATTATGGAGTCGGGAAGGAATTTTCCCCTGTGATGAGGCTACTGTCGTCTGCCTCACGAGGGTTTTTTGCCTTCCTCTGGATCAACACAGGTTGAATTTGATGGACACCTGTCATTTCCAACCTTATAAACTAATAATTGGCCTAATACCCCCAAATAAATGAGAATTGTCCCTTTTCCCCAGCTAAGTAGGTATGGCCGCCATTCCCATTAGAGGATGCCATGATGCAATTACAAAGCCTCTGTGCGGCCAGGACAGTAGAAACCCCCCACAAGTGACCCCATTCTGGAAACTACACCCCATAAGGAATCTAACAAGGGGGGCAGCGGGGATATAGCCCCCTGGTGACGGCCACATTTGGGACGTGAAAATGAAAAAAATTGTATTTTTTATTTTCTCGGCACATGTTCTACGTAAGTGCCCGTCACCAATGGGGTCCATATCCTCACTGCACCCCTTGTTAGGTTCCTTATGGGGTGTAGTTCCCAGAATGGGGTCACTTGTCGGGGGTTTCTACTGTCCTGGCAGCACAGGAGCTTTGTAATTGCGACATGGCCTCTATCCTCCATTCCAGCCTCTAAATGGCGCTCTGTCCCTTTGGTGACTTGCCATGTGCCCATATGGCACATTATGCCCACATGTGGGGTATTTTCGTACTCAGGGGAAATTACCCTACACGTTTTGTGTTCATTTTCTTTTTTAACCCCTTGTGGAAATGGAAAAAAATCAAGGCTAGACCAACATTTAGTGTAATTTTTGTAAAATTTTTACTCTAAATCATTAACCTTGTCATGATTTTTTCATTTTCACAAGGGGTTAAAAGATAAAAAAAAACATTTATTGTGTAGCGCAATTTCCCCTGAGTACGGAAATACCCCACATGTGTACATAAAGCGCCATTCGGGTGCAGGGTAAGCCTCCGAAGGGACGGAGCGCCATTTGGTTTTTGAAGGCTGGATTTGGATGGAATGGATTTCGAGGGGCCATGTTGCATTCAAAAGGCCCCTGTGTTGCCAAGACAGTTGAAACCCCCCACAAGTGACCCCATTATGGAAACTGCACCCCTCAGGGAATGTAACAAGGGGTGTAGTGAGCATATGGTCCCCACTGGTGACGGGCACAAATGTGGAACAATGTGGCGTGAAAATGAAATATTACATTTTTTACACTATAATGTTGGTTTAGCCTTGAATTTATCATTTTCACAAGGGGTTAAAAGAGGAAAAAAAAACAAAATGTGTAGAGCAATTTCCCCCGAGTCCGTAAATACCCCACATGTGGTCATAAAGCGCCATGTGGGCGCATGGCAAGCCTCCCAAGGGAAGGAGCGCCATTTGGATTTTGGAGGTTGGATTTGGCTAGAATGGATGATGAACGCCATGTCGCATTTACAGAGCCCTCGTGCTGCCAAAACACTGGAAACCCCCCACAAGTGACCCTATTCTGGAAACTGCACCCCTCAAGGAATCTAACAAGGGGTGCAGTGAGGATATGGACCCCTTGATGACGGGCACATTTGTGCCATGAAAGTGAAAAAAAGAATTTTTTTACTTTTACGTCACATTGTTCCACATTTGTGCCCGTCACCAGTGGGGTCCATATGCTCACTGCCCCCCTTGTTAGATTCCTTGAGGGGTGTAGTTTCAAGAATGGGGTCACTTGTGGGGGGTTTCCAGTGTCTTGGCAGCACGAGGGCTCTGTAAATGCGACATGGCGCTTGAAATCCTTTTCAGTGAAATTCAGCTTCCAAAAGCCAATTGGCGCTCCTTCCCTTTGGAGGCTCGTCCTGCGCCCCCTTGGCACTTTATCGCCACATGTGGGGTATTTCCGTACTCGGGAGAAACTGCGCTACACATTTTGTGTCTTTTTTTGCCTCTTATCCCTTTAAGAAAATGAAAAATTGAAGGCTAGAACAACATTTTAGTGTAAAAAATAAAAAAAAAAATGTTCACGCCATATTGTTCGGAAAATCTGTGAAGCACCTATGGGGTCCAGATGTCACTGCACCCCTTGTTACATTACTTGAGGGGTGTAGTTTTCTAAATGGTTTCCCTTTAGGGGTGTTTTTTAGGTTTTGGCACCCCAGAGCCTCTGCCAACCTGAAGTGGTACAGTCAAAAATGACCAAATATAACGGAGGCGTTGAAAATCACTAGGCGCTCCCTTATATCTGAGGCTTGTGGTTGCGTCAAATAGCGCAATAGGGTCACATATGGGGTATTTCTATAAACTGCAGAAACGGGACAATAATTATTGGGGTGCATTTCTCTGGTAATAGGTTTATAATTATGAAAAATATTGGATTACAATAAAATCTCTGCACAGAAAATTAAAATTTTCAAATTCCTTACACACTTAGCTTTTATTTCTGTGACTCCCCTAAAGGGTTAAAACACTTTCTGGATATGCTTTTGCAGAGTTTGGGGGGTGCAGTTTCTGAAATGGGGTGCTTTGTGGGGCTTTCTAACATACAGGCCCCTCAAATACACTTTGTACCTGAACAGGTCCCTAAAAATATCTGATTTTGAAATTTTACTGAAAATTTGGAAATTTGCTGCTAATGTTTTAAGCTCCCTATTATCTAAAAAAAATTAAAGATAGTTTAATAAATGACGCCAACATAAAGTAGACATGTTGCTAATGCTATTTAATATATAATTTATGTGGTATAACCACTTTCTGTATATGCAAAAAAGTTTCAAAGTTGGAAAAATGAATTTTTTCACATTTTTTCACATTATTTGGGATTTTTTCATAAAGATTTGTTATGAGTATCAACTCCAATTTACCAGAAATGTAAAGTACAATATGTCACGAGAAAACAATCTCAGAATCAGCCGGATAGGTAAAAGCATCCCGAAGTTATTAATGACTAAAGTGACACAGGTCATATTCATAAAATTTGTCTCTGTCATTAAGGCCATTTCAGGCTCTGTCCTTAAGGGGTTAAGGGTAGTTCCTGTGTTCCATATAGGTGCTGTGTAAATGGGAGTAAAAAGGGCAGACATGTTGTCAAAATCACGGGTGTCAAAGCTGACTCTGGCAGGTTTTGGGGGCCCCCTAGCAGTAACATATCGCGGGGATATAAACTGCCTATGAGCTTCTTGTGCTAAATCTCCTGGTTCTGAAGCTCTTTCAGGGGTAGTGGAGAAAGCATATCTCTCAGCTTATGTTAGCTCAAGCTGGGCTCGCGCTGAGATCTCAGTTACCTCTTCTAACTGCTGAGGAGTGACCAGAGTATTTCCTGAGGAATCAGTTTCCTTTTTCAATTGCTGAGGAGTCAGCAGAGTATTTTCATATGGGTGTTGTGGTATCATCATGAGAGGGGCCAGGTTGGGGGCAGGTACAAAATAAGCTCCGGAGGCAGTCAATAATGGGTATAATGGATCTGAAGTAGGCCTCTTGGGTGTTCCAAGATGGCCACCGGAGCTAGAAGTGACATCAATGGAAGTTCCTGTATCTATGGGTGTCACTGAAGTAATGAGCTTAGGTGTACCAACATGGCTACCAGAACTGGACGTTGTGACTGTGACAGAAGAGGAAGTATTGGATGTTTCAACATGCCCACCAGATACAGGAAGAGTGGGTGTACTGGGCTGTGGTGAATCAAGATGGCTGCTGGATACAGGAAGTTCATCTCGAACAGGGGCAGATAGTGTAGGTGTGCATGATGGGGCAGGATTGGGGCGTCCCCTTCCACAGCTACAACAATACTCATCAGAGGGTGGATTCTGCTGATGACAATTTGGACACTCCCAACAGTGAGGCTCTCTGCCATTATAGGGTGGTGGCACATCCTTTTCAACGTGAAACATATATGCATCGACACTTCCCTTTTTGTCCCGATATTCAAATTCAACATAATTCTCCTTTGAGAATATATATAATATATATACACTACCGTTCTATAAAATATTTTTAGGGACCTGTTCAGGTTTAGGCTATGTTCACACTGCCTATGAGTCCGTCCATAGTTCGTACGCCGCCATGCATGTGCGGCTGAAACTACGGACGTGGGAAAAATAGACATGCGGCCAAATGTATACGAATTGCGAACATACGCCGGTAGTACAGTTATGCTTCCCTAGCTTGTTTCGAAGCGATCTGTAACAGGTCATTTACTTGGAAATCTTCGTTCAGCCCAATAAAACACACAGAACCTTTTGGCTTGAAAAATCAAGTTCAATTTGGCTGAAATAAGTACGGGACCGCACTGAAATCCACGGCCGTGAGTTGGAACATTTCCGTCCTCAAACAATGGTCTTGTTAATTTTTCACTGCGCCGTATACGATCCGGCCGTAAGCTCATACGTAGTGTGCATGGTGCGGGCGTATATCGTATACTTTCAAGTGAACGCATCAACCTCAAAACTACGTGCGTATATTGGCGGTTCGCACTACGGTTGGAAACATACGCAGTGTGAACATAGCCTAAAAGTGTATTTGAGGGGACTGTATGTTAGAAAGCCCCACAAAGCACCCCATTTCAGAAATTGCACCCCCCAAACTCAACCAGAAAGTTTTTTAACCCTTTAGGGGAGTCACAGAAATAAAAGCTAAGTGTGTAAGAAATTTGAAAATTTTAACTTTTTGTGCAGGAATTTTATTGTAATCCAATATCTTTCATAATTGTAAACCTATTACCAGAGAAATGCACCCCAATATTGATTGCCCCGATTCTGTAGTTTATAGAAATTCCCTTATATGTGGCCCTATTGCGCTATTTGACGGAACCACAAGCCTCAGATATAAAGGAGCGCCCAGTGAATTTTAACGCCTCTGTTATATTTAGTCATTTTTGACTGTACCAGTTCAGGTTGGCAGAGGCTCTGGGGTGCCAAAACCTAAAAAAAAAACCTAAAGGGACACCATTTAGAAAACTACACCCTTTAAGGAATGTAACAAGGGGTGCAGTGAGCATCTGGACTACACAGGTGCTTCACAGATTTTCAGAACAATGTGGCGTGAAAAAGGAAAAATTAAATTTTCTACACTAAAACATTGTTCTAGCTTTCATTTTTCATCTTTACAAGGGTATAAAATAAAAAATAAAAAAACACCAAACGTGTAGCGCGGTTTCTACCAAGTACGGAAATACCCCACATGTGGACCTAAAGTACCAAGCGGGCGCAGGACAAGCCTCCAAAGGGAAGGAGCGCCAATTGGCCTTTGGAAGCTGAATTTCACTGGAATGCATTTCAAGGGCCATGTTGCATTTACAAGGCCCTTGTGTTGCCAAAACACTTGAAACCCCCCACAAGTGACCCAATTGTGGAAACTTCATCCCTCAAGGAATCTAAAAAGGGGTGCAGTGAGGCAATGGACCCCACTGGTGACGGGCACAAATGTGGAACAATGTGACGTGAAAGGGAAAATTTTCATTTTTTCACTTTCACGGCACAAATGTGGCCGTCATCAAGGGGTCCATATCCTCACTGCACCCCTTGTTAGATTCCTTGAGAGGTGTAGTTTCCAGAATGGGGTCAGTTGTGGGGGGTTTCTACTGTCCTGGTGGCCATACCTATTTAGTTGGGGAAAGGGATAATTTTTAATTTATTTAGGGGTATTAGACCAATTATTAATTTATAAGGTTGAAAAGGACAGAAGTCCATCAAATTCAACCTGTATTGATCCAGAGGAAAGCAAAAAAAACCCTTGTGAGGCAGACAACAGTAGCCTCATCACTGGGAAAAAATTCCTTCCCGACTCCATAATGGCAATCAGAATAATCCCTGGATCAACGTGACCCCTGAAATAGGAATAAGGGAAACTATTTAGATCAGAGCTTCTCAAACTTTTTCTACTGGAGCCTCACCCAACAGACCAAGGCAATGCCTGGGCTTCACCATATTGACCAAGAGGGTGCTTGGGCCTCACTATCTGGGGTAAAAGTCCATTTAAAAGCTGTAAACAATGCTAGGGCTACCTTTTACCCATCTCCCAAGCTCTATATACTAATAAAGCAAGTACAAAATAAATTAATAATGTTGCTAAAATGGAGATTTTTGCAAACAGCAAAAACGGACTGTGCAGATCATAGTTACTTTTGTGAAAACTGGCTCCTCAGCTGGGCCTCACCAACAACTAGGGGGCGCCTCACTGGTGAGGCCCGCCTCACAGTTTAAGAAGCACTGATTTAGATAATGTAGAACTCCAATGACGTATGGTACGCCTTGAAGCGATCCAGTATGCAGAGGTCGGGGTGATCAGGACAGGTGTCACACTGGTAAATGGTGTCCTTCCTAATCCCCCAATGACGGCACACTCTGCACTTCTTCTGGGGTCTCCATTTTTCCAGTGTGGGGGACGTCACCTGGAAAATGTTGCCCTGGTACGATACGGGGTCCTTCGGATCGTGCCGCAAGCTACAGTACTTTGGGCAGCGAGGAACCGGAAGAGGGGGATGGCCGTAGTTTTGCGGTGTGTGACATAGCTTTATGTTCAATGGGATCCCGGCCAGAGCGTACACACATCGTATGCGCTCTGTCCGGCATCCCATGTGGCGCCGGATAAAACTGACATGTCAGTTTTCTGCGGCTGGAATTCAGTGAATTCCGGCCGCAGAAAGACCTGTTAGTTCACACTGTGGGTTATGGGAAGCTCTGATGCGGGCTCAGAGCTCCACGGCCGGAAAGATCACTTAAATACCGGCCGGGTTGATCCGGGCTAAGACCGGCCGTTCCGTGACCCGGCCGGGGTCACGGAACGGCCGGTCTGATACAGCGTGTGCACATAGCCTCTAAAATCTGTAAGTGTACCCTGAGGTACTCTCACAGAGTTTGTAGAATTTCTAGCCTTACCGTGATCTCTTATTGGGAAGGTTCTGGCGGAAAAGACGTGTCTGGGGGGCAGCATACGCTACGCTACCCCCAGACACGTCACTGGAAGATGATAATGAGGATGAATGGAGGAAAGAAGGATCCCCCCATTCATCCTCACTGTTTCGGTGGCGGAGGCAATAATAGCGTATGCCTCCGCTGCCGAAAACACCCTGGGGGCCATTTTTATATGGAGATTGGTATATGGGGTATGTAAATGTGTAGTGGTGTAGTGTAAAACTTTATTTCATGTAGTGTAGTGTAATGTAGTGTTTTTTACATTTTATTTTTACAGTAAAAAAAAAAAAACGCCAAGGAGTTGCTGATAAATGCCGCACTTATGTGCGGTACTTATCAGCAGACAGTGGCGGTACGATATAGAAAAAAAGGAGGAAAACAACCCATACGCCAAAAAGGAGGAGTTGCTGATCAGCTGCAAAAATTTTTTTTTTAAAAAAAACCACTCTTTTTACCCCAAAGCAACTGATCAGTGTACAATATATACTGATCAGCCGCTAGGGGGCAGTAGAGTGAAGCTGCCGAAGATTTCCGAAGTTAGATGACCAGGGAGCCTTAAGAGCCGAAGATTTCCGAAGTTAGACGACAAAGAGCCGACGGGAGCCGAATTTAGACGACGCGGAGAAGAAGACGCCGTGGGACCGCCGATCTTCACTCCAGATGCCCAGATCAGGTGAGTATAGTGCTCACCTGCATAGTATACTGTTATGCACCCCTCAGCTATCTAGATGAAGGGTGCAAAACCTGGGGAAACTTTTATTTTACACTTTTTTTACCGGCCGGCCCATCACGGCAATCATGGGGGTGACACCGGCGCCATCTTTTCCCCGGACACTAATGGAGATTGGTGCTGTCTCGGATAGTACCAATCGCCATTGCTTTCAGGGTCACTGTAATAAATTTACTTACCCATCCATCCTGCACCCGCTCGCCCGCCCTGCACTGTAACTATGAAGCTGTGAGGCAGCTGGTTTCCCGGGCTGTTAATGAGGCAGCAGGAGGTAAACCACATTGAGGGCAATGTTCTGCAGGGTCAGGGGTGTTTTTTTTATTTTTTTTTAATTTGTATAGTATGTGGGTGCAATATTCTGCAGGGTCAGGGGTGTGTGGGTGCGATGTTCTGCAGGGTCAGGGGTGTGTGGTTGCACTGTTAAGTCATGTTCTGCAGGTTCAGGGGTGTGTGGGTGTGATGTTCTGCAGGGTCAGGGGTGTGTGGGTGCACTTTTAAGTGATGTTCTGCAGGGTCAGGGGTGTGTGGATGCGATGTTATGCCATGTTCTGCAGGGTCAGGGGTGTCTGCGTGCACTGTTATGAGATGTTCTGCAGGGTCATGTGTGTGTGGGTGCACTGTTATGCGATGTTCTGCAGGGTCAGGCGTGTGTGGGTGCACTGTTATGCGATGTTCACAGGGTCAGGCGTGTCTGGCTGCACTGTTATGCGATATTCTGCAGGGTCAGGAGTGTCTGGGTACACTGTTATGAGATGTTCTGCAGGGTCAGGGGTGTCTGGGTGCACTGTTATGAGATTTTCTGCAGGGTCAGGGGTGTCTGGGTGCACTGTTATGAGATGTTCTGCAGGGTCAGGCGTGTGTGGGTGCACTGTTATGCGATGTTCTGCAGGGTCAGGCGTGTGTGGGTGCACTGTTATGCGATGTTCTGCAGGGTCAGAAGTGTCTGGGTGCACTGTTATGAGATGTTCTGCAGGGTCAGTGTGTGTGTGTGCACTGTTATTCGATGTTTTGCCGGGTCAGGGGTGTCTGGGTGCACTGTTATGAGATGTTCTGCAGGGTCAGAGGTGTCTGGGTGCACTGTTATGAGATGTTCTGCAGGGTCAGGTGTGTGTGGGTGCACTGTTATGCGATGTTCTGCAGAGTCAGGCGTGTGTGGGTGCACTGTTATGCGATGTTCTGCAGGGTCAGAAGTGTCTGGGTGCACTGTTATGAGATGTTCTGCAGGGTCAGTGTGTGTGGGTGCACTGTTATGCGATGTTCTGCAGGGTCAGGGGTGTTTGGGTGCACTGTTATGAGATGTTCTGCAGGGTCAGGGGTGTGTGGGTGCACTGTTATGCGATGTTCTGCAGGGTCAGGCGTGTGTGGGTGCGCTGTTATGCGATGTCTCGAGGAGTGGCTGAAGGAGAGGATGTGATGTTGTACAAGAAGGTCCGAGGTGTTTATGGTCCTTGTAGGAGCAGGAATTCTCCAAACCAGTTATTTTACCGAAAGAAGTCCAGACAATGAGACCCCAAAATGAATTCAGACGTCACCCCTGACCCTGTAACATAACAGATCAATGTAATATATACCTCCAGGCATCAGTTTTGGAAACCTGTTGCCCATTAGGCAATGCCTGGAGACATGACCTTTGCCCTTGCTTATTCTGAATTAGCCAAAGAAACTTATAGACCAACATGGCAGCTCCCACTACAGACACAAGGAGGAAAAATATAAGGATATCCTCAGGTTCTAGCAGTAACTGAGAAGTCTTATAATATAAATGCTGCATGGCATTACTGTGGTCTTTGCCATAGACATTGATGGGTAGAATGGCCATAATAGGTGCCACAGACATCAGCCAATAGGATCGCAGGATCTTAGCGCTGCAGACATCAGCCAATAGGATCGCAGGATCTTAGCGCTGCAAACATCAGCCAATAGGATCACAGGATCTTAGCGCTGCAGGCATCAGCCAATAGGATCACAGGATCTGGTTGTCGCCGGCATCAGCCAATAGGATCGCTGGATTTGGATTGAAAAATAAACAAACAACATCACCCGTTGCCAGTCAGCGATTGCTCCTTTGGAGAACAGACCGGCTTCATTTTGTTCCTGATTTTGCGACTTTGTGAGTATTTCCTGTATTCTGCGGAGGAAGAGGAGACCCGACTGTACATCAGCGCGACCTGAGAGACATCACCAACCGTCTACAAGTCTTCAGAGGTAAAGTAGCAGCACAATTCTCCTGGTGATTTTTGGCAATGTTTATCCCCATTATTATTATTCTATTGTTATATGTAACTATGAAAGTAATTGTGGGAGATTGATCAAGCTGTTTTACAATAATATTGTCCTTGGTTGCCCATAGCAACCAATCCCAGCTCAGCTTTCCTATACTAATGGGCTTTATTATAATGAAAGCGGAGCTGTGATTGGTTGCTATGGGCAACAAAGGACATTATTACTGTAAGAAAGTGCAATATATCTCCCCATTGGGTCATTTAAAATAATAATATTCTTTGTTGTCCATAGCAACCAATCACAGCTCAGCTTTCCTTTATATATATGAGCTCTGGTATAATCAAGGCAGAGTGATTGGTTGCTATGGGCAACAGAGGACATTATTATAAGAAACTGTAATCTATCTCCTCCATTGTGTCCTTTATAGTAATAATGTCCCTTGTTGCCAATAGCAACCAATCACAGATCAGTTTCCTTCATTATTGGGCTCTGGTATAATTAAATATGAGATGTGATTGGTTGCTATGGGCAACAGAGGACATTATTACTGTAAGACAGCAATTATCTCCAGTTATGTCTTTTATAGTAATAATAATCTTTGTTGCCAATAGCAACCAATCACAGCTCAGCTTTCCTATATTAATGTGCTCTGCTATAATAAAAGCAGAGTTGTGATTGGTCGCTATGGGCAACAGAGGACATTATTATAAGACATTGTAATATACCTCCCCCATTGTGTCTTTTATAGTTATAATAATCTTTGTTGCCCATAGCAACCAATCACAGCTCAGCTTTCCTATATTATTAAGCTCTAGTATAATTAAATATGAGCTGTGATTGGTTGCTATGGGCAACAGAGGACATTGTTATTATAAGACAATGCAATCTATCTCCGCCATTGTGTCTATTATAATGTGTATTAGTAATTCGTACCCCTCGAAGAAACATACGTCAGGGCGGGGGCTGTGTGCATGGACCTCAGTAATTATTACCTGGTTACAGGTAGAGCTCATGCACTTCTCAGATGTTCTGTTCTGCACCTGCAGTTTGATGTCTGTGCTTCCCTGTAATCCTGCTGTTATGTATTACCTCATGTACTATGCTGCTATTGTACTGCACTTTATGTGATCTGTTATTTGTACCATAGTAAGTGCTCCCCCACTCTGAGTCCTCCTTGTTACTGGTTTATGTATCAGCAGTCATGGCTCA
The DNA here is from genome assembly GCF_027789765.1 of Dendropsophus ebraccatus. Classification (NCBI taxonomy): domain Eukaryota; kingdom Metazoa; phylum Chordata; class Amphibia; order Anura; family Hylidae; genus Dendropsophus; species Dendropsophus ebraccatus. Next base: position 37,808,314 of record NC_091465.1, read on the forward strand.
CTGTTTATGGTATTTATGTTTTCACTGTATTGTTTTTTTTCCATTAATAAAAATAACTTTTCAACTTGCAATTGTGAGTGGTTCATTTCTTATCTTTATGGTGATGTAGTAATTATACAGTATAGTAATATCCGGAACAATTATTATAGGGAATCTATCAGTAGGTTTGGGCAGCCAGTAGGGCATTATACAAAGACGTCCATGGTCCCTCTATTATGGCGCTCCAGTGTGCTGTTAATATGTCAGATTTTATAGATATGCAGAGTATCCTGTTTGGTGCACTGGGGGCGTCCTTTACCCCAGCCCGCTCCTCATCACCCCCTAACGAATAAAGAATACTAGAGGAGGAGCGGGCAGGGGTAAAGGACGCCCCCATTGCACCAAACAGGATAATTAGCATATCTATAAAATGCCTCTTACATATAAACAGCACACTGGAGCGCCAGAGTAATAAAGAATAAATCCTAACACTTATGAGTACGATAAAATATTATTATTATTATTATTATTATTATTATTATTATTATTATTATTATTATTATTACTATTCTATGGTTATCTATAATTATAAAGAAATTGGGGGCGATTGCTCAAGCAGTGTTATAGTTATAATATTCGTTGTTACCCATAGCAACCAATCACAGCTTAGTTTTCCTATATTAATAAGGCCTGGTATAATTAAATATGAGCTGTGATTGGTTGCTATGGGCAACAGGGCATATTCTTATAAGGCAGCAATACTTTTATTATATTATATAATCATCCCATTATTATATAATATTGCAATATGCTATACTGTATATCTCCTCCATTGTGTCTTTATGTGACTTAGTATTATACAGTATATTAGGCTATGTACACACACATAGGGGGAGATTTATCAAACTGGTGTAAAGTAGAATTGTCTTAGTTGCCCCTAGCAACCAATCAGATTCCACTTTTTATTCTTCACAGATTCTTTAAAAATGAAAGGTGGAGTCTGATTGGTTGCTAGGGGCAACTGAGCCAATTCTACCAGTTTGATAAATCTCCCCCATAGCGTTTAATTAAAATAGAAATCCAAAATAAGTAAATACAAAAGAAATCCATCTACATGTTACAGATACAGACAGTCACAGTACTTTTTGTTTGACATTTCTTACATAAAGTTATATAACTTTAAAGACGGTAATTTTTTTTTTCCCCACATTTTCAAAGAGCGGCATTAGTAAGGGGTAAGACGGCCACTCTGCTGTCATCATTGGGTGTGTTGGAAACTGCAGGGCTATGGGTACTGAGGCTCCCCTTGATTTCTAGTCTAATGAATATTAGCATTAGTGTACAAACACACAAACCTGATCCACAGCATATTTCTCGCTGTGAATTCCCAGCGAAATCCGCTGCGGATCCCTTCCTGTTGGTTTCTATGAGAGGACATATTGACATCCCGCTGTGAGTATGTAAGTTATAGCCAGGGCAGTTTCTAGGGCATTTTGGCAACAGGGCAAATCTTGATAAAAGTGCCCCCCTCCCCCCCGTCACTCAGTTCAGCCCTGGGAAAGGAAGGGGGGCTTTTATCAAGATTCGGGTTACTAGGAAGAAGCAGTGTGTGTACTGCGGCATAGAGCAGTGTTGCACCCCTAACATATAAAGTTCTACTGAATACAAAATATACAAAAACATCATTCAGGGACTTACAGGTGATGTCATCTTTGATCTGAGGTGTCACTTTCTTTTTTCTCTCTATCGGGCCCAGACCTCCACAACAACTTCTTGCAGCTACAATTAGTTTCTTCAGAACCTGCCAGACAGACATCTTAGGCTTCCGCACATTTCTAGCAACTTCCTTCCATTTTTCCCTCCTTATAGTCTCCCAAATTATAGTAATTCTGCTTTTTGGTGCACTAAAGTCAGTAGGTATCTGGGTTGCCCCCTGTATGCAGGATCCCCTGCTGTGCCCCCATATAGTAATAATGTCCCCTGCTGTGCCTCCATATAGTAATAATGCTCCCTGCTGTGCTTCCATATAGTAATAATGCTCCCTGCTGTGCTTCCATATAGTAATAATGCTCCCTGATGTGCCTCCATATAGTAATAATGCTCCCTGCTGTGCTTCCATATAGTAATAATGCCTCCTGCTGTGCCCCATATAGTAATATAGGATAGTATATAGGGCTGTATATAGGACTGTGTATAGGATAGTATATAGGGCTGTATATAGGACTGTGTATAGGATAGTATATAGGACTGTGTATAGGATAGTATATAGGACTGTGGATAGGATAGTATAATGGGCTGTATATAGGACTTTGTATAGGATAGTATATAGGACTGTGGATAGGATAGTATATAGGGCTGTATATAGGACTGTGTATAGGATAGTATATAGGGCTGTATATAGGACTGTGCATAGGATAGTATATAGGACTGTGTATAGCATAGTATATAGGGCTGTATATAGGGCCTATATACTATCCTATCCTATATACTATCCTAAACTATCCTAAACACAGTCTTGTGTATAGGATAGTATATAGGACTGTGTATAGGATAGTATATAGGGCTGTGTATAGGATAGTATATAAGGCTGTGTATAGGATAGTATACAGGGCTGTGTATAGGATAGTATATAGAACTGTGTATAGGATAGTATATAGGACTGTGTATAGGATAGTATATAGGACTGTGTATAATATAGTATATAGGGCTGTATTATACAGCCCGATATACTATCCTATACACAGTCCTATATACTATCCTATACACAGTCCTATATACAGCCCTATATACTATCCTATACACAGTCCTATATACTATCCTATATACACCCCTATATACTATCCTATACACAGTCCTATATACAGCCCTATACACAGTCCTATATACAGCCCTATACACTTTGCTATACACAGTCCTATATACAGCCCTATATACTATCCTACACAAAGTCCTATATACAGCCCTATATACTATCCTATATACTATCCTATACACAGTCCTATATACTATCCTATACACAGTCCTATATACTATCCTATACACAGTCCTATATACAGCCCTATATACTATCCTATACACAGTCCTATATACTATCCTATACACACCCCTATATACTATCCTATACACAGTCCTATATACAGCCCTATACACAGTCCTATATACAGCCCTATACACTTTGCTATACACAGTCCTATATACAGCCCTATATACTATCCTACACAAAGTCCTATATACAGCCCTATATACTATCCTATATACTATCCTATACACAGTCCTATATACTATCCTATACACAGTCCTATATACTATCCTATACACAGTCCTATACACAGTCCTATATACTATCCTATACACAGTCCTATATACAGCCCTATATTCTATCTTATACACAGTCTTATATACTATCCTATACACAGTCCTATATACAGCCTGTATATAGGACTGTGTATAGGATAGTATATAGGACTGTGTATAGGGCTGTATATAGGACTTCAGCCACGTAACCCAACCCCTCCCCCCCTCCTCCGGGAAAAAAACAACAGCATTATACTTACCTAATCCAATCCTGGCATGGAGAAGGCCTTTATCTTCTTCCCTCTTCACCTTGCCGGAGGCCGGAGGGATCCCCCAGGATGCCCGATGACGTAATTCCGGCGCCTGCTGCGGGATCCGTCATCAGCTGCAGAGACAAGGGGCCGCACTGAGGACATCAGTGAGGGATGGAGGGAGGCTAGTGCCCGGAGCCCCGTGGTGTCCAGGATAAGAGGTCCTGGTTGGGCAGGGAGCAGGGGGGGTTGCTGGTACCAGCGCCGATGCCATGAGTGTGCGGGGCTGGGCGCGGTCGGGCGCCGTTGGGCGCCCCCTAGCTGTCGGCGCCCCGTGAAGTCGCCCGGCCCGCCCGGTCCTAGAAATGGCCCTGCTTATAGCCCTGTTAAACCCCCCACATACTATACCTGCTCCACACTCCTGCTTGCTTTGGGGGCTTCCGGCATCTGGACATTCCCCTCAACCAATCAGTGTGCTGCAACAGGGCAGTGCACTGATTTGCTGAGGAGGACGTCCAGCCAGGAACCCCCAAAGCAAGCTCGAACGTGGAGCAGGTACAGTATGCTCCGGCCAGCGGGGGGTTAACAGTTGTCAGTTACTGTCAGTTACATACGCCTGGATGTTCCCCTCAGCAAATCAGTGCGCTACCCTGCCCTGTTCCCCTCAGCAAATCACTGCCACAAAACACTAATTGGCTGAGGGGGAGCCCCCAAAGCAAGCCAGTGCTTGAGCACCAACCCGGTACCCCTGGATAGAATGGTGCCATAAACGGGAACCGGGCCGCAGATCGAAAAACGGACTGCGGCACCGACTTCCCTGTGACGGCTCCGTTCTATCCCTGTGTCAGATTAAAGAGGATCTACCTGATGGTGCCTGATGGAACCTGGTGGTACCAATATACACTTATTACGGGAAATGCTTATAAAGTGCTTTTCTCCCTGCACTTACTACTGCACCAAGGCTTCACTTCCTGGATAACATGGTGATGTCACTTCCTGGATAACATGGTGATGTCACTCCCAGAGCTGTGTGGGCTGTGGCTGCTGGAGAGGATGATGGCAGAGGGATGCTCAGTGTCCCTCCAGTGCCCTGTGTTCCTCACTGTCCCCCTGCCATGCCCCTTTATGTGCATTTCCCTTAATAAGTGTATATTAGTGATTTGTATAACTTTATTTTTTTTTGGGGGGGGGGCAATACAATACTTTAATAAAAAAAATATTTGCTTCTCCTTTAATCAATAAATATTAGGCTATATTAATGAGAAACTAGGACATTTGTATGAGAGCACAAACATGATTCTTTTCATTCTTGAAGAATGTTTTGCAAATGTAGTGAAATAAACTCACTAAAATATTTGGTATGGACACAAATGAAATGACTAAATGATCTGTACAATAAAGTTATTTTGTTATTTAAATGATGCAATGAAAAACTTAAAGAATAAGCAAATGAATTCATGAATTTATTATTTGCATTATTTTCCTTAGAATAAAGGACTTATAATAACCAATTCTTTACTGTTTCTTATTTTATGCTTAGAAGAGGCGACTTCGGTTCCAGGTAATTGATCATATATATTGTAGATTTTTCTGTTTTTCTGTTACTACAGCGAGGGACAACACACACACAAAAAAAAATAGGGGAACAGGTACCCCTATTATAATGAAGAGAATCCACAGTCTAAACAGGGTTTCCTGCTTAAGAGGAGCAAGCTTCTGCTTCTGAGTGGGCCGTGTCTGTGTTGCCATCCAGCAGGCTGTATACCCTGTATGCATGCCTCCTGCTCAAATTAACAGCCAGGCAGGGGTTAAGTTTGGATGTACTGTATAATCACTTAACCCCTGTCTGGCTGGTAAACTAATCAGAAGGCATGCATATAGGGTAAAAAAACTATTAAACAGACTTGTAACTTGATACTCCCCCCCAACCCCTACCCCCACCCCCAATATACTATGCGCCTATAATACACAAGTCTTCTTATGTATTGGGAGGCTTCTGGGCCCCTTCAAGCACTATCACAGGGTGCGAGCCTAACGCTATACCCTGGAATAATGCCAGAGCAGTGCCCATAGTGTAAATTCATGCCAATACAACATAGGAAATATCTTCTTCAGAATCCATGTTCCCACATATTCATGGTAATATTCCTCTCATTTTAAAAGATGGCGAGGAAGAGGAAGAGAGAACTGATCGACCTTTATGAAGAGGAGACGTAAGTACAAGATTTTATATCACTGCAAATCCACACTTACTGCATTACACCTTATCTTATATACTATTCACAACACAAAGCTCATCTATTATATTACCATCACTTTCTCTTAGACAAAGTCAGGTCATATATTCTCCTTACATTACAATGGATCTTTTTTATTTTTTAATAAATTGTTCACTTATCCTTATATGCCTATGCTATGTTGTATCTTGTATCGCTGGAATTCTGACAGTAAAATCTATTTTTTATCACAGATCAATGACCACCATCATGAAGAGGAGGAAGGACCCCGACCTGCAGCCAGAAGAAATAGCTGCATTCCTGAACCTGCTTGGTAAAATTCACTGCACCTTCCAACGATTGTAGTTTTCCTGCTTTAGGCCATGTTCACACATGGCATAAACATCGACCATTATTTGACAGGGCCGCTGTTTGCTGTGTCAACTAACAGCCGATGTCTCAGAATTTTACCCGGCTGATACTGCAGTATTGGCCGTATGAACATAACTTCATTTTAATTGGAATGCGGGCACATTTAGGTGTGCCCCCACTTCAATTAGCCATAGAGCACAATATACAGGATCTGCAGAAGATTCAATGCTGTGTTCCATCATTTACCTAAATTGACTGTGTGGGCCTTACCTTGTGATCAGCATTACCAGCCATATTCATTATAAGAAAAACACCTGTGATAAAGCCCGGTAATGCTGGTCACATGACAAAGCCCAGACAATCAATTTCTACAAAACTGCAGAGACCAGATAATCTATTAGGATTTCCCGCCATCTGAAGGGAATAGGGCTGAGCAACAGGAACAGATAGAGACACAGCTGCTTGTACTGTGCTGTGCCCTGACAACAATCAAAGGGACAGAAATACGTATCGTCCAATAATCTTCTTGTCATTTAAAAACTGTTTTGAATTGAAATAATCCTTTATTCAACTTGTTTCTTAGACGACGAGGACATCCAACTTTTTTTGGCCAAGGACATCTGCCTTCGGATCTCGGACAAGGTACTTATATACTGCTTGGATGAATTGGGTGTGTGAAGATGGTGGTCCTATAATATTACACATAGACATATAATCACCACATATAGCTAAAACATAACTTCTTTTCTTCTCTTACTAGTATCTGCTAGCAATGACCCTCGTGTACTTCAAGAGAGCTGGACTGACCATCGAGGAGTATAAAGAATACTTTTTTGCATCCCTGTGAGTTTATTCATGTGTATATGCCTAAACGAAGGGGTCTCAAACTCGCGGCCATCCAGCTGTTGCAAAACTACAATTCCCATCATGCCTGGGACAGCCAAAACTTTGCTTTGGCTGTCCCAGGCATGATGGGAATTGTGGTTTTGCAACAGCTGGAAGGCCGCGAGTTTGAGACCCATGGTCTAAAGGAATGCTGAAGTAATTTTCCATAAGTCAGCTTTTCCATCATAGTTTGTAAAACAATTATGGTCATAACATAGGAGAAAGGTGAAAGGGTATTTTAATATTTATATGCAGAGAAAACATATTATAGATTTTAGCATGTAGCATTTGTACCACATAGGTTCATATCAACATAATTTCACATTGTTACTATTATTAGATCCATACAAGTTTCTTTTACACTGATATATGGAAATATATAGTAAACCATGACTTCACTTTCTCTTCTTCAGTTATCTAGCGAACCAGTTTGAAGAAGATGAGGACTTCAGATACGAGATCTACGCGTGGGCCTTAGGAAGATCCTGGGAATGGCGGAAGGAAGAACTGCACGACCAACGGAACTATTTGCTTTACCGGATGGACTTCAGAGCTTGGATTGACCAGACCACGTGTGAAGAGGTTAGTAATTAAAAAAATATGTATAGCCAGAAGTGTAGTCTATGATTATGAATCCTTCATGAAAAGATGATTCAATCATAAATTATTTAATTCCAGATCATGGCACAGGACCCTTTCCACTGGGCATGGATGCGACAGAGGCGTCCCCATCACAGCTGGGCCATTCGTTGGTGGAGGAGGAGCGCATGTGAGTTCAAAGTCCAAGGCCCATGGGGTTACCCATATTCATGCGCTCGCTGCAGGAACATCGTTTTGTATCCATGCAAGTGGAAAGTGGTCGGTAACATCGTAAGCCAGATCGACACAGCAGTGGACCCTGGAACATCGATTGAGATCCCGGACTAAGAAGATCATGACGGATGATCCAAAAGGAGGAGGTAATGTAAAACACATGCATGCACACACATCATTCCCTGTACCCTCCAACACACTAACACAGTATTTTAAAGGGGTTTTCCAGGGAAAATGTACTGATGAACTATCCACAGGAAAGCCCATCAGTCACTGATCGGCGAGGTGCCGACAACCGGCAGCCACACTGATCAGCTGAGCATACCGCACTGCACAGTGAATGATGTTTGTCTCTGGTCACTGTGTAGCAGTGACAATGTGTAACTGCAGCTCAGCTCATATTCACTTGAACGTCACCTGAGCTGCAGTTACATGTCATCACCACTACACAATGCACTAAGACAGACTGACTACTGTGTAGTGGGGTCACTGAACAACTGAATGACGTTGGTGCCGGGTGTCGGTAATTCAGGTGACTAATGAGCAATCCGGTGGATAGCTCGTCAGTACATTTCGTGTAGAAAACCCCTTTAAAAGTCACACACACTGACACAAATTAACATATACACTCTCTCTACACAGCCCCAACTAAATGATTGATGATTTATAGTGTTATTCTCCCTTAGTATGCCAGAGGAAGGGCAATACAGTGGCCATGGCTTCCCTACAGGTTTCCTCCACAGGGGGTTTTTCCTGTCCTGTGTGTTGCTGTACGCTCTTCGTGAGTGATGGGAGGTAACAATCACAACAAATACACACATACATACAATAAATTTCTCTTTAATCCTCCTTACTTGGTCACTGAGTCTTTTCTTGTGTAAGCAGTATATGGCGGTATCTGTAATGTATTTTTGATAATATTCTCACTTCTGATCACACTACAGAAGCATACAGAGACCTTATAAAAGGGGTTACCTACTTATAATCTACACAAATGAAAATGAAAAGCAGCAGCACTTATTTATTTCTTTTCATCAGGTATTTGTAGTCTACAAACGGCCAAGGGTCAGTTTGGCAATGTTCAGACGCTTTGTCAGGGTATGCGGTATTAATGCTCCATTCATTTTCTAAGGGGGTCATTGAACATTGCCCCTCTCTGTGCTCAGCAATGTTCAAAGGCCACATGGAAAACAAATGGAGCGCTTGCTTTTTATAGCCAGTGTGCTCTGTTCATTTGGTGAAACAATTTTTCTAAAATCTCTTGATTACTAGCAGTCCCAGGAGTCAGACCACTCCTGATGTGCTAGTTCTCTCCTGTCATGTCAATAGCAGTTGAAGGGGTTATGAAGCAAAAATCTTTATCTTTCAAATCAACTGGTTTCAGAAAGTTACATAAATTTGTAATTTACCTCTAATAAAAAATGCAGTACTTATCAGCTGCTGTATGTCCTGCAGGAAGTGATCTTTTCTTTTCAGTCTGACACTGTGCTCTCTGCTGACATCTCTGTCCGAGACTGGAAGTGTCCAGATCAGCAGCAAATTCCCATAGAAAACCTTTCCTGCTCTGAACAGTTCCTGTTATGGACAGAGATGTAAGCAGAGAGCATTATGTCAGACTGAAAAGAAAACACCATTCTGGAGGAGGTAGTGGCCTAAAGATACAGGGGTAGCTGGAGAGCAGTACGGGAGAGCGGGATGCCAGATCACACAGCAACGCAGAATGTATATATGCACTGCTTGTTGGATCTGGAAACTTGACAGCATGAATATATGCATACCTGTGCTCTCAGTTTCCCAGTTATTGGCCCCCATCCCTTTTACACAGGGAGATGTGCGGCTGATAATGATAAATTTTAAAACCAGCTCAAAAGATGCATGCAGCTGAAGATCCGGCATTTTCCCGCTTCTCGCTGTCACTTTTACAAAGGCCGATTATCAGCCGAAGGAGCATTTCTAGCAACGCTCCTGGCCAATAATCGGCTCATGTAAAATACACACCTTCTCTGAAAGAACCAAGAGGCTGCAACACCATGAAGCAAGAGACACCACTAACCAAACAACACCATAAAGACCAAGGAGATCTCCAAACAACGGTATTGAGAAGTACAAGTCAGGGTTGAGTTATAATAAATTTTCAAATTCTGTGTTCTGCTGGTCAGATGATCAGAGGTTGTGATGTGTTTTTGTATACTCATTTTTCACCATAATAAAGAACAGGAGAAATCCTATTTGAACAGACCTTCTGTGTCAATGTCTCTGACTGGTTTTTGCACTGTTTATGTGCAGTATATATGAGTTATTGTTAAAGAGTCCTGCATATTTTATATTCTATGGAGCCAGTTATTACATTGCCAGCAGGAGACTGGAAGTCACTGGACCAGGAGCCCCAGGGGACTGGGATAGGTCAGTATTCCATAGTTTTCATTAAAAAAAAAATTGGATCCCAGAATACGGCTTTAGTTCACTTTAAGGCCACGTTCACATACTGTACAAACATCACTGCTTCATTTAATAGCAGTCTATGGAATCATGGCCGTAGTATATACACCCTGTATACACTATGGCTGTGGTTCTCTGCGGCCACAGAAAATATTTTTACAGTTCTATTTTGTGCGGCCTATATTTAGTAAGGTCTAATAGTGAACAAGTTAGACTGTGTAATAGTGTAAAGTATGGCTCCTGGCTGTACTTTACATTGTGGTCTATGGCAAATTGAAGCGCGGGCACACCAGAATGTGTCTGCATTCCAATTAAAATAAAGCAATGTTCATCTGGCTGATACTGTAGTACTGGGTCAAACAACAGCCGATGTTTATACACTGTGTGAACATGGCCTAAAAGGACAGAAATCGGTCCCTTAAAATTCCAATTGATGAAAACCTTTTATACTGAAAACAGATTTATCAAGATGCCTCAAACCCAATCTGCCTGTTTTTTTTTAAAACTATTCACAGCTCAGGTCTCATTTTACCAAAGCTTCTTAAGATATAAAACCTGAGCTGTGACTGGTTGCTGTGGGGAAAAAAATCTGAAAGTGAAGATTTTAAGGCAGCTTAATACATCTGTGTCAATGTGTTGTTGTTATTTTTTTTTATTATTATTATTATACTACAAGTAGAAAAGTCCATAGAAGCCCAATAGAGAACGTTTCCAATGAAAGAGTCAGAGGGTCCTGATGCAGAGTAGCTATCAGTAGAGATGAGCGAACATGGAGCATGCTCGAGTCCATCCGGACCCGAACGTTCGCCATTTGATTAGCGGTGGCTGCTGAAGTTGGATTAAGCCCTAAGGCTATGTGGAAAACATGGATATAGTCATTGGCTGTATCCAGGTTTTCCAGACAACCTTAGAGCTATATCCAAGTTTAGAAGCCCCCGCTAATCAAATGCCGATCGTTCGGGTTCGGATGGACTCGAACCCGAACCCGGTTCGCTCATCTCTAGCTATCAGATAGCTTTCAAATAGACCCCCATATGGCCTCTGGTGCACTGGTTACATCTGTAGCCTTAGCCTCAGGGCTGTATGGATCAATAGGGGGTTACCTGACTTCAGATCTTACAAGGGGTCGGGCCAGCAGGGCATGGTCTAGGTAAGGCCCTATTCCATGGAACTATATCGGCCATAATCGCTCGTTTGCTCCTCTATGTCGACCAGTGGAATAGGGGCTTTAGGGTGGGAGTTTTAACGGACCCAAGTGTTTAGTAAGGGAGGGGGGGTCACACACAGTATTGTTGGTAGTATGATCACTTATGTCCTGTGTTCCTATTCATGGAGGGGAGGGCAGAGTGTGCAGGAAAGGTAGAGAAGTGTGGATCAAAATATGGTACTGCCAAGGTATAAGGAAGAGCACATGATACTGCCATGATGTATTGTCCATACAGGAACACAGGATAAAGCAGGTCAGTGGAGGCCAACAGCAGAAGTAGTCAGTACAGAACTGCAACATTGTTGAATGGAAACATTAAAGGGTACTTTGGCCATGTAAAACTTCTGATATATTGTTGCCCTTTCATACAACATAATAAACATGCTATTCTCACCACATGGGTCGCTTCCAAGGCTAAGGCTCCATTTACACAGAAAGATTATCTGACAAAGATTTTAAAACCAAAAACCAGAAACAGACTATAAACAGAGATCAGGTCATAAAGGAAAGCCTGAGATTTCTCCTCTTTCAAATCCATTCCTGGCTTTGGCTTCAAATCTTTGGCAGATAATCTATCAAATAATCTTTCTGTGTAAATGCACCCTAAGAGGGAACAGCGTCGTGGTCAGTGGCTGAGCGTTCAGCACGCTACATGGAGATACCACTGGAGGGCTATAAAACAAGTGTCAGGCGAGGAACAGAGAAACAGGACCTGTAACGTGGACTGCAGAACTACAAGTACCAGACATAGCGTCCACAAGGGCTGAGAAGAGTCCAGGAGCAGGCTGGATTAAAATCACAACAATTTGGAACAAGACCTGTAAGTAACATGCATAACCCACCAGGATCACATCATGTTGTCAGCAGAGAGAGGTAACAGCACAGTTCACACCCTGCACACATTTAAAATCCACGGCTGCAATTTTTAGTGGCAGTTTCCCTCCCCGGCAATGTAGGACACAAGGTGGTCAGACCAAAGTCTATACAATGGTACAAGTAACTTCTCACTCTACAACAGGGGTGGGGAACCTTTTCCATGTCGAGGGCCGGTCGGGCCTTAATAACATCATTTGAGGGCCGCACTCAATGTTATACCGTGCGCGGCAGTTAGTAGCGGGGGTTTGCAGCACCCGAACAAGGCAAAGTATTGTTCCCCTAATGCCCCTGCTATTGTAGTTAACCCTCTGTGATGCCTCTTGTACCTGATTTGAATCCTTAGTGATGCCCCTGGTAGCCTAGTTAACCCCCCAGTCATGTCCCTGGTAGCCTAGTTAACTCCTCAGTCATGTCCCTGGTGGCCTAATTAACTCCTCAGTCATGTCCCTGGTAGCCTAGTTAACTCCTCAGTCATGTCCCTGGTAGCCTAGTTAACTCCTCAGTCATGTCCCTGGTGGCCTAGTTAACCCCTCAGTCATGTCCCTCGTGGCCTAGTTAACCCCCCCAGTCATGTCCCTGGTAGCCTAGTTAACTCCTCAGTCATGTCCCTGGTGGCCTAGTTAACTCCTCAGTCATGTCCCTGGTGGCCTAGTTAACTCCTCAGTCATGTCCCTGGTGGCCTAGTTAACTCCTCAGTCATGTCCCTGGTAGCCTAGTTAACTCCTCAGTCATGTCCCTGGTGGCCTAGTTAACTCCTCAGTCATGTCCCTGATGGCCTAGTTAACTCCTTAGTCATGTCCCTGGTGGCCTAGTTAACTCCTCAGTCATGTCCCTGGTGGCCTAGTTAACCCCTCAGTCATGTCCCTGGTAGCCTAGTTAACTCCTCAGTCACGTCCCTGGTGGCCTAGATAACCCCCCCAATCATGTCCCTGGTAGCCTAGTTAACCCCCCAGTCATGTCCCTGGTAGCCTAGTTAACCCCCCAGTCATGTCCCTGGTGGCCTAGTTAACCCCCCAGTCATGTCCCCTGTGGCCTAGTTAACCCCCCAGTCATGTCCCTGGTAGCCTAGTTACCCCCCCCCCCCCAGTCATGTCGCTGGTGGCCTAGTTAACCCCCAGTGTCTGCCCCAAATGAAAAAAATAAACATCCCACTCACCTTTCCTCCGCTCCCACGCTGTCCAGGTCCTCTTCTCCCTCCTCTCTTCTGTGCCGGTCTTCTCCTGCAGGCGGCGCGCGATGAAATGACGTCATCGCGCGCGGCCCGCAGGAGTCAGAAGACGTGCGCCGCTCTGCGCCGCACTGGTGAGGCAGGAGCCGGCATACAACACATCTTCCTGTGTCTGTGCCAGCTCCTGCCTCACCAGCGTGGCGCACGTCACAGGAGGGCAGGAGTCAGAAGATGTGCACCGCTCTGAGGGGAAGGAGCCGGCACTCACAGCATCCTCCTGGCAGCTGTCACAGACACAGGAGGATGCCGTGTGTGTCGGCTCCTTCTCCTCCAGAGCGGCGCATGTCACAGGGGAGCCGCGGGCCACATCCGGAGGTGTCAGGGGCCGGATGCGGCCCGCGGGCCGGAGGTTCCCCACCCCTGCTCTACAAGTATTCTCTCAAGTTCCGTCAGAGAACATTGCTACATTGGGTTAGGACTCCCCCAACAAACTCTTCTCCTCTATGCTACTCTACTCTACTTTCAACTGTTCAAGCACCGCTATAACTACCTCTCTTCTACTCTACTCCTCAAGGCACCTCCTCAAGCACAAACAAGTTTAAGTAGTAAGTTATGTAAAGATTCAGTTTTTTCTACAAAAGTGTATTGTACTTCTAAGAGACTGCACATTAAAGCTGTTATATTTGTATATCACTGGCACTCCTTTCCTACGCACCAGCACCCATACACACAAACCGCACACCCTGGGTTATTTTTCCCCTTTCTGTGGGTGGTGTTACCGATAGTCCGGGTGGGTCAATTGGCACTCAGGACTACCATCACAAGAACCCAAGGGAGCCATCACAACCCGACCGGTCACCGACTATTTTGCGGATTACACCCAGCCACAACATAAAGCTGGTACTACCATCATACCTGTGTGCTGGACTAGCACTGTGTATAACAACTATACCATCTTAGGCTAAGCTTAGGATAGCATCCATTAATCATAGAAACACACCACACTAACAGTTCATGGTAGGAGTTGTAGTTTTGCAGCTTGTGGCCATCCAGGTTGCAGAACTACAACCCCCATTAATCCCTATTGACAGTTCATAATAAGAGTTGTAGTTCTGTAATAGAATACAGGATGGCAGAATGACACATAGACACATGAATAACACATGGACACATGAATGACAAAGGACACGAGGGGGGAGCATGGCATAGTACAAAGGGGGAAGAGGGTGGCATGCTATAAAAGGGAGAGAGGGTGGCTCGTTACACAGGGGGGAGGTGGTGACATGGTACTTAGGGGGAGCCAGTGGCACGGTACACAGGGGGGAGACAGCAGCGCGGAACACAGGGGGGGCAGTGGCATGGAACAGAGGGGAAGATGGTGGCATGGTACAGGAGGGGGAGACTGTGAGACAATACACTAGGATCAGTAAATCCTGAAGGTAATTGTCAGGAACTTACCTTACCTGGCTCCAGCGGCGTCTCAGCCTAGCTCGGCTCCAGCGGTCGGCTCGGGAGCGCGCCGTCGCTCCGCCCGCCGGAGCCGAGTGACGTCACGAAGACCCGACGGCGTCCCTAGCAACCGGGGACGCCGTGGTCTCACGTGACTGTCAGCCGGCCGGCCGGCACGCAGCTGCTGTGTCTTGCACTCAGGCTGAGTGACAGCCTTTGGTCCGGGCTCCTGGTCCAGTATAAAGTTCAAGCAGTGCCAGTAGGTAATCGCTGGCTATTAGTTCATCTGATCCCAGCTCCCCCCGTCCTATTCCTGCGCACCCCGTCCTGATTCCTTCTGCCTGATTTACTCGTGTTCTGACCTCTGCCTGACTTTTTGACTATCCTTGGGTTCCTGACTTTGTACTGCGTTGTCCGTGTGGTTTGACCTGGCTTGTTCCGTTACTCCTTATTGTGTTTGTCTGTCTGTACTGTTCAGTGTGTCACTTACGCAGTGTAGGGAACGTCTCCGTGGTTGTCCGCGACCGTCTAGGGTCGACTGAGGCAAGTAGGCAGGTGACAGTGGACGGGTTCAGTTCAGGGTCCACTGTCTGGTTGTGTTTGTCCCTTCTGACAGTAATTCATGGCTTCTTGATAGTTTCCTGAAGGTAAATACTGATTACTGATGCTTTCCTGAAGCCTTTTGATGCCTGATCTGGATTTCCTGTCAGTAAAAACTGACACGGACATATGAATGGGGCCTCAGACTTTCTCAATTATTTATCCTTAATTATAATGCAAGGTCTTCATACCTGCACATACAGGAAGCAAAGTCAGCAAGGCATCAAGTGTGTACTTATATTTATGTGCTTAAGAAAGTCAGTGCTATACATGGAATACATCAAAACATTTACAATTTAATCAGACCCATTGTATCAGAGCACAGCAGATGATAAAGTTGTGGGCTTATTTATATAAGTGCTTTTAGGATGACATACGTATTATCATCAGTATACAGAAGGAAAAGACATTGTGATTTTGTCTATTACAAGAACTACTGGTATCATTTGGAGTTATTATGATGCACATAATTACTATCAGAACTTTCTCTCTGCTGTACCCGGTCTGCTGAATTTCCATAAGTTAATATACAGTATTAAATTCACAATGTTTGTGCACCTTGTGAGAAAGGAGGAAAGATGATCTCACAACTGTAGAGCAAAGAGGGACTTTTTCTTTTTCTTACACGTTGCCAGTAATACCTGTTTCCTGGTGGACATTGTTGGGAAATATGAAAAATTATTGAGCTAATTGTTGTTGTTTGCTTATGAGTAAGGAAAAAAACATACACAATTAAATACTTAAAAATGTTTAACACTTTCAACATTTTTTAAAATAATGTGACAGGTTACATTTAAAGTATCTTGTTCAAACATATTTCAAGAGGAAAATACATTAAAATAAAAGTCAACACATTTAATTTCACAGTACAGTAAATAAATCATTGGCTGGTCAGCAATTATAAAATACTAGTTTGTTGTTATTGTTATGCCCATGTTTCTTGGCATGTTTTGTTAAAAAAAAAAAAAAGCTCACTGTTCCTCAAACAACTACACTCTGGCCCATGTGATTTCTAACATATTCATAAATCACTTAATTTACCTATAATGTCGCTTTATCCCCGAAAACAGGTCTAAAGCTTTGGCCACTAAGTGTTTCCTTTTCCTGCAGTCTGCTGTTTACTATCTGGTGTTAAGGGAAATCTGTCTCTAGTAACAGCTAGATCAGGATAGAACACAGGAATTGGGGACAGGGCTTAGTATGTGATTTGTTTAGGAGAGAGATCCCAAGAGAGTCTGGCCTGTGAAGCTGCAAGTCTGTCTGCTACTGATGGTCCACAGTGTTCCTGAAAGGCAAATCAAGACTTCCCTCCTATCTCTCACACTTTACTCTTTAATCAAACATGCAGTCTTGAGGTTGCAGAAATGTTTAGAACAGTTTGTGTTACTGAAAATGTACAACTCTTGGTACCGTACATAATAACACACAGCTTCATTGTAGCTTTACTCCGAGGATAAAATTTCCATTATACTTGAGGTGATTCCATTTAGAGCAAGTTTCTAATAGGCTGATTTCATCAGTGAACATCCAAGCTTCTGACATTTCTTTTACCTCATCTTTTTGTGGCAATTAAATTTCTTAAAAGGTTGATGTGTTCAGGAGGAGCACTCACAACGTCCATCACCCTTATCCTGTGAGGGTCATAGATACAGTCTTCTTCCAGGTTACTATCAACCATGCCACATCCTGGAGGCACCCAAGCACTGTCATATCCATGGTCATGCCAGGTTAGCTGCATTGGGTGAAGCTGACTGTCACTCTTCTTAACTTTTTCTACCTTTAGAGAAAGCTTTAAAACCACTTTCTGATCTTTCTGATTCAGTGGATATCATGGAGCCTTCTGTGCATCTCTACTGATATAGACGCCTTTTCCAAGCATCCCATTATCAGAAACTCTAAATCCATTGGTGATGATACTATAAGCTGCGGTTACACTTGTCCCATGATACATGGTATAGAACCTTCTTCCAGGATACTTATGTGTCATTTCTGTAAATGGAATTCCAGCTTGTGTACCTGTAAATTATACAGGAGGTTTCTAATGGGTTAATTTGCAACAAGATTGAGAAAATATGCAATAAAAGAAGATACGACAAAAGAAGTTTTATTACAGGATAAAGATGTACCCTGACAGAAGAAGGAGTCCAAGGTACCAATATGTCTGCGCACACTATTAGGGGTGGTGCCAGTTGAAAAAAAATGTAATAGAAAAAGAAATATCAACTGCACACATTAGATTGCCATCATTTTGGGGGGTAATCTTTGCATTTAGAGTTTTAGGGTGCATTCACACCTACAGGATCCGCAGCAGAAGTGCAGATTTGATGCTGTGTTCAGTTATTTAAATGAAATCTGCTGCGGATCTGCTGTTTAAGGGTGAATGTACCCTTAAACAGTTATCAACACGGGTAGTATAGTGCTCAAAGGATATTTTCAGTATACCATAATATTGCTGGACGTTTTGGACAAAACATGAGCTTTATCAACAAGGTATACAGGTTGTATGTACAGAGAATAAACCGTGCTGTAAGCTGAGGTATGAGTGCTATAGCCGCCATCACCTCAGCTTACAACACGGTTTATTCTCTGTACATACAACTGCAGTGTCCCAGAACAGCCCTTCTTATGCTCACACTTTCATTATAAACAGTTCTGTTCTGGAAAGCTATGGTCCACTGCAAACTGCGTGTATTGTGTCACCCTTCTCAGTATTTAAGTCTGCCATTTCAGTCATTTATTGCATGTGAATTCAGGTATCAGTGTCAAAAGGTATTATGTCGCCTCCTAGTGTTCAAGGATGGTATTCCTTATGTATATTCCTCTGTATATGCCTAATGGTGTGATGATGCAATGGCTGGATGTCACGTGACTGTGCCCTGCTTCCATGGTAACACCAATGGTCATCGAGCTTTTGGCTGGGGTTACCATGTGACTTCCTGTGCTACCTCAGTCTATTCCCTGCCACATAGGGGGTAGGTCGTGAGTCGAGTCTTTGTCCTCCACCTTCAGGAGACAAGTTGTGTTTGTCCTCTCTCCCTGCTAAGAGAGAGAGACCTGCGTGTGCTCTGCTGCTCCAGTCCACTGGCTGTGTTCCTGTCTCAAGTCTCAAGATTCTCATCTGGGTGTCGATTCTTCAGTCATTCTTCAGTTCCTAAAACTAAAAAATCATGTGCCTAATCGCACTGTGTGTGTACAGTCCTATACCAAGTCGCCTTCCCTTGGTCAATCCAACAGTGAAAATAAAGTAATCAGGACACTTATATCTTCAGAAATTTCCTTACTTTACTCTTTTTCTTTTTTCTTATGCGATATAACAAATCTTCTTATACAAAAATAACAAAATAAATCACCACAGTGCGCAGGAATCAGGAGTTTCAGATGTTCATGCCAAGTCTCTGGCCGGCTCCATTCCTCCTCTGAGACTCTCACTCTCTTCAGATAGTATGATGACGACTGAGCGTGCTGCTACGTTTCGGGGTCCGCCCCCTTTCTCAAGCATAATCCAGTAGTGCACCCTTCACCAATTTATACTAGTAGATCATTTGCATATCATTTACTCTAAAAACAATCAAATATAAAAATTAGAAGTTATACACTAATAAAGATGACTACTACACTTTTAATAAAAGCTCTTTCTTTCACTTTAGTATAAGTCACCATTATTTAAACGTCCTCATAGGCAATATAAGATGGTATATACACCCCACTCACAAGAATACAGCAAAATTACACATCTCGTTTAACCCTTTCGGGTACAAACTTTCTAGCAAGTATATCCAGTATGTCTCTTTCTGCAACAATTTCTTTTTTATCTCCGTTTTGTTCATCCCATGTACTTCCTCCAGTATAAGCCATTTAAGATCATAAACCTTATGATTAAATTCGTGGAAATGACGTGCCACTGACGTTTCCCCGAATTTTTTGGTATCCTCCGATCCCTCATTTTTCTGTGATTTTTGTGCATATGTTCGTATGGCAGACTTATGCTCATTTAGTCTCAGTCTAATTTCTCTCGTAGTCTGCCCCACGTACACACGCCCACATGGACATCGCAACATGTAGACAACGTTAGTCGTCCTACATGTATACATGCCTTTTATCATAATTTTATTCCCTTTTTTTCTTCAGTTCCTCTCATCATCATCCTCTCAATTCATCAACAGCAAGTATTCAATTCAAGTCTCATTCCACCCAGCATCTCTGCTTCAGTATCACTACTACTCCCATTATTCAGCACGCCACTCTCACAGCCTATTGCAGCATCACCCATTATTCTGCTTTATTCAAGATTGCCTTATTCCCGGTTGCATCCGGAGAGACTGTTACTACTAGTTACCACCGTTACAATAAATACACAACTACCGTTGTTTCTGAACCTTGGCATTGGTGTGATCATTGGTGCCCTGACTAAAGACAACGAAGAATCGCATGCCCATTATTCCCGCATGGTCAGGAGCCCGGCTTCCAGCTGTAGCACCCTCGTGCCTAAACCGTGACCACTACTTCCTACAGCTGCCCCGATTCCTGCACCCACCCAACATCTGTATAGCGGAGTGGCCCCTAGGGGCCAGGGCATCGCACAACCTGTATACCTTGCTGATAAAGGTCATGTTTTGACCGAAACGTCCAGCAATATTATGGTATACTGAAAATATGCTTTGAGCACTATACTACCGTGTTGATAAGTGTTGGGGGCTGCGTTCACACTATGTATATTTCAGTCAGTATTGCAACCAAAACCAGGAGTGGATTAAAAACACAGAAAGGATCTGTTCACACAATGTTGAAATTGAGTGGATGGCCGCCATGCATGACTCTTGAGAAAGGAACCGGAGCAGTTCCGAAACAATTTTATTATTTTTTTGTTGGACCTGCGCCCTCACACCCGTGTGTTTGTGGTTGGAGGAATCGTTGCTCTATTGATCCCTGGAGGATATCGGGAGTGGCTGCGGTCTGTCTCACATGTGCTTTTGAGTGTTGTGCCTCCTAGCTAGCACAACCTTACCTGGTGAGGGTTACCTTGTTTTTTCCTCCCCTTCGTTTTATCTGGTTGATCCTCGCCATGGAGCGCTGTCTCCTTCTTCTTTTTTGTTTACAAACTTCTAGGCTGTTATACCAAAAACATAGGAATAAATACTATAGATGTAAATTTCTATACTATAGAACAATTCCATTTGTGTGTGTATATATATATATATATATATATATATATATACACTACCGTTCAAAAGTTTGGGGTCACCCAAATAATTTTGTGTTTTCCATGAAAAGTCACACTTCTTTACCACCATACGTTGTGAAATGAATAGAAAATAGAGTCAAGACATTGACAAGGTTAGAAATAAGGATTTGTTTATGAAATAACATTCATTTTACATCAAACTTTGCTTTCGTCAAAGAATCCTCCTTTTGCAGCAATTCCAGCATTGCACACCTTTGGCATTCTAGCTATTAATCTGTTGAGGTAAGCTGGAGAAATTGCACCCCACGCTTCTAGAAGCAGCTCCCACAAGTTGGATTGGTTGGATGGGCACTTCTGGCGTACCATACGGTCAAGCTGCTCTTACAACAGCTCAATGGGGTTCAGATCTGGTGACTGCGCTGGCCACTCCATTACCGATAGAGTACCAGCTGCCTGCTTCTGCTGTAAATAGTTCTTGCACAATATGGAGGTGTGTTTAGGGTCATTGTCCTGTTGTAGGATGAAATTGGCTCCAATCAAGCGCTGTCCACTGGGTATGGCATGGCGTTGCAAATTTGAGTGATAGCCTTCCTTATTCAGAATCCCTTTTACCCTGTACAAATCTCCCACCTTACCAGCACCAAGGCAACCCCAGACCATCACACCGCCGACCCCAAAGCCCCAAGGTCCAGGGACACAGGTGCGGTTAGTAGGGATATTCAAGGGGGGAGTTCATGGTTCAGCGCCCGGGCAAACGAGGCTCCGGAGGTGCTGAGAGGCAGGTGCAGCTACGCCATCTTGCTGCTGCTAGCCACGCCCCATTATCTTCTTGCATAGTTGTGCAACGCGGCCTCCCACTTCTTTTTCTACTCTGGTTAGAGCCTGTTTGTTCCTTCCTCTAAAGGGAGTAGTATACACCATTGTAGGAAATCTTCAATTTCTTAGCAATTTCTCGCATGGAATAGCCTTCATTTCTAAGAACAAGAATAGACTGTCGATTTTCAGATGAAAGTTCTCTTTTTCTGGCCATTTTGAGTGTTTAATTGACCCCACAAAATTTGATGCTCCAGAAACACAATCTGCTCAAAGGAAGGTCAGTTTTGTAGCTTCTGTAACGAGCTAGACTGTTTTCAGATGTGTGAACATGATTGCACAAGGGTTTTCTAATCATCAATTAGCCTTCTGAGCCAATGAGCAAACATATTGTACCATTAGAACACTGGAGTGATAGTTGCTGGAAATGGGCCTCTATACCCCTATGTAGATATTGCACCAAAAACGAGACATTTGCAGCTAGAATAGTTATTTACAACATTAGCAATGTATAGAGTGTATTTGTTAAAAGTTAGGACTAGTTTAAAGTTATCTTCATTGAAAAGCACAGTGCTTTTCCTTCAAAAATAAGGATATTTCAATGTGACCCCAAACTTTTGAACGGTAGTATATATATATATATATATATATATATATATATATATATATATATATATATGTCAAGGTGGTAGTCCTATTTTTTTTAGTCCACCTTGCTTCTCTGTCCTGATTAATTCTAAGAAGTAGTACCGGGCCGCCCCCAGAACCGGTACAGATACTCTGGACACAAATTGTGGGTACTTCCCAGTTTAATAAGTTTCACCTTCTTCTTATATGCGATGACAAAAGGTGTGGTTATTAAGTCACACGGATATATTTGACAAAACATGATTGGATACATTTGATCTCTATCCATATTTGGTATATTATAAGTGCGCAATATATTTGATTTTAATCTATCCCCAGACCCTTGACAGCCCCCCTAAAACGTTGAAATGAGGCCAGGAAACGGACAACTGGATTGATAGATTTATCCTTATCCTGATTTAATCATACACATCACTAGCAGATACATTCCTGAAATCTGTACCTTTGCCGGGAGAGGGAAAGGAAAGGGGAATTGGATTGGATTCTTCGGCCACAGATTGTTTTGAACAATCACCCTTCTCGGTTGAGACAGGTTATCCCTTCTGGATAACCTCCCTTTGTAGTGGACTTCTGCAAAGGAAATCAGATTCTATTCTTTCCCTATTTCCTACTACCCCCTTCACTAGTGAAGCATGTATAATTCCCAGGGTATATAGTGATTCCCTGACTCGGGGTAGATGTTTTGGTGGCTATGGGATATTTCTCTTTCCATGTCTCACAGTCTGGGTTGGAAGTGGGATGGTTAGTAAACAGGCTAAGGAAACACTGTTCTTAGGCGTTGTCTAAATGTAATCATCATTACCAGTGTTCCATCCTACAGCTCCCTCCCCAATAATCACACTCAGATCCCCACAGGCAGCAACATCACAGAATTCAAACTTGAAAGTTGCCACTTGGGCCCTTGATGAATTATACCAGAAAGTAGTAAGTCCCTGATGTTGTGTAATGGCTACTTCTTGTGTCCTCACCCCCACCCAAACCAAACATAACATGAAAAGGATATATGTGTTTTTCATGGTGAAGGACAGGCGGCAGACACTTTCTTGCAGTGTGAAGCGTGGACCCAGGTGGATTTTCCCTCAAGTTTCACAGAGGTTGGGGACACCAGGAGCATTTGAAATGGACCTTCAAACCAGGGTTCCAGAGCGTCTCTGACGTGCTTCTTTACAACCACAAAATCGCCTGGCTTGACGTGAATGGGTACTTTGGTCAGCTTCAGGGTCTGGAATGGAGGAGAAAACTGCAGCATGTGTTACTTTTACTTCATTGCACAAATTTACAACATACTTAACAAGACTATCATTTCCTGCTGTCAATTGTTGGGGATAGTAACTTCCAAGCCTAGGGGGACCACCAGACAGGATCTCATGTGGGGTGAGACCAGTGGGTTGTCTAGGGGTGTTCCTGACAGAATATAGGGCCACAGGTAAGATCTCAGGCCAGGGAAGGGACAGTTCCTTGCTAGCTTTTAGAATTTTGTTTTTCAGAGTGGTATTCATCCTCTCTACCTTCCCACTACTTTGAGGATGATAAGGTGTGTGTAGGCCTAGATCTGCCCCTACCATCTTCCAGATTTCTCTGGTAACATCTGCAATGAAGGCTGGGCCTTGGTCACTTTCAATAACTTCTGGTACTCCAAATCTACAGACTAGTTCAGTTAAAAGTTTTTTAACTGTGAGTTTGGCTGTCATATTGGTGACTGGGTAGGCCTCTGTCCATCCTGAGAACATGTCCACCACTACTAACATGTATTTGTACTTCCCACTTTTTGGCAGTTCCATATGATCAATTTGGATTCTCTGGAATGGGTACAGTGGCTTGGCTAGATGTTTCTTCGGGGTAGGCACTGTAACCCAGGATTGCAAGTGCTGCAGATGTCACAGCTTTTGGCATAGGTAGTTGCTGTAGTAGAAATTCCAGGTGCCAGGTATAGTTTAGCAATTGCAGAAATCATCTGATTCTTTCCTCGATGGGTAACTCCATGTGCCCATTGTACCACTGCGGGATACAAAGCTCTTGGCAGGCAAAGTCTCTTTCCTTTCCTCCAAAATCCATCTTGCTGAATCTCAGCTCATTGTTTTTCCCATTCTTTCTTTTCTTCTGGGCCTGTTTGAGTCTGAAATTGCTTCAGTAGAGTAATGCCTGGATTTGGTATTTCTTGTTGTTTGGTTTCTCTCTCTTCTTCTTTCTTCTTTTTTCCTGCTCTTGTCAACACATATATGCCAATGCCAACCTCTGCTTCCTCTCGAACCTGTGGAAGAAGTGCTGCAGCTTTTGCTGCCATATCTGTTCTGTGATTGCCTCTGGCTTCTTCTGTCTCTGTTCTGCCATGAGCTCTTATCTTCGAAATGGCTACTTGAGTTGGTAGAGGAAGAGCTTCCATCAAAGTCTTGACGGCTTCATGGTTCTTGATGGGCGTTCCACTAGCTGTCTGGAAACCTCGCAGGGCCCACTTCAGGCCAAAATCATGCGCTATTCCATGCGCGTAAGCTGAGTCCGTGTAAATATTGGCGGTCTTCCCTTCTGCCAGCTGGCAGGCTTCAGTCAAGGCCCTGAGTTCAGCTACCTGGGCCGACATCCTAGAAGATAAGGGAGCTGCCTTCACGGTTTCTGATGAGGTAACCACAGCAAAACCGGTATGGAATTGTCCCCTTTCATCCGCGTATCTTGAACCATCAGTGAAGAAAATGTAATCAGAATTGTCCAGTTTAGAAGCAGAGACAGTGGAGGGTTGTGAAGTTTCTGCCTCCATTTGTTTAAGGCAATCATGATAGTCCTCATCACTACTTCTCTCATGAAGTGTTTGACCAGGGGGTATGTCTTCATAGTCTGGCTGATAGTCCCCCTTGAGAGGGGAAGCAGAGTAACAGGATTTAAAAGAGTACATCTCTTCAAGGTAATATATTCAGGCATAAGCAAGGAACATTGGAGACGCATGTTGCGCTGCATAGAAAGATGAGGTTGTTGAGACTGTTTGAGAATTGCTTGAAGGTCGTGAGGAGCAAAAATAGTGAGTGGATGACCTAGGACAATGTCTTCAATCTTGTCAAGGAGGGCCTGGGCCGCTAGAACAGCTTTTAGGCATGTAGGCATTGAACGAGCCACTGGGTCTAACCTGCATGAGTAATAGCCAAGAGGTCTCATCCGTTGGCCATGTTTCTGAGCTAAGACTCCAGAAGGATGGCCTTGATCTTCTGAGATGAATAGGTAGAAAGGCTGATTGTAATCAGGTATCCCTAGGGCAGGGGCTTCCAAAATAAGCTGTTTAAGTTTCCAAAAACAGTCTTCAGCATCAGGGGTCAATCTTCTTGTTTCCACAATGTCTTTGAAGGAGTCATAAAGAGGTTGCATAAGAGCAGAGGCATTGGGTATCCACTGACGACAATAGGTGATCAGACCAAGGAAAGCTTGGAGCTGTATTAAGGTGGTAGGTAGAGGGATTGCTTGAACAGCTTTTTTTCTTTCTGCATTTCTCCACTGACTCAGATTCTTCTTGAGAAGAGTCAGTAAGGCTAACTGAGGAGTCAGCTAGTCGATCTTTTGCCCATGCCTGGAGTTTGCGGCAGAATTCCTCACCTGAGGAGTAACTGAGAGTATTTGTAGTTGCATCTTCTATTAGAGCTGACTTAATGATAGGCCAAAATTAATCACCTGCCTTGATGCTGACAACATTACAAAGGTCTTGCCATGGGGCAGAGTAGGTCTTCTGTACTTCACTTAGTCTTCGATAGAAGCGCATAGGATGCTTCTCGGGATCAGGTAATTGACTTATCAAGTCATTAACCTGAGTAGGAGTGAAAGGTACATATCGAGGACGCTCTTGTTGCAACATAGTAGGTTGAGGTGGTTGCAATGGTGCTGGTGTTGGTGCTGGTAATGGTGACAACGGTGGTTGTGCTGATGCTGGTACTGGTGGCAACAGTGGTTGTGCTGGTGCTGGTACTGGTGGCAACGGTGGACATTGCGCTTGCTCACTGTGGTTGCTGACAAGTGGTTGAAAATAAGTGGAGTTTAAAGAGGAGTTGAAAGAAGGAGTTTCAAGTTCTGGTAAGTGCTAAATCTCTTTCTTTTTCACTGTTTTTTGCACTGAGGATGATGGCTAGTGAGATGGAGGGTTTCATTCAGTGCGCAGTCTGCCGCATGTACACACAACTGGAGCAGAAGTTCCAGGGTGAGTACCGCTGTGACAGATGTGAGCATGTTGCTCATCTAGAAGCTCGAGTTAGAGATCTGGAGAAGCATATTGCAACACTGAGGGAACTTGGCCACCTTGAGAGGGAACTTTGGCTCACTGAGCAGGAAGTTAGTGGGTTAGAGATGGAGGGAGGTGATATAGATCAGGAGGCCCAAGTAAGTAGCTGGGTTAATGTAGTTAGAGGGACCAGTAAGGGATCCAAGAAAAGGAAGGCCACTTCTCCTACTGTATGCCCAAGCAAAATTGCCAAGTTAGGTTATGATGCAAGGGCATCTGTGTCAGAAATGGCAGCTCTAGTGGAACCTGTTCTCCCTAACAGCCGGGGGAACAGTCCAACTAGTAGTGGGCGGGATGGTATTGTAGGTAGGCCTAGACAGTTAGTGGTTGTAGGGGATTCTATAATCAGGAAGACGGATAGAATAATTTGTCGCCAAGACCGCTTCAACCGAATGGTTTGCTGTCTCCCTGGTGCCAGGGTTCGGCATGTGGTGGAAAGGGTGGATAAATTACTTGGGGGGGCTGGGGATGACCCAGCTGTCATGGTCCATGTGGGAACCAATGACAGGATACAAGGTAGGTGGAGGTCTATTAAAAATAATTTTAGAGAGCTAGGTGCTCAGTTGAAGGGAAGGACCTCCAAGGTTGTATTCTCTGGAATACTGCCTGTGCCATGTGCATGGTTCTGGTGGAGTCCATTGATGTGGTTGGTGTGACTGAGACATGGCTGGACTCCTCACATGACTGGGCTGTCAATATTCTGGGATTTATGTTGTTCAGAAGGGACCGGGTGGGCAGAAGGGGAGGAGGAGTATGTCTGTATGTCAGAAATGATATTAAAGTGAGTGTAAAAGATGCAATAGTGGGTGATGACTGTGATGATGTGGAAGCATTGTGGGTAGAACTACAGAAGGAGGTAAAGAGTGAAAAAATTATTCTTGGTGTAATCTATAGACCCCCCCCAACATTACTGAGGAGGTAGATGGCCAGTTGAATAGACAAATAGAGCGGGCTGCCCGGGAGGGGACAGTAGTGGTAATGGGGGACCTCAACTACCCAGATATAGATTGGGGTCACGGTTCAGCTAAAACCACAAAGGGGAGGGAATTTCTTAACCTCCTGCAGGATAATTTTCTGGGCCAGTTTGTGGAGGAGCCAACTAGAAGTGATGCCTTGTTGGATCTGGTTATTTCTAACAATGCTGAGCTGGTTGGGGATGTCACTGTCCATGAACACCTGGGGAATAGTGACCACAATATAGTGACTTTTAGCTTAAAGTGTAGAAAAGAAAAACATGTTGGGAGGGCAAAAACTCTTAATTTTAAAAGTGCCAATTTTCCTGGGTTAAGGGCTGATCTTCAGGGCATAGACTGGGAGAGACTGCTGTCACATACTGATACAGCTAATAAATGGGAAATCTTCAAATCCACATTAAATAACTGTACTGCCAAATATATTCCTATGGGTAACAAATATAAACGGTTAAAATCAAATCCCACATGGCTTACAGCCGAGGTTAGAAGGGCTATAAATGAGAAAAAAGGGGCATTCAAAAAATACAAATCAGAGGGGTCAGCTTTAGCCTTTAAACATTACAAAGAAGTCAACAAAACCTGTAAAAATTTAATAAAAGCAGCAAAAATTCACAATGAAAGGCAGGTAGCTATAGATAGCAAAAGAAACCCAAAAAAATTCTTCAAATATATTAATGCAAAAAAAAACAAGGTCAGAGCATGTAGGACCCCTAAATAATGGTGACGGGGAGTTAATAACTGGGGATCAGGAGAAAGCTGAGTTACTTAATGGCTTCTTCAGTTCTGTATATACAAAAGAGGATGGAACTGTGGTGGGTGGGGCCAGTACTGAGGTGGGTGGGGCCAGTGCTGCGAACACATGTAATGTACTGAACTGGTTAACTATAGATATGGTCCAAGATAAATTAAATAAACTCAATGTAGCCAAAGCTCCAGGGCCTGATGGATTACACCCCAGAGTTCTTAGGGAACTCAGTTCTGTAATTTCTCTACCCTTGTATGAAATATTCATTGATTCTTTGCTTACTGGTATTGTGCCGAGGGACTGGCGTAAGGCAAATGTAGTGCCAACCTTCAAAAAGGGCTCTCGAACTTCCCCAGGTAACTACAGACCTGTAAGCTTAACGTCCATTGTGGGGAAACTATTTGAGGGGCTTATAAAGGACTACATCCAGGAATATGTAGTGGCTAATAGTATTATAAGTGATAACCAGCATGGTTTTACTAAGGACAGAAGCTGTCAAACCAACCTGATATGTTTCTACGAAGAGGTGAGTAGAAGCCTGGATGGGGGCGAAGCTGTGGATATCGTGTACCTGGATTTTGCTAAAGCGTTTGACACAGTTCCTCATGGACGTCTGATGGGTAAGTTAAAGTCTATCGGTTTGGAAAGTTTAATGTGTAACTGGATTGAAAACTGGCTTAATAATTGTACCCAGAGAGTGGTGGTCAATGATTCCTACTCCGAATGGTCCCCGGTAATAAGTGGTGTACCCCAAGGGTCAGTACTGGGCCCTCTTCTGTTTAACTTGTTTATTAATGATATTGAGAATGGAATTAACAGCAATGTTTCTATCTTTGCAGATGACACCAAGCTTTGTAGTACAGTACAGTCTATGGAGGATGTGCAGATATTACAGGATGACTTAGACACACTGAGTGTTTGGGCGTCCACTTGGCAAATGAGGTTCAATGTGGATAAATGTAAAGTTATGCACCTGGGTACTAATAACCCACATGCATCATATGTCCTGGGGGGAGTTACACTGGGAGAGTCGCTGATGGAGAAGGATCTGGGTGTACTTGAAGATAATAGACTACAGAACAGCACACAATGTCAGGCAGCTGCTTCTAAGGCCAGCAGGATATTGTCATGCATTAAAACAGGCATGGACTCTCGGGACAGGGATATATTATTACCGCTTTATAAAGCCTTGGTGCGGCCTCATCTGGAGTATGCCGTCCCGTTTTGTAGCCCGATTTATAAAAAGGATGTTCTAGAGCTGGAGAGGGTACAAAGACGGGCAACTAAACTAATAAGGGGAATGGAACATCTTAGTTATGAGGAGAGATTAAAAGAATTACATTTGTTTAGTCTGGAGAAGAGACGTTTAAGGGGAGATATGATTAATTTATTTAAATATATAAATGGCCCCTACAAGAAATATGGGGAAAAGATGTTCCAGGTTAAACCCCCTCAAAGGACAAGGGGGCACTGCCTCCGCCTGGAGAAAAAAAGGTTCAATCTCCGGAGGCGACAAGCCTTCTTTACCATGAGAACTGTGAATCTGTGGAACAGTCTACCACAGGATCTGGTCACAACAAAAACCGTAGAGGGCTTCAAAACTGGCCTAGACTAGTTCTTAGACCAAAATAATATAAATGCATATGTATAGAACCTATCACCCCTCCCCCTTCCCTGTATCCATCCCCTCCGTGGTTGAACTTGATGGACATGTGTCTTTTTTCAACCGTATTAACTATGTAATGGTGACTGTATTTGAAGTTGCGGTGGTGGTGGTGGTGGTAGGCCTGGAAGCAATTCTTCATCCAATCGGTTATGGTTATGTAAAGGAGTAGGGACTTTCTCAGGAAACCAAGTGGGGGTCTTGATCAGAGTTAAATCTTTCCAGATTAGTTCAAGTAGATCTGCAGTGTTACGCAGAGGCACAACAATCCGGACTTCACCCAATGTGGGAATTGGGTTATGTTCCAATATCGCAGAAAGAATTGTGGAGGCACATGATAACATAGGAAAGCCAAATAATCCAGCAGAAATGAGAGGTAAAGAGATAGATTTAAATCTCTTAATTTTAGCCATATCAAGGATGTTGTGTATGGTTTGTTTCAACAAATGGACAGACACATCATGACATTGGGCATCATATATGGCGCCCACAGCATGGATGATGCAGAGACAAGATAGTTTGCCTGGTCCAGTTAAAGCAGTCTCAGAAACTGGTAGAGTGTGTCCCCCTTTAGCAAGGATGTAATCATCACTTTCTGCCTGTATCTGTGTGCCCCCTAGCTGCACAATATGTTTTACCACTCCCCCTAAGTGTTTCAGTCCACCATTAGCAGGGTTTACAATTGCTGTAGTACCTTGACGTGCAATGTCTCCTACACCTATATTAAGGGTAGTTCCTGTGTTCCATAAAGGTGCTGTGTAAATGGGAGTAAAAAGGGCAGACATGTTGTCAAAATCACGGGTGTCAAAGCTGACTCTGGCAGGTTTTGGGGGCCCCCTAGCAGTAACATATCGCGGGGATATAAACTGCCTATGAGCTTCTTGTGCTAAATCTCCTGGTTCTGAAGCTCTTTCAGGGGTAGTGGAGAAAGCATATCTCTCAGCTTATGTTAGCTCAAGCTGGGCTCGCGCTGAGATCTCAGTTTCCTCTTCTAACTGCTGAGGAGTGACCAGAGTATTTCCTGAGGTTTCAGTTTCCTTTTTCAATTGCTGAGGAGTCAGTAGAGTATTTTCATATGGGTGTTGGGGTATCATCATGAGAGGGGCCAGGTTGGGGGCAGGTACAAAATAAGCTCCGGAGGCAGTCAATAATGGGTATAATGGATCTGGAGTAGGCCTCTTGGGTGTTCCAAGATGGCCACCGGAGCTAGAAGTGACATCAATGGAAGTTCCTGTATCTATGGGTGTCACTGAAGTAATGAGCTTAGGTGTACCAACATGGCTACCAGAACTGGAAGTTGTGACTGTGACAGAAGAGGAAGTATTGGATGTTTTAACATGCCCACCAGATACAGGAAGAGTGGGTGTACTGGGCTGTGGTGAATCAAGATGGCTGCTGGATACAGGAAGCTCATCTCGAACAGGGGCAAATAGTGTAGGTGTGCATGATGGGGCAGGATTGGGGCGTCCCCTTCCACAGCTACAACAATACTAAGCAGAGGGTGGATTCTGCTGATGACAATTTGGACACTCCCAACAGTGAGGCTCTCCGCCATTATAGGGTGGTGGCACATCCTTCTCAACGTGATACATATATGCAACCTTTTGGTTTGCAAAATCAAGTTCAATTTGGATGAAATAAGTACGGGACCGCACTGAAATCCACGGCCGTGAATTGGAACATTTCCGTCCTCAAACAATGGTCTTGTTAATTTTTCATGGCGCCGTATACGATCCGGCCGTAAGCTCATACGTAGTGTGCATGGTGCGGGCGTATATCGTATACTTTCAAGTGAACGCATCAACCTCAAAACTACGTGCGTATATTCGCGGTTCGCACTACGGCCGGAAACATACGCAGTGTGAACATAGCCTAAAAGTGTATTTGAGGGTACTGTATGTTAGAAAGCCCCACAAAGCACCCCATTTCAGAAATTGCACCCCCCAAACTCAACCAGAAAGTTTTTTAACCCTTTAGGGGAGTCACAGAAATAAAAGCTAAGTGTGTAAGAAATGTGAAAATTTTAACTTTTTGCGCAGGAATTTTATTGTAATCCAATATCTTTCATAATTGTAAACCTATTACCAGAGAAATGCACCCCAATATTGATTGCCCGGATTCTGTAGTTTATAGAAATACCCCATATGTGGCCCTATTGCGCTATTTGACGGAACCACAAGCCTCAGATATAAAGGAGCGCCTAGTGAATTTTAACGCCTCTGTTATATTTAGTCATTTTTGACTGTACCACTTCAGGTTGGCAGAGGCTCTGGGGTGCCAAAACCTAAAAAAAAAACCTAAAGGGACACCATTTAGAAAACTACACCCTTTAAGGAATGTAACAAGGGGTGCAGTGAGCATCTGGACTTCACAGGTGCTTCACAGATTTTCAGAACAATGTGGCGTGAAAAAGGAAAAATTCAATTTTCTACACTAAAACATTGTTCTAGCTTTCATTTTTCATCTTTACAAGGGTATAAAATAAAAAAAACACACCAAACGTGTAGCGCAGTTTCTACCAAGTACGGAAATACCCCACATGTGGACCTAAAGTACCAAGTGGGCGCAGGACAAGCCTCCAAAGGTAAGGAGCGCCAATTGGCCTTTGGAAGCTGAATTTCACTGGAATGCATTTCAAGGGCCATGTTGCATTTACAAGGCCCTTGTGTTGCCAAAACACTTGAAACCCCCCCACAAGTGACCCCATTCATCCCTCAAGGAATCTAAAAAGGGGTGCAGTGAGCAAATGGACCCCACTGGTGACGGGCACAAATGTGGAACAATGTGACGTGAAAGGGAAAATTTTCATTTTTTCACTTTCACGGCACAAATGTGGCCATTATCAAGGGGTCCATATCCTCACTGCACCCCTTGTTAGATTCCTTGAGGGATGTAGTTTCCAGAATGGGTTTTCACTGTCTTGGCAGCAGGAGGCCTCTGTTAATGTGACATGGCGTTTATCATCCATTCAGGCCAAATCCAGCCTCTAAAATCCAAATGGTGCGCCTTCCCTTTGGAGGCTTGCCCTGCACCCACATGGCACTTTACAGTATGTCCACATGTGGGGTATTTACGGAAATTGCTTTACACATTGGGTGTTTTTTTCTCTTTTAACCCCTTGTGAAAAATTCAAGGCTAAACCAACATTAAAGTGTAAAAAATTTAATATTTCATTTTCACGCCACATTGTTCCACATTTGTGCCCGTCACCAGTGGCGGGCATTTACCTCTTGTTACATTCCCTGAGGGGTGTAGTTTCCATAATGGTATCACCTGAGGGGGGTTTCAACTGTCTTGGCAACACAGAGGCCTTTTAAATGCAACAAGGCCGTCAAAATCCATTCCAGCCAAATCCAGCCTCCAAAAGCCAAATGGCGCTCCTTCCCTTTGGAGGCTTACCCTGCACCCACATGGCGCTTTATGTACACATGTGGGGTATTTTTGTACTCAGGGGAAATTGTTCTACACATTTTGTGTTTTTTTTTTATCTTTTAACCCCTTGTGAAAATGAAAAAATGAAGACAAGATCAATGATTTAGTGTAGAAATTTATTTTTTTTTACACTAAATGTTGGTCTATCCTTGATTTTTTCTATTTCCACAACGGGTTAAAAAAGAAAATGAACTCAAACGTGTAGGGTAATTTCCTCTGAGTACGAAAATACCCCACATGATGTGGACATGATGTGCCATATGGGCACAGGGCAAGCGACCAAAGGGACAGAGCGCCATTTAGAGTCTGGAATGGAGGATGGAGGCCATGTCGCAATTACAAAACCCCTGTGCTGCCAAGACAGTAGAAACCCCCCACAAGTGACCCCATTCTGGAAACTACACCAGGACAGTAGAAACCCCCCACAAGTGACCCCATTCTGGAAACTACACCCCATAAGGAATCTAACAAGAGGTGCAGTAAGCATATGGATCCCACTGGTACATCCCACTGTAGAACATGTGCTGTGAAAATAAAAAAAAATACAATTTTTTTCATTTTCATGGGACAAATGTGCCCGTCACCAGGGTGCCATATCCCCGCTGCCCCCCTTGTTAGATTCCATATGGGGTGTAGTTTCCAGAATGGGGTCACTTGTGGGGGGTTTCTACTGTCCTGGTGGCCATACCTATTTAGTTGGGGAAAGGGATAATTTTTAATTTATTTAGGGGTATTTGGCCAATTATTAATTTATAAGGTTGAAAAGGACAGAAGTCCATCAAATTCAACCTGTGTTGATGCAGAGGAAAGCAAAAAAAACCCTCGTGAGGCAGACAACAGTAGCCTCATCACTGGGAAAAAATTCCTTCCCGACTCCATAATGGCAATCAGAATAATCCCTGGATCAATGTGACCCCTGAAATAGGAATAAGGGAAACTATTTAGATCAGAGCTTCTCAAACTTTTTCTACTGGAGCCTCACCCAACAGACCAAGGCAATGCCTGGGCCTCACCATATTGACCAAGAGGGTGCCTGGGCCTCACTATCTGGGGTAAAAGTCCATTTAAAAGCTGTAAACAATACTAAGGCTACCTTTTACCCATCTCCCAAGCTCTATATACTAATAAAGCAAGTACAAAATAAATTAATAATGTTGCTAAAATGGAGATTTTTGCAAACAGCAAAAACGGACTGTGCAGATCATAGTTACTTTTGTGAAAACTGGCTCCTCAGCTGGGCTTCACCAACAACTAGGGGGCGCCTCACTGGTGAGGCCCGCCTCACAGTTTGAGAAGCACTGATTTAGATAATGTAGAACTCCAATGACGTATGGTACGCCTTGAAGCGATCCAGTATGCAGAGGCCGGGGTGATCAGGACAGGTGTCACACTGGTAAATGGTGTCCTTCCTAATCCCCCCATGACGGCACACTCTGCACTTCTTCTGGGGTCTCCATTTTTCCAGTGTGGGGGACGTCACCTGGAAAATGTTGCCCTGGTACGATACGGGGTCCTTCGGATCGTGCCGCAAGCTACAGTACTTTGGGCAGCGAGGAACCGGAAGAGGGGGATGGCCGTAGTTTTGCGGTGTGTGACATAGCTTTATGTTCAATGGGATCCCGGCCAGAGCGTGCACACATCGTATGCGCTCTGTCCGGCATCCCATGTGGCGCCGGATAAAACTGACATGTCAGTTTTCTGCAGCTGGAATTCAGTGAATTCCGGCCACAGAAAGACCTGTTAGTTCACACTGTGGGTTATGGGAAGATCTGATGCGGGCTCAGAGCTCCGCGGCCGGAAAGATCACTTAAATACCGTCCGGGATGATCCGGGCTAAGACCGGCCGTTCCGTGACCCGGCCGGGGTCACGGAACGGCCGGTCTGATACAGCGTGTGCACATAGCCTCTAAAATCTGTAAGTGTACCCTAAGGTACTCTCACAGAGTTTGTAGAATTTCTAGCCTTACCGTGATCTCTTATTGGGAAGGTTCTGGCGGAAAAGATATGTCTGGGGGGCAGCATACGCTACGCTACCCCCAGACACGTCACTGGAAGATGATAATGAGGATGAATGGAGGAAAGAAGGATCCCCCCATTCATCCTCACTGTTTCGGTGGCGGAGGCAATAATAGCGTATGCCTCCGCTGCCGAAAACACCCTGGGGGCCATTTTTATATGGAGATTGGTATATGGGGTATGTAAATGTGTAGTGGTGTAGTGTAAAACTTTATTTCATGTAGTGTAGTGTAATGTAGTGTTTTTTACATTTTATTTTTACAGTAAAAAAAAAAAAAAAAGCCAAGCAGTTGCTGATAAATGCCGCACTTGTGTGCGGTACTTATCAGCAGAGAGTGGCGGTAGGATATAGAAAAAAAGGAGGAAAACAACCCATACGCCAAAAAGGAGGAGTTGCTGATCAGCTGCAAAAAAAAAAATTTGAAAAAAAAACCCCACTCTTTTTACCCCAAAGCAACTGATCAGTGTACAATATATACTGATCAGCCGCTAGGGGGCAGTAGAGTGAAGCTGCCGAAGATTTCCGAAGTTAGATGACCAGGGAGCCTTAAGAGCAGAAGATTTCCGAAGTTAGACGACAAAGAGCCGACGGGAGCCGAAGTTAGACGACGCGGAGAAGACGCCGCGGGACCGCCGATCTTCACTCCAGATGCCCAGATCAGGTGAGTATAGTGCTCACCTGCATAGTATACTGTTCTGCACCCCTCAGCTATCTAGAAACTTTTAGGGGGAAACTTTTATTTTACACTTTTTTTACCGGCCGGCCCATCACGGCAATCATGGGGCGCCATCTTTTTCCCGGACACTAATGGCGATTGGTGCTGTCTCGGACAGTACCAATCGCCATTGCTTTCCGGGTCACTGTAATAAATTTACTTACCCATCCATCCTGCACCCGCTCGCCCGCCCTGCACTGTAACTATGAAGCTGTGAGGCAGCTGGTTTCCCGGGCTGTTAATGAGGCAGCAGGAGGTAAACCACATTGAGGGCAATGTTCTGCAGGGTCAGGGGTGTTTTTTTTTTTTTATTTGTATAGTATGTGGGTGCAATATTCTGCAGATCAGGGGTGTGTGGGTGCGATGTTCTGCAGGGTCAGGGGTGCGTGGTTGCACTGTTAAGTCATGTTCTGCAGGTTCAGGGGTGTGTGGGTGTGATGTTCTGCAGGGTCAGGGGTGTGTGGGTGCACTTTTAAGTGATGTTCTGCAGGGTCTGGGGTGTGTAGGTGCAATGTTCTGCAGGGTTAGTGTGTGTGGGTGTGCTGTTATGCGATGTTCTGCAGGGTCAGTGTGTGTGGGTGCACTGTTATGTCATGTTCTGCAGGGTCAGGGGTGTCTGGGTGCACTGTTATGAGATGTTCTGCAGGGTCAGTGTGTGTGGGTGCACTGTTATGCCATGTTCTGCAGAGTCAGGCGTGTGTGGGTGCACTTTTATGCGATGTTCTGCAGGGTCACTGTAATAAATTTACTTACCCATCCATCCTGCCCCCGCTCGCCCGCCCTGCACTGTAACTATGAAGCTGTGAGGCAGCTGGTTTCCCGGGCTGTTAATAAAGCAGCAGGAGGTAAACCACATTGAGGGCAATGTTCTGCAGGGTCAGGGGTGTTTTTTATTTTTTTTTAATTTGTATAGTATGTGGGTGCAATATTCTGCAGGGTCAGGGGTGTGTGGGTGCGATGTTCTACAGGGTCAGGGGTGTGTGGTTGCACTGTTAAGTCATGTTCTGCAGGTTCAGGGTTGTGTGCGTGTGATGTTCTGCAGGGTCAGGGGTGTGTGGGTGCACTTTTAAGTGATGTTCTGCAGGGTCAGGGGTGTGTGGGTGCGATGTTCTGCAGGGTTAGTGTGTGTGGGTGTACTGTTATGCGATGTTCTGCAGGGTCAGGCGTATGTGGATGCACTGTTATGAAATGTTATGCAGGGTCAGGGGTGTCTGGGTGCACTGTTATGAGATATTCTGCAGGGTCAGGTGTGTGTGGGTGCACTGTTATGCGATGTTCTGCAGAGTCAGGCGTGTGTGGGTGCACTGTTATGCGATGTTCACAGGGTCAGGCGTGTCTGGCTGCACTGTTATGCGATATTCTGCAGGGTCAGGAGTGTCTGGGTACACTGTTATGAGATGTTCTGCAGGGTCAGGGGTGTCTGGGTGCACTGTTATGAGATGTTCTGCAGGGTCAGGCGTGTGGGTGCACTGTTAGGCGATGTTCTGCAGGGTCAGTCGTGTGTGGGTGCACTGTTATGCGATGTTCTGCAGGGTCAGAAGTGTCTGGGTGCACTGTTATGAGATGTTCTGCAGGGTCAGTGTGTGTGTGTGCACTGTTATTCGATGTTCTGCCGGGTCAGGGGTGTCTGGGTGCACTGTTATGTGATGTTTTGCAGGGTCAGGCGTGTCTGGGTGCACTGTTATGAGATGTTCTGCAGGGTCAGAGGTGTCTGGGTGCACTGTTATGAGATGTTCTGCAGAGTCAGGCATGTGTGGGTGCACTGTTATGCGATGTTCTGCAGGGTCAGGCGTGTGTGGGTGCACTGTTATGCGATATTCTGCAGGGTCAGGAGTGTCTGGGTACACTGTTATGAGATGTTCTGCAGGGTCAGGGGTGTCTGGGTGCACTGTTATGAGATGTTCTGCAGTGTCAGGGGTGTCTGGGTGCACTGTTATGAGATGTTCTGATGGGTCAGGGGTGTGTGGGTGCACTGCTATGCGATGTTCTGCAGGGTCAGGCGTGTGTGGGTGCACTGTTATGCGATGTCTCGAGGAGTGGCTGAAGGAGAGGATGTGATGTTGTACAAGAAGGTCCAAGGTGTTTATGGTCCTTGTAGGAGCAGGAATTCTCCAAACCAGTTATTTTACCGAAAAAAGTCCAGACAATGAGACCCCAAACTGAATTCAGACGTCACCCCTGAGCCTGTAACATAACAGATCAATGTTATATATACCTCCAGGCATCAGTTTTGGAAACCTGTTGACATTAGGCAATGCCTGGAGACATGACCTTTGCCCATACCTCCCAACTTTTGCAAAGAGCAAAGAGGGACATGTGCGCCGCGGTCCCCATAGCCACGCCCCCATAGCGACCCTCCATAGCCACGCCCCCATAGCAACCCTCCATAGCCACGCCCCCATAGCAACCCTCCATAGCCACTCCCCTACAGTCACCACATGCTGCTGACTGAATAGTGCCTTATATAGTATCCAATCCCCCCAAAAATGCCCTATATAGTATCCAATCCCCCATTATAGTGCCCCACATAGTATCCAATGCCCCCATATATGCCCGACATAGTATCCAATCCTGCACATAGTGCCCCACATAGTGTCCAATCCCCCACATAGTGTCCAATCCCCCACATAGAATCCAATCCCCCATATAGTGCCCCACATAGTATCCAATGCCCCCATATAGTGCCCCACATAGTAGCCAATGCCCCCATATAGAGCCCCACATAGTAGCCTATGCCCCCATATAGTGCCCCACATAGTAGCCAATGCCCCCATATAGTGCCCCACATAGTAGCCAATCCCCCCATATAGTTCCCCACATAGTAGCCAATCCCCCCATATAGTGCCCACATAGTAGCCAATCCCCACATAGTGCCCCACATAGTAGCCAATCCCCATATAGTGCCCCACATAGTAGCCAATCCCCACATAGTGCCCCACATAGTAGCTAATGCCCCATATAGTGCCCCACATATTATCCAATCCCCCATATAGAGCCCCACATAGTAGCCAATCCCCCCATATAGTGCCCCCCACATAGTAGCCAATCCCCATATAGTGCCCCACATAGTAGCCAATCCCCCATAGAGTGCCCACATAGTAGCCAATGCCCCCATATAGTGCCCCACATAGTAGCCAATCCCCCATATATGCCCACATAGTAGCCAATCCCCCATATATGCCCCACATAGTAGCCAATCCCCCATATATGCCCCACATAGTAGCCCATCCCCCATATATGCCCCATAGTAGCCAATCCCCCATATAGTGCCCCACATAGTAGCCAATCCCCCATATAGTGCCCCACATAGCCAATCCCCCATATAGTGCCCCACATAGTAGCCAATGCCCCCATATAGTGCCCCACATAGTAGCCAATGCCCCCATATAGTGACCCACATAGTAGCCAATCCCCATATAGTGCCCCACATAGTAGCCAATGCCCCCATATAGTGCCCCACATAGTAGCCAATGCCCCCATATAGTGCCCCACATAGTAGCCAATCCCCCATATAGCGCCCCACATAGTAGCCAATGCCCCCATATAGTGCCCCACAGAGTAGCCAATCCCCCCATATAGTGCCCCACATAGTAGCCAATACCCCCCATTAGTGTGGCCCCAGCGGAAAAAACAATAAACCAGTAACTCACCTGTCCTCCGGTCCCAGCAGCTCCTCTCCCGGCAGAGCGCGCACTCCCGTCATCCTCCGGGGCGGGCAGCGGGGTACAGAGTCACTGACTGTGCCGGAAGTGACCTGCAGCCTCTATATGAATTACTTCCGGTACTGTCAGTGACTCTGTACTCCGCTGCCCGCCCCGGAGGATGACGGGAGTGCGCGCTCTGCCGGGAGAGGAGCTGCTGGGACCGGAGGACAGGTGAGTTACTGGTTTATGGTTTTTTTCGCTGGGGCCACATATAATGCGGGACACTGGGGGCCGTTCCGGGACCGCGGGACAGCACCCCGAAAACGGGACTGTCCCGCGAAATCCGGGACGGTTGGGAGGTATGCCTTTGCCCTTGCTTATTCTGAATTAGCCAAATAAACTTATAGACTAACATGGCAGCTCCCACTACAGACACACGGAGGAAAAATATAAGGATATCCTCAGGTTCTAGCAGTAACTGAGAAGTCTTATAATATAAATGCTGCATGGCATTACTGTGGTCTTTGCCATAGACATTGATGGGTAGAATGGCCATAATAGGTGCCACAGGCATCAGCCAATAGGATCGCAGGATCTTAGCGCTGCAGGCATCAGCCAATAGGATCACAGGATCTTAGCGCTGCAGGCATCAGCCAATAGGATCACAGGATCTGGTTGTCGCCGGCATCAGCCAATAGGATCGCTGGATTTGGATTGAAAAATAAACAAACAACATCAACCGTTGCCAGTCAGCGATTGCTCCTTTGGAGAACAGACCGGCTTCATTTTGTTCCTGATTTTGCGACTTTGTGAGTATTTCCTGTATTCTGCGGAGGAAGAGGAGACCCGACTGTACATCAGCGCGACCTGAGAGACATCATCAACCGTCTACAAGTCTTCAGAGGTAAAGTAGCAGCACAATTCTCCTGGTGATTTTTGGTAATGTTTATCCCCATTATTATTATTCTATTGTTATATGTAACTATGAAAGTAATTGTGGGAGATTGATCAAGCTGTTTTACAATAATATTGTCCTTGGTTGCCCATAGCAACCAATCCCAGCTCAGCTTTCCTATACTAATGGGCTCTATTATAATGAAAGCAGAGTTGTGATTGGTTGCTATGGGCAACAGAGGACATTATTACTGTAAGAAAGTGCAATATATCTCCCCATTGGGTCATTTAAAATAATAATATTCTTTGTTGTCCATAGCAACCAATCACAGCTCAGCTTTCCTTTATATATATGAGCTCTGGTATAATCAAGGCAGAGTGATTGGTTGCTATGGGCAACAGAGGACATTATTATAAGACACTGTAATCTATCTCCTCCATTGTGTCCTTTATAGTAATAATGTCCCTTGTTGCAAATAGCAACCAATCACAGATCAGTTTCCTTCATTATTGGGCTCTGGTATAATTAAATATGAGATGTGATTGGTTGCTATGGGCAACAGAGGACATTATTACTGTAAGAGAGCAATTATCTCCAGTTATGTCTTTTATAGTAATAATAATCTTTGTTGCCAATAGCAACCGATCACAGCTCAGCTTTTCTATATTAATGTGCTCTGCTATAATGAAAGCAGAGTTGTGATTGGTCGCTATGTGCTACAGAGGACATTATTATAAGACATTGTAATATCCCTCCCCCATTGTGTCTTTTACAGTAATAATAATCTTTGTTGCCCATAGCAACCAATCACAGCTCAGCTTTCCTATATTATTAAGCTCTAGTATAATTAAATATGAGCTGTGATTGGTTTCTATGGGCAACAGAGGACATTGTTATTATAAGACAATGCAATCTATCTCCGCCATTGTGTCTATTATAATGTGTATTAGTAATTCGTACCCCTCGAAGAAACATACGTCAGGGCGGGGGCTGTGTGCATGGACCTCAGTAATTATTACCTGGTTACAGGTAGAGCTCATGTACTTCTCAGATGTTCTGTTCTGCACCTGCAGTTTGATGTCTGTGCTTCCCTGTAATCCTGCTGTTATGTATTACCTCATGTACTATGCTGCTATTGTACTGCACATTATGTGATCTGTTATTTGTACCATAGTAAGTGCTCCCCCACTCTGAGTCCCCCTTGTTACTGGTTTATGTATCAGCAGTCATGGCTCACTGTTTATGGTATTTATGTTTTCACTGTATTTTTTTTTCCATTAATAAAAATAACTTTTCAACTTGCAATTGTGAGTGATTCATTTCTTATCTTTTTGGTGATGTAGTAATTATACAGTATAGTAATATCCAGAACAATTATTATAGGGAATCTATCAGTAGGTTTGGGCAGCCAGTAGGGCATTATACAAAGACGTCCATGGTCCCTCTATTATGGCGCTCCAGTGTGCTGTTAATATGTCAGATTTTATAGATATGCCGATTATCCTGTTTGGTGCACTGGGGGCGTCCTTTACCCCAGCCCGCTCCTCATCACCCCCTAATGAATAAAGAATACTAGTAGAGGAGCGGGCAGGGGTAAAGGACGCCCCCATTGCACCAAACAGGATAATTAGCATATCTATAAAATGCCTCTTACATATAAACAGCACACTGGAGCGCCAGAGTAATAAAGAATAAATCCTAACACTTATGAGTACGATAAAATATTATTATTATTATTATTATTATTATTATTACTATTCTATGGTTATCTATAATTATAAAGAAATTGGGGGCGATTGCTCAAGCAGTGTTATAGTTATAATATTCGTTGTTACCCATAGCAACCAATCACAGCTTAGTTTTCCTATATTAATAAGGCCTGGTATAATTAAATATGAGCTGTGATTGGTTGCTATGGGCAACAGGGCATATTCTTATAAGGCAGCAATACTTTTATTATATTATATAATCATCCCATTATTATATAATATTGCAATATACTATACTGTATATCTTCTCCATTGTGTCTTTATGTGACTTAGTATTATACAGTATATTAGGCTATGTACACACACATAGGGGGAGATTTATCAAACTGGTGTAAAGTAGAATTGTCTTAGTTGCCCCTAGCAACCAATCAGATTCCACTTTTTATTCTTCACAGATTCTTTAAAAATGAAAGGTGGAGTCTGATTGGTTGCTAGGGGCAACTGAGCCAATTCTACCAGTTTGATAAATCTCCCCCATAGCGTTTAATTAAAATAGAAATCCAAAATAAGTAAATACAAAAGAAATCCATCTACATGTTACAGATACAGACAGTCACAGTACTTTTTGTTTGACATTTCTTACATAAAGTTATATAACTTTAAAGACGGTAATTTTTTTTTCCCCACATTTTCAAAGAGCGGCATTAGTAAGGGGTAAGACGGCCACTCTGCTGTCATCATTGGGTGTGTTGGAAACTGCAGGGCTATGGGTACTGAGGCTCCCCTTGATTTCTAGTCTAATGAATATTAGCATTAGTGTACAAACACACAAACCTGATCCACAGCATATTTCTCGCTGTGAATTCCCAGCGAAATCCGCTGCGGATCCCTTCCTGTTGGTTTCTATGAGAGGACATATTGACATCCCGCTGTGAGTATGTAAGTTATAGCCAGGGCAGTTTCTAGGGCATTTTGGCAACAGGGCAAATCTTGATAAAAGTGCCCCCCTCCCCCACCCCATCACTCAGTTCAGCCCTGGGAAAGGAAGGGGGGCTTTTATCAAGATTCGGGTTACTAGGAAGAAGCAGTGTGTGTACTGCAGCATAGAGCAGTGTTGCACCCCTAACATATAAAGTTCTACTGAATACAAAATATACAAAAACATCATTCAGGGACTTACAGGTGATGTCATCTTTGATCTGAGGCGTCACTTTCTTTTTTCTCTCTATCGGGCCCAGACCTCCACAACAACTTCTTGCAGCTACAATTAGTTTCTTCAGAACCTGCCAGACAGACATCTTAGGCTTCCGCACATTTCTAGCAACTTCCTTCCATTTTTCCCTCCTTATAGTCTCCCAAATTATAGTAATTCTGCTTTTTGGTGCACTAAAGTCAGTAGGTATCTGTGTTGCCCCCTGTATGCAGGATCCCCTGCTGTGCCCCCATATAGTAATAATGTCCCCTGC
This sequence comes from Dendropsophus ebraccatus, assembly GCF_027789765.1. Lineage (NCBI taxonomy): Eukaryota > Metazoa > Chordata > Amphibia > Anura > Hylidae > Dendropsophus > Dendropsophus ebraccatus. The sequence goes on from NC_091465.1 coordinate 37,852,018, forward strand.
TGTGCCTCCATATAGTAATAATGCTCCCTGCTGTGCTTCCATATAGTAATAATGCTCCCTGCTGTGCTTCCATATAGTAATAATGCTCCCTGATGTGCCTCCATATAGTAATAATGCTCCCTGCTGTGCTTCCATATAGTAATAATGCCTCCTGCTGTGCCCCATATAGTAATATAGGATAGTATATAGGGCTGTATATAGGACTGTGTATAGGATAGTATATAGGGCTGTATATAGGACTGTGTATAGGATAGTATATAGGACTGTGTATAGGATAGTATATAGGACTGTGGATAGGATAGTATAATGGGCTGTATATAGGACTTTGTATAGGATAGTATATAGGACTGTGGATAGGATAGTATATAGGGCTGTATATAGGACTGTGTATAGGATAGTATATAGGGCTGTATATAGGACTGTGCATAGGATAGTATATAGGACTGTGTATAGCATAGTATATAGGGCTGTATATAGGGCCTATATACTATCCTATCCTATATACTATCCTAAACTATCCTAAACACAGTCTTGTGTATAGGATAGTATATAGGACTGTGTATAGGATAGTATATAGGGCTGTGTATAGGATAGTATATAAGGCTGTGTATAGGATAGTATACAGGGCTGTGTATAGGATAGTATATAGAACTGTGTATAGGATAGTATATAGGACTGTGTATAGGATAGTATATAGGACTGTGTATAATATAGTATATAGGGCTGTATTATACAGCCCGATATACTATCCTATACACAGTCCTATATACTATCCTATACACAGTCCTATATACAGCCCTATATACTATCCTATACACAGTCCTATATACTATCCTATATACACCCCTATATACTATCCTATACACAGTCCTATATACAGCCCTATACACAGTCCTATATACAGCCCTATACACTTTGCTATACACAGTCCTATATACAGCCCTATATACTATCCTACACAAAGTCCTATATACAGCCCTATATACTATCCTATATACTATCCTATACACAGTCCTATATACTATCCTATACACAGTCCTATATACTATCCTATACACAGTCCTATATACAGCTCTATATACTATCCTATACACAGTCCTATATACTATCCTATACACACCCCTATATACTATCCTATACACAGTCCTATATACAGCCCTATACACAGTCCTATATACAGCCCTATACACTTTGCTATACACAGTCCTATATACAGCCCTATATACTATCCTACACAAAGTCCTATATACAGCCCTATATACTATCCTATATACTATCCTATACACAGTCCTATATACTATCCTATACACAGTCCTATATACTATCCTATACACAGTCCTATACACAGTCCTATATACTATCCTATACACAGTCCTATATACAGCCTGTATATAGGACTGTGTATAGGATAGTATATAGGACTGTGTATAGGGCTGTATATAGGACTTCAGCCACGTAACCCAACCCCTCCCCCCCTCCTCCGGGAAAAAAACAACAGCATTATACTTACCTAATCCAATCCTGGCATGGAGAAGGCCTTTATCTTCTTCCCTCTTCACCTTGCCGGAGGCCGGAGGGATCCCCCAGGATGCCCGATGACGTAATTCCGGCGCCTGCTGCGGGATCCGTCATCAGCTGCAGAGACAAGGGGCCGCACTGAGGACATCAGTGAGGGATGGAGGGAGGCTAGTGCCCGGAGCCCCGTGGTGTCCAGGATAAGAGGTCCTGGTTGGGCAGGGAGCAGGGGGGGTTGCTGGTACCAGCGCCGATGCCATGAGTGTGCGGGGCTGGGCGCGGTCGGGCGCCGTTGGGCGCCCCCTAGCTGTCGGCGCCCCGAGAAGTCGCCCGGCCCGCCCGGTCCTAGAAATGGCCCTGCTTATAGCCCTGTTAAACCCCCCACATACTATACCTGCTCCACACTCCTGCTTGCTTTGGGGGCTTCCGGCATCTGGACATTCCCCTCAACCAATCAGTGTGCTGCAACAGGGCAGTGCACTGATTTGCTGAGGAGGACGTCCAGCCAGGAACCCCCAAAGCAAGCTCGAACGTGGAGCAGGTACAGTATGCTCCGGCCAGCGGGGGGTTAACAGTTGTCAGTTACTGTCAGTTACATACGCCTGGATGTTCCCCTCAGTAAATCAGTGCGCTACCCTGCCCTGTTCCCCTCAGCAAATCACTGCCACAAAACACTAATTGGCTGAGGGGGAGCCCCCAAAGCAAGCCAGTGCTTGAGCACCAACCCGGTACCCCTGGATAGAATGGTGCCATAAACGGGAACCGGGCCGCAGATCGAAAAACGGACTGCGGCACCGACTTCCCTGTGACGGCTCCGTTCTATCCCTGTGTCAGATTAAAGAGGATCTACCTGATGGTGCCTGATGGTACCTGGTGGTACCAATATACACTTATTACGGGAAATGCTTATAAAGTGCTTTTCTCCCTGCACTTACTACTGCACCAAGGCTTCACTTCCTGGATAACATGGTGATGTCACTTCCTGGATAACATGGTGATGTCACTTCCAGAGCTGTGTGGGCTGTGGCTGCTGGAGAGGATGATGGCAGAGGGATGCTCAGTGTCCCTCCAGTGCCCTGTGTTCCTCACTGTCCCCCTGCCATGCCCCTTTATGTGCATTTCCCTTAATAAGTGTATATTAGTGATTTGTATAACTTTATTTTTTTTTTGGGGGGGGGGGGCAATACAATACTTTAATAAAAAAAATATTTGCTTCTCCTTTAATCAATAAATATTAGGCTATATTAATGAGAAACTAGGACATTTGTATGAGAGCACAAACATGATTCTTTTCATTCTTGAAGAATGTTTTGCAAATGTAGTGAAATAAACTCACTGAAATATTTGATATGGACACGAATGAAAATACTAAATGATCTGTACAATAAAGTTATTTTGTTATTTAAATGATGCAATGAAAAACTTAAAGAATAAGCAAATGAATTCATGAATTTATTATTTGCATTATTTTCCTTAGAATAAAGGACTTATAATAACCAATTCTTTACTGTTTCTTATTTTATGCTTAGAAGAGGCGACTTCGGTTCCAGGTAATTGATCATATATATTGTAGATTTTTCTGTTTTTCTGTTACTACAGCGAGGGACAACACACACACAAAAAAAAATAGGGGAACAGGTACCCCTATTATAATGAAGAGAATCCACAGTCTAAACAGGGTTTCCTGCTCAAGCGGAGCAAGCTTCTGCTTCTGAGTGGGCCGTGTCTGTGTTGCCATCCAGCAGGCTGTATACCCTGTATGCATGCCTCCTGCTCAAATTAACAGCCAGGCAGGGGTTAAGTTTGGATGTACTGTATAATCACTTAACCCCTGTCTGGCTGGTAAACTAATCAGAAGGCATGCATATAGGGTAAAAAAAACTATTAAACAGACTTGTAACTTGATACTCCCCCACCCCCAATATACTATGCGCCTATAATACACAAGTCTTCTTATGTATTGGGAGGCTTCTGGGCCCCTTCAAGCACTATCACAGGGTGCGAGCCTAACGCTATACCCTGGAATAATGCCAGAGCAGTGCCCATAGTGTAAATTCATGCCAATACAACATAGGAAATATCTTCTTCAGAATCCATGTTCCCACATATTCATGGTAATATTCCTCTCATTTTAAAAGATGGCGAGGAAGAGGAAGAGAGAATTGATCGACCTTTATGAAGAGGAGACGTAAGTACAAGATTTTATATCACTGCAAATCCACACTTACTGCATTACACCTTATCTTATATACTATTCACAACACAAAGCTCATCTATTATATTACCATCACTTTCTCTTAGACAAAGTCAGGTCATATATTCTCCTTACATTACAATGGATCTTTTTTATTTTTTAATAAATTGTTCACTTATCCTTATATGCCTATGCTATGTTGTATCTTGTATCGCTGGAATTCTGACAGTAAAATCTATTTTTTATCACAGATCAATGACCACCACCATGAAGAGGAGGAAGGACCCCGACCTGCAGCCAGAAGAAATAGCTGCATTCCTGAACCTGCTTGGTAAAATTCACTGCACCTTCCAACGATTGTAGTTTTCCTGCTTTAGGCCATGTTCACACATGGCATAAACATCGACCATTATTTGACAGGGCCGCTGTTTGCTGTGTCAACTAACAGCCGATGTCTCAGAATTTTACCCGGCTGATACTGCAGTATTGGCCGTATGAACATAACTTCATTTTAATTGGAATGCGGGCACATTTAGGTGTGCCCCCACTTCAATTAGCCATAGAGCACAATATACAGGATCTGCAGCAGATTCAATGCTGTGTTCCATCATTTACCTAAATTGACTGTGTGGGCCTTACCTTGTGATCAGCATTACCAGCCATATTCATTATAAGAAAAACACCTGTGATAAAGCCCGGTAATGCTGGTCACATGACAAAGCCCAGACAATCAATTTCTACAAAACTGCAGAGACCAGATAATCTATTAGGATTTCCCGCCATCTGAAGGGAATAGGGCTGAGCAACAGGAACAGATAGAGACACAGCTGCTTGTACTGTGCTGTGCCCTGACAACAATCAAAGGGACAGAAATACGTATCGTCCAATAATCTTCTTGTCATTTAAAAACTGTTTTGAATTGAAATAATCCTTTATTCAACTTGTTTCTTAGACGACGAGGACATCCAACTGTTTTTGGCCAAGGACATCTGCCTTCGGATCTCGGACAAGGTACTTATATACTGCTTGGATGAATTGGGTGTGTGAAGATGGTGGTCCTATAATATTACACATAGACATATAATCACCACATATAGCTAAAACATAACTCCCTTCTTCTCTTACTAGTATCTGCTAGCAATGACCCTCGTGTACTTCAAGAGAGCTGGACTGACCATCGAGGAGTATAAAGAATACTTTTTTGCATCCCTGTGAGTTTATTCATGTGTATATGCCTAAACGAAGGGGTCTCAAACTCGCGGCCATCCAGCTGTTGCAAAACTACAATTCCCATCATGCCTGGGACAGCCAAAGCAAAGTTTTGGCTGTCCCAGGCATGATGGGAATTGTGGTTTTGCAACAGCTGGAAGGCCGCGAGTTTGAGACCCATGGTCTAAAGGAATGCTGAAGTAATTTTCCATAAGTCAGCTTTTCCATCATAGTTTGTAAAACAATTATGGTCATAACATAGGAGAAAGGTGAAAGGGTATTTTAATATTTATATGCAGAGAAAACATATTATAGATTTTAGCATGTAGCATTTGTACCACATAGGTTCATATCAACATAATTTCACATTGTTACTATTATTAGATCCATACAAGTTTCTTTTACACTGATATATGGAAATATATAGTAAACCATGACTTCACTTTCTCTTCTTCAGTTATCTAGCGAACCAGTTTGAAGAAGATGAGGACTTCAGATACGAGATCTACGCGTGGGCCTTAGGAAGATCCTGGGAATGGCGGAAGGAAGAACTGCACGACCAACGGAACTATTTGCTTTACCGGATGGACTTCAGAGCTTGGATTGACCAGACCACGTGTGAAGAGGTTAGTAATCAAAAAAATATGTATAGCCAGAAGTGTAGTCTATGATTATGAATCCTTCATGAAAAGATGATTCAATCATAAATTATTTAATTCCAGATCATGGCACAGGACCCTTTCCACTGGGCATGGATACGACAGAGGCGTCCCCATCACAGCTGGGCCATTCGTTGGTGGAGGAGGAGCGCATGTGAGTTCAAAGTCCAAGGCCCATGGGGTTACCCATATTCATGCGCTCGCTGCAGGAACATCGTTTTGTATCCATGCAAGTGGAAAGTGGTCGGTAACATCGTAAGCCAGATCGACACAGCAGTGGACCCTGGAACATCGATTGAGATCCCGGACTAAGAAGATCATGACGGATGATCCAAAAGGAGGAGGTAATGTAAAACACATGCATGCACACACATCATTCCCTGTACCCTCCAACACACTAACACAGTATTTTAAAGGGGTTTTCCAGGGAAAATGTACTGATGAACTATCCACAGGAAAGCCCATCAGTCACTGATCGGCGAGGTGCCGACAACCGGCAGCCACACTGATCAGCTGAGCATACCGCACTGCACAGTGAATGATGTTTGTCTCTGGTCACTGTGTAGCAGTGACAATGTGTAACTGCAGCTCAGCTCATATTCACTTGAACGTCACCTGAGCTGCAGTTACATGTCATCACCACTACACAATGCACTAAGACAGACTGACTACTGTGTAGTGGGGTCACTGAACAACTGAATGACGTTGGTGCCGGGTGTCGGTAATTCGGTGACTAATGAGCAATCCGGTGGATAGCTCGTCAGTACATTTCGTGTAGAAAACCCCTTTAAAAGTCACACACACTGACACAAATTAACATATACACTCTCTCTACACAGCCCCAACTAAATGATTGATGATTTATAGTGTTATTCTCCCTTAGTATGCCAGAGGAAGGGCAATACAGTGGCCATGGCTTCCCTACAGGTTTCCTCCACAGGGGGTTTTTCCTGTCCTGTGTGTTGCTGTACGCTCTTCGTGAGTGATGGGAGGTAACAATCACAACAAATACACACATACATACAATAAATTTCTCTTTAATCCTCCTTACTTGGTCACTGAGTCTTTTCTTGTGTAAGCAGTATATGGCGGTATCTGTAATGTATTTTTGATAATATTCTCACTTCTGATCACACTACAGAAGCATACAGAGACCTTATAAAAGGGGTTACCTACTTATAATCTACACAAATGAAAATGAAAAGCAGCAGCACTTATTTATTTCTTTTCATCAGGTATTTGTAGTCTACAAACGGCCAAGGGTCAGTTTGGCAATGTTCAGACGCTTTGTCAGGGTATGCGGTATTAATGCTCCATTCATTTTCTAAGGGGGTCATTGAACATTGCCCCTCTCTGTGCTCAGGAATGTTCAAAGGCCACATGGAAAACAAATGGAGCGCTTGCTTTTTATAGCCAGTGTGCTCTGTTCATTTGGTGAAACAATTTTTCTAAAATCTCTTGATTACTAGCAGTCCCAGGAGTCAGACCACTCCTGATGTGCTAGTTCTCTCCTGTCATGTCAATAGCAGTTGAAGGGGTTATGAAGCAAAAATCTTTATCTTTCAAATCAACTGGTTTCAGAAAGTTACATAAATTTGTAATTTACCTCTAATAAAAAATGCAGTACTTATCAGCTGCTGTATGTCCTGCAGGAAGTGATCTTTTCTTTTCAGTCTGACACTGTGCTCTCTGCTGACATCTCTGTCCGAGACTGGAAGTGTCCAGATCAGCAGCAAATTCCCATAGAAAACCTTTCCTGCTCTGAACAGTTCCTGTTATGGACAGAGATGTAAGCAGAGAGCATTATGTCAGACTGAAAAGAAAACACCATTCTGGAGGAGGTAGTGGCCTAAAGATACAGGGGTAGCTGGAGAGCAGTACGGGAGAGCGGGATGCCAGATCACACAGCAACGCAGAATGTATATATGCACTGCTTGTTGGATCTGGAAACTTGACAGCATGAATATATGCATACCTGTGCTCTCAGTTTCCCAGTTATTGGCCCCCATCCCTTTTACACAGGGAGATGTGCGGCTGATAATGATAAATTTTAAAACCAGCTCAAAAGATGCATGCAGCTGAAGATCCGGCATTTTCCCGCTTCTCGCTGTCACTTTTACAAAGGCCGATTATCAGCCGAAGGAGCATTTCTAGCAACGCTCCTGGCCAATAATCGGCTCATGTAAAATACACACCTTCTCTGAAAGAACCAAGAGGCTGCAACACCATGAAGCAAGAGACACCACTAACCAAACAACACCATAAAGACCAAGGAGATCTCCAAACAACGGTATTGAGAAGTACAAGTCAGGGTTGAGTTATAATAAATTTTCAAATTCTGTGTTCTGCTGGTCAGATGATCAGAGGTTGTGATGTGTTTTTGTATACTCATTTTTCACCATAATAAAGAACAGGAGAAATCCTATTTGAACAGAACTTCTATGTCAGTGTCTCTGACTGGTTTTTGCACTGTTTATGTGCAGTATATATGAGTTATTGTTAAAGAGTCCTGCATATTTTATATTCTATGGAGCCAGTTATTACATTGCCAGCAGGAGACTGGAAGTCACTGGACCAGGAGCCCCAGGGGACTGGGATAGGTCAGTATTCCATAGTTTTCATTAAAAAAAAAATTGGATCCCAGAATACGGCTTTAGTTCACTTTAAGGCCACGTTCACATACTGTACAAACATCACTGCTTCATTTAATAGCAGTCTATGGAATCATGGCCGTAGTATATACACCCTGTATACACTATGGCTGTGGTTCTCTGCGGCCACAGAAAATATTTTTACAGTTCTATTTTGTGCGGCCTATATTTAGTAAGGTCTAATAGTGAACAAGTTAGACTGTGTAATAGTGTAAAGTATGGCTCCTGGCTGTACTTTACATTGTGGTCTATGGCAAATTGAAGCGCGGGCACACCAGAATGTGTCTGCATTCCAATTAAAATAAAGCAATGTTCATCTGGCTGATACTGTAGTACTGGGTCAAACAACAGCCGATGTTTATACACTGTGTGAACATGGCCTAAAAGGACAGAAATCGGTCCCTTAAAATTCCAATTGATGAAAACCTTTTATACTGAAAACAGATTTATCAAGATGCCTCAAACCCAATCTGCCTGTTTTTTTTTTTAAACTATTCACAGCTCAGGTCTCATTTTACCAAAGCTTCTTAAGATATAAAACCTGAGCTGTGACTGGTTGCTGTGGGGAAAAAAATCTGAAAGTGAAGATTTTAAGGCAGCTTAATACATCTGTGTCAATGTGTTGTTGTTATTTTTTTTTTATTATTATTATTATTATACTACAAGTAGAAAAGTCCATAGAAGCCCAATAGAGAACGTTTCCAATGAAAGAGTCAGAGGGTCCTGATGCAGAGTAGCTATCAGTAGAGATGAGCGAACATGGAGCATGCTCGAGTCCATCCGGACCCGAACGTTCGCCATTTGATTAGCGGTGGCTGCTGAAGTTGGATTAAGCCCTAAGGCTATGTGGAAAACATGGATATAGTCATTGGCTGTATCCAGGTTTTCCAGACAACCTTAGAGCTATATCCAAGTTTAGAAGCCCCCGCTAATCAAATGCCGATCGTTCGGGTTCGGATGGACTCGAACCCGAACCCGGTTCGCTCATCTCTAGCTATCAGATAGCTTTCAAATAGACCCCCATATGGCCTCTGGTGCACTGGTTACATCTGTAGCCTTAGCCTCAGGGCTGTATGGATCAATAGGGGGTTACCTGACTTCAGATCTTACAAGGGGTCGGGCCAGCAGGGCATGGTCTAGGTAAGGCCCTATTCCATGGAACTATATCGGCCATAATCGCTCGTTTGCTCCTCTATGTCGACCAGTGGAATAGGGGCTTTAGGGTGGGAGTTTTAACGGACCCAAGTGTTTAGTAAGGGAGGGGGGGTCACACACAGTATTGTTGGTAGTATGATCACTTATGTCCTGTGTTCCTATTCATGGAGGGGAGGGCAGAGTGTGCAGGAAAGGTAGAGAAGTGTGGATCAAAATATGGTACTGCCAAGGTATAAGGAAGAGCACATGATACTGCCATGATGTATTGTCCATACAGGAACACAGGATAAAGCAGGTCAGTGGAGGCCAACAGCAGAAGTAGTCAGTACAGAACTGCAACATTGTTGAATGGAAACATTAAAGGGTACTTTGGCCATGTAAAACTTCTGATATATTGTTGCCCTTTCATACAACATAATAAACATGCTATTCTCACCACATGGGTCGCTTCCAAGGCTAAGGCTCCATTTACACAGAAAGATTATCTGACAAAGAATTTAAAACCAAAACCAGAAACAGACTATAAACAGAGATCAGGTCATAAAGGAAAGCCTGAGATTTCTCCTCTTTCAAATCCATTCCTGGCTTTGGCTTCAAATCTTTGGCAGATAATCTATCAAATAATCTTTCTGTGTAAATGCACCCTAAGAGGGAACAGCGTCGTGGTCAGTGGCTGAGCGTTCAGCACGCTACATGGAGATACCACTGGAGGGCTATAAAACAAGTGTCAGGCGAGGAACAGAGAAACAGGACCTGTAACGTGGACTGCAGAACTACAAGTACCAGACATAGCGTCCACAAGGGCTGAGAAGAGTCCAGGAGCAGGCTGGATTAAAATCACAACAATTTGGAACAAGACCTGTAAGTAACATGCATAACCCACCAGGATCACATCATGTTGTCAGCAGAGAGAGGTAACAGCACAGTTCACACATTGCACACATTTAAAATCCACGGCTGCAATTTTTAGTGGCAGTTTCCCTCCCCGGCAATGTAGGACACAAGGTGGTCAGACCAAAGTCTATACAATGTCAGACTTTCTCAATTATTTATCCTTAATTATAATGCAAGGTCTTCATACCTGCACATACAGGAAGCAAAGTCAGCAAGGCATCAAGTGTGTACTTATATTTATGTGCTTAAGAAAGTCAGTGCTATACATGGAATACATCAAAACATTTACAATTTAATCAGACCCATTGTATCAGAGCACAGCAGATGATAAAGTTGTGGGCTTATTTATATAAGTGCTTTTAGGATGACATACGTATTATCATCAGTATACAGAAGGAAAAGACATTGTGATTTTGTCTATTACAAGAACTACTGGTATCATTTGGAGTTATTATGATGCACATAATTACTATCAGAACTTTCTCTCTGCTGTACCCGGTCTGCTGAATTTCCATAAGTTAATATACAGTATTAAATTCACAATGTTTGTGCACCTTGTGAGAAAGGAGGAAAGATGATCTCACAACTGTAGAGCAAAGAGGGACTTTTTCTTTTTCTTACACGTTGCCAGTAATACCTGTTTCCTGGTGGACATTGTTGGGAAATATGAAAAATTATTGAGCTAATTGTTGTTGTTTGCTTATGAGTAAGGAAAAAAACATACACAATTAAATACTTAAAAATGTTTAACACTTTCAACATTTTTTAAAATAATGTGACAGGTTACATTTAAAGTATCTTGTTCAAACATATTTCAAGAGGAAAATACATTAAAATAAAAGTCAACACATTTAATTTCACAGTACAGTAAATAAATCATTGGCTGGTCAGCAATTATAAAATACTAGTTTGTTGTTATTGTTATGCCCATGTTTCTTGGCATGTTTTGTTAAAAAAAAAAAAAAAGCTCACTGTTCCTCAAACAACTACACTCTGGCCCATGTGATTTCTAACATATTCATAAATCACTTAATTTACCTATAATGTCGCTTTATCCCCGAAAACAGGTCTAAAGCTTTGGCCACTAAGTGTTTCCTTTTCCTGCAGTCTGCTGTTTACTATCTGGTGTTAAGGGAAATCTGTCTCTAGTAACAGCTAGATCAGGATAGAACACAGGAATTGGGGACAGGGCTTAGTATGTGATTTGTTTAGGAGAGAGATCCCAAGAGAGTCTGGCCTGTGAAGCTGCAAGTCTGTCTGCTACTGATGGTCCACAGTGTTCCTGAAAGGCAAATCAAGACTTCCCTCCTATCTCTCACACTTTACTCTTTAATCAAACATGCAGTCTTGAGGTTGCAGAAATGTTTAGAACAGTTTGTGTTACTGAAAATGTACAACTCTTGGTACCGTACATAATAACACACAGCTTCATTGTAGCTTTACTCCGAGGATAAAATTTCCATTATACTTGAGGTGATTCCATTTAGAGCAAGTTTCTAATAGGCTGATTTCATCAGTGAACATCCAAGCTTCTGACATTTCTTTTACCTCATCTTTTTGTGGCAATTAAATTTCTTAAAAGGTTGATGTGTTCAGGAGGAGCACTCACAACGTCCATCACCCTTATCCTGTGAGGGTCATAGATACAGTCTTCTTCCAGGTTCTATCAACCATGCCACATCCTGGAGGCACCCAAGCACTGTCATATCCATGGTCATGCCAGGTTAGTCTCATTGGGTGAAGCTGACTGTCACTCTTCTTAACTTTTTCTACCTTTAGAGAAAGCTTTAAAACCACTTTCTGATCTTTCTGATTCAGTGGATATCATGGAGCCTTCTGTGCATCTCTACTGATATAGACGCCTTTTCCAAGCATCCCATTATCAGAAACTCTAAATCCATTGGTGATGATACTATAAGCTGCGGTTACACTTGTCCCATGATACATGGTATAGAACCTTCTTCCAGGATACTTATGTGTCATTTCTGTAAATGGAATTCCAGCTTGTGTACCTGTAAATTATACAGGAGGTTTCTAATGGGTTAATTTGCAACAAGATTGAGAAAATATGCAATAAAAGAAGATACGACAAAAGAAGTTTTATTACAGGATAAAGATGTACCCTGACAGAAGAAGGAGTCCAAGGTACCAATATGGCTGGATGTCACGTGACTGTGCCCTGCTTCCATGGTAACACCAATGGTCATCGAGCTTTTGGCTGGGGTTACCATGTGACTTCCTGTGCTACCTCAGTCTATTCCCTGCCACATAGGGGGTAGGTCGTGAGTCGAGTCTTTGTCCTCCACCTTCAGGAGACAAGTTGTGTTTGTCCTCTCTCCCTGCTAAGAGAGAGAGACCTGCGTGTGCTCTGCTGCTCCAGTCCACTGGCTGTGTTCCTGTCTCAAGTCTCAAGATTCTCATCTGGGTGTCGATTCTTCAGTCATTCTTCAGTTCCTCTCATCATCATCTTCTCAATTCATCAACAGCAAGTATTCAATTCAAGTCTCATTCCACCCAGCATCTCTGCTTCAGTATCACTACTACTCCCATTATTCAGCACGCTAATCTCACAGCCTATTGCAGCATCACCCATTATTCTGCTTTATTCAAGATTGCCTTATTCCTGGTTGCATCCGGAGAGACTGTTACTACTAGTTACCACCGTTACAATAAATACACAACTACCGTTGTTTCTGAACCTTGGCATTGGTGTGATCATTGGTGCCCTGACTAAGGACAACGAAGAATCGCATGCCCAGTATTCCCGCATGGTCAGGAGCCCGGCTTCCAGCTGTAGCACCCTCGTGCCTAAACCGTGACCACTACTTCCTACAGCTGCCCCGATTCCTGCACCCATCCAACATCTGTATAGCGGAGTGGCCCCTAGGGGCCAGGGCATCGCATTTGGCGTCACGAACAGGATTACATTTACATTGTGTGCCCCAAGACTGTGCCGCACTCCCCAAAGAGACTTTGCTATATCACTATGGGGGTAATTGAGGCCCTCAGGGCCCTAGACTGTACACAAGATGGCCGCCGTCTTCTTTAATTTCTGGCTGCGCCATACAATTTCTGGCTGCATCCGGAGAGACTGTTACTACTGGTTACCACCGTTACAATAAATACACAACTACCTTTGTTTCTGAACGTTGGCATTGGTGTGATCATTGGTGCCCTGACTAAGGACAACGAAGAATCGCATGCCCAGTATTCCCGCATGGTCAGGAGCCCGTCTTCCAGCTGTAGCACCCTCGTGCCTAAACCGTGACCACTACTTCCTACAGCTGCCCCGATTCCTGCACCCATCCAACATCTGTATAGCGGAGTGGCCCCTAGGGGCCAGGGCATCGCATTTGGCGTCACGAACAGGATTACATTTACATTGTGTGCCCCAAGACTGTGCCGCAACCCCCAAAGAGACTTTGCTATATCACTATGAGGGTAATTGAGGCCCTCAGGGCCCTAGACTGTACACAAGATGGCCGCCGTCTTCTTCAATTTCTGGCTACGCCATACAATTTCTGGCGGCATCCAGAGAGACTGTTACTACTAGTTACCACCGTTACAATAAATACACAACTACCTTTGTTTCTGAACGTTGGCATTGGTGTGATCATTGGTGCCCTGACTAAGGACAACGAAGAATCGCATGCCCAGTATTCCCGCATGGTCAGGAGCCCGTCTTCCAGCTGTAGCACCCTCGTGCCTAAACCGTGACCACTACTTCCTACAGCTGCCCCGATTCCTGCACCCATCCAACATCTGTATAGCGGAGTGGCCCCTAGGGGCCAGGGCATCGCATTTGGCGTCACAAACAGGATTACATTTACATTGTGTGCCCCAAGACTGTGCCGCAACCCCCAAAGAGACTTTGCTATATCACTATGGGGGTAATCGAGGCCCTCAGGGCCCTAGACTGTACACAAGATGGCCGCCGTCTTCTTCAATTTCTGGCTGCGCCATACCCCGGAGAGGAGGGGGTTAATTGCTATGCTGCCAAAGCGCAGGACTTTGCATTGACTGCTCCTGATTGGCTGCCTGCGCCAGATGACGTCACTGTTACCGGGCAGATGGAACCTGATCCTCCAGCTCTCTGCTCCTCCCCTTCCTGCTACAAGATCCGGTCAGAGAGCAGCAAGATGGCGATCCGCAAGGACGGTGCGTGTGTGGCTGCTACCGCTACTCTGCCTATGCAGCCTGCAAGTCTGCCTGAACTGGATCCGGCCTGCCTACTTGTCCCACTCCCGTCCGATGACGACTCCAGCTGGGGGTCCGCCGCATCAGACACTGCCGGTCCCGGTCGAGCTTCCAGCCCGGATCTCGGCCAGCAAAGCGAGGACTCCTCTCCGAACCCCAGCCTCTCCCCGGAGCTAGGGCGCTCCAGCGACTCGGACTTGGCCTTCTCGACTGGGGGATCCACTTCGCCTGACTGCGATTTCAGAGTGAGTACTGACACTCCGTGGGCCCCTGTCCCCGTCCCTAGCAAGGGAAGAAACTCCAAGGCATCCCGCTTCACCAGCCCTTGGCGGCTCCCAGGACCTAGGTCACCTCCCTTACCTCAGTGGGTGTTTCGGGATGAGCCAGCCATCCTTAAGTTGGCCGAGGATATCCGACAGGCGCTGTCCCTGCTGCCGTCTGTTACTAAAGCTGCGCCTGCCATGGCTACCCCGGCGCCTGCAGCAGCTACCACCGCCCGGCAGTTCACAACAGCCCCTACTGCGGTTGATACCTTCTCTCCCGAACCCGGCCTAGCACCGGAACCACCTCCATCTGTGCCTTATCCAGATTATGCCCCGCTGTGGGGTCACCCATATACCCCCTATCTGGAATCTCACGCTGCATCTGAGCGGTTGTTCATTCGCAAGTTGGAAAAGCCCCGACCCGGTGCTGCCCCCCTAGAAAGGAGGAGAGGAACCGTGACCAAATTTGACAAGCGACGGGGGTACGGCCTGGTCATGGATTCGTACATCGGGTTACTAGTGCTGGTGAATAGACGAGCTGTAATGCGGGACTACCAACCCGCCTATCTCAATAACCTTGTTCCTGGAGAAGTGATTGAGTATACCCTGGTGGGATCCCCGAAGGGTCCATGGGCTGCAGCAGTCACCCGGCCTAAGAATCCGGTACAGCGGCCCTTCCTACCAACTCCCTCAGAGGACTGGAACGAAGATTGGCAGGATTTTAAACCGTTGGGTTCTATCACTGCTGCTTCTAGGGCTCCAGGTTCAGCTACCACCGCAGCCTGCTCTGCTGCCTCTGCTGCTGTGGCTAAAGCCGCTTGCTCCACCACTACGGTCACCTACCATGTGGCGCCCATCATCTCCCCCGTCACCACAGTGACCCCCAGCGTTGTGGTTACCACCGCGTCTGCGAACGCCTCTGCCCCAGGGTCCCCACGCTTCTATTATCCGTGGGAGAAGGAAAAGCAGAGGAAGGAGAAGGGGCCTAATGAGGCTCCTCCTGCCTCTTCCCAGTAAACAGAGACCAAAGTCCTTAACTGTTCCTGTTCTGTTGTTGTTTGCTGTGTGAAGTTCCTGCAACGTTCAAGGTTCGTGCCTGGTCCTCCTGACCAAGTCCCGGTACTAACCAGCTATGTGCTGATGGACACTCCCTGACCAAACTGTTCTTCAATGCCTATCCCAGAGCCTTTACATGGACGATGTTCTATGTTGCCTAAAGAGACTCTACCACACAGAGACACTTATCCATTCCTTCCTAAAGCATTTTCCAGAGTATGTGATTGTCAGAGGTTTATTATTGTACTTCAGTATTGCACTTCAGTAGTCAAAAGTCTATTTTCTTGTCAGAGTCTTATATATATATTTTCCTACCTCTGAGTAAGCAGACAAGTAATTTAGATAGTCTCAGAGTAAGGGCCCTATTCCACCGGACGATTATCGTTTGCATAATCGTTAACGATTAACGATCTCAAACGACTGCTATTGCGAAAGACCTGAAAACGTTCAGTCATTTCCATGGAACGATAATCGTTACTTATGATCGTAATTGCGATCGTTTCTCTTCGCTATTTATTCGCTATTGCGTTCGTATCTATTGCGAACGACCGAACGATGTCTTATGGCCCTATTCCACGGAACGATTATCGTTCGTTTTCGGACGATATCGACCGCTACGGACGATAATCGTTCCGTGGAATAGAGTGCAACGATCAGCTGACATCGTTCATGTCGGCTGATCGTTGCAGTCGCTTGTTTTTCAACATGTTGAAAAACAAGCGACTGATATAGCAGCGATCTGCTGCTGTCGCTCCGTTGAATAGGAGCATCGTCAGCAGACGCTGCTATATCCTATGGGCTGCCCGGACGATCTAGCGATCCCCCGGGCAGCCCCCCCGCAGCTCCCCGCCGCCCCCTCCCGCACTCACCCGCTCGCTGCAGCCGCGTTGAATAGCGGCGGCAGCGAGCTGCGAACGAGGAGCAAACGAGCGCTGACAGCGCTTGTTTGCTCCTCCAACGACCCGTGGAATAGGGACATAAGTGTTATGAGGAAAGCCCACAGCTTCCGTTCACATTCACAAGTCATTTGCCACAGAGACTGTGGTATCTTTTCTGCAGGATGACTCCCGTCATTTAAAGAAAAAAAACAAAAACATTTGATTACCAGGGGCTAAAGAAGATTGATGCAGACTTATGGCCCTATTCCACGGGTCGTTGGAGGAGCAAACGAGCGCTGTCAGCGCTCGTTTGCTCCTCGTTCGCCGCTCGCTGCCGCCGCTATTCAACACGGCTGCAGCGAGCGGGTGAGTGCGGGAGGGGGCGGCGGGGAGCTGCGGGGGGGCTGCCCGGGGGATCGCTAGATCGTCCGGGCAGCCCATAGGATATAGCAGCGTCTGCTGACGATGCTCCTATTCAACGGAGCGACGGCAGCAGATCGCTGCTATATCAGTCGCTTGTTTTTCAACATGTTGAAAAACAAGCGACTGCAACGATCAGCCGACATGAACGATGTCGGCTGATCGTTGCACTCTATTCCACGGAACGATTATCGTCCGTAGCGGTCGATATCGTCCGAAAACGAACGATAATCGTTCCGTGGAATAGGGCCATTATTCAATGCGAACGATTTGCAAACTTTTGTGAACGAGCAACGATAAAAATAGGTCCAGGTCTTATAAAGCGATCAACGATTTCTCGTTCGGTCGTTAATCGTTAACTGCATTTCAACCGAACGATTATCGTTTAGATTCGAACGATTTAACGATAATCTGAACGATAATCGTCCGGTGGAATAGGGCCCTAAAGTGTGTCTTTTGAAAAAGTATTTCTTCTCACAGTGTATGTTTTCATGTCAGGGTCAGACAGTTTCCTCCTCCTCTGAGTAAAGAAGTCAGCTTACATATTTATATCTATAGCCTCAGAGAAAGTGTATTTTCTAAAAAGTGTATTTTTCAGAAGAATCTTCTATTTTCTCCATGCATAATCTCATTGTGTATTATTATCATATCTATAGCTGGAAAGATTTAGTTGAGCCAGTTTGTATGCAGATTTTCTTCAGATTTTCATTCAGATTTCTCTCAAGGTTTCCTTCAGAGTCATGTGAGCCAGTTCTCCTCAGGACCTCGCAGTATTTGTTGTCTTTTGTATTTCCCTTCCTTTTGTTTCCAGTATTTGTTCACCTCTTTCTTGTCCCAACACAGTAGTTATCACACATAGTCATACCTAACATTCACACTGGTCCATACATATTGCACCTTGGATACCCTTTCGTGTGTTTGGCCTATTGAGTAATTGTGTTGTATGATTGACCCGTATGCATGGGCGCCCAGATGTATGCTTGCTTTTATTATTTTGTTCTATTCTCTTCCAGGTATCCAAGACATTTCACAAACACGCCAAGGGAATACACAGGTCTTCACAGTTCTCCACCAGTAGGGTAACACTTTATACAGGAAACCTACTGTCAAACTGACTGGAATATGGAGGGTCGCCCGCCAGCAGTTAAGTTGTCCTGGCTTCCATGTCAGATGGTCCACGCACTAACTACCTGTAACCAGAGTACGTTAGGCACCCCTAGGTGAAGTCCTGCCACTAGGGTTTTCTTTCTCTTCATATGTCTTGTCACCTGTGCCTTGAGCGTGGGAAACACACATCTACAGATTCACTCACACTAACATTCCTTCCTCTTGTCTTGTTGTTCTGGTCCTCTATGTTCTTTCGGCCACATCTTCCTCAGCTTGTGGTTGGCCGAGGTCGGCTCATTTCTAGTAGGGAGGTATGCAGTGTCCCAGAACAGCCCTTCTTATGCTCACACTTTCATTATAAACAGTTCTGTTCTGGAAAGCTATGGTCCACTGCAAACTGCGTGTATTGTGTCCCCCTTCTCAGTATTTAAGTCTGCCATTTCAGTCATTTATTGCATGTGAATTCAGGTATCAGTGTCAAAAGGTATTATGTCGCCTCCTAGTGTTCAAGGATGGTACTCCTCATGTATATTCCTCTGTATATGCCTAATGGTGTGATGATGCAATGGCTGGATGTCACGTGACTGTGCCCTGCTTCCATGGTAACACCAATGGTCATCGAGCTTTTGGCTGGGGTTACCATGTGACTTCCTGTGCTACCTCAGTCTATTCCCTGCCACATAGGGGGTAGGTCGTGAGTCGAGTCTTTGTCCTCCACCTTCAGGAGACAAGTTGTGTTTGTCCTCTCTCCCTGCTAAGAGAGAGAGACCTGCGTGTGCTCTGCTGCTCCAGTCCACTGGCTGTGTTCCTGTCTCAAGTCTCAAGAGTCTCATCTGGGTGTCGATTCTTCAGTCATTCTTCAGTTCCTAAAACTAAAAAATCATGTGCCTAATCGCACTGTGTGTGTACAGTCCTATACCAAGTCGCCTTCCCTTGGTCAATCCAACAGTGAAAATAAAGTAATCAGGACACTTATATCTTCAGAAATTTCCTTACTTTACTCTTTTTCTTTTTTCTTATGCGATATAACAAATCTTCTTATACAAAAATAACAAAATAAATCACCACAGTGCGCAGGAATCAGGAGTTTCAGATGTTCATGCCAAGTCTCTGGCCGGCTCCATTCCTCCTCTGAGACTCTCACTCTCTTCAGATAGTATGATGACGACTGAGCGTGCTGCTACGTTTCGGGGTCCGCCCCCTTTCTCAAGCATAATCCAGTAGTGCACCCTTCACCAATTTATACTAGTAGATCATTTGCATATCATTTACTCTAAAAACAATCAAATATAAAAATTAGAAGTTATACACTAATAAAGATGACTACTACACTTTTAATAAAAGCTCTTTCTTTCACTTTAGTATAAGTCACCATTATTTAAACGTCCTCATAGGCAATATAAGATGGTATATACACCCCACTCACAAGAATACAGCAAAATTACACATCTCGTTTAACCCTTTCGGGTACAAACTTTCTAGCAAGTATATCCAGTATGTCTCTTTCTGCAACAATTTCTTTTTTATCTCCGTTTTGTTCATCCCATGTACTTCCTCCAGTATAAGCCATTTAAGATCATAAACCTTATGATTAAATTCGTGGAAATGACGTGCCACTGACGTTTCCCCGAATTTTTTGGTATCCTCCGATCCCTCATTTTTCTGTGATTTTTGTGCATATGTTCGTATGGCAGACTTATGCTCATTTAGTCTCAGTCTAATTTCTCTCGTAGTCTGCCCCACGTACACACGCCCACATGGACATCGCAACATGTAGACAACGTTAGTCGTCCTACATGTATACATGCCTTTTATCATAATTTTATTCCCTTTTTTTCTTCAGTTCCTCTCATCATCATCCTCTCAATTCATCAACAGCAAGTATTCAATTCAAGTCTCATTCCACCCAGCATCTCTGCTTCAGTATCACTACTACTCCCATTATTCAGCACGCCACTCTCACAGCCTATTGCAGCATCACCCATTATTCTGCTTTATTCAAGATTGCCTTATTCCCGGTTGCATCCGGAGAGACTGTTACTACTAGTTACCACCGTTACAATAAATACACAACTACCGTTGTTTCTGAACCTTGGCATTGGTGTGATCATTGGTGCCCTGACTAAAGACAACGAAGAATCGCATGCCCATTATTCCCGCATGGTCAGGAGCCCGGCTTCCAGCTGTAGCACCCTCGTGCCTAAACCGTGACCACTACTTCCTACAGCTGCCCCGATTCCTGCACCCACCCAACATCTGTATAGCGGAGTGGCCCCTAGGGGCCAGGGCATCGCACAACCTGTATACCTTGCTGATAAAGGTCATGTTTTGACCGAAACGTCCAGCAATATTATGGTATACTGAAAATATGCTTTGAGCACTATACTACCGTGTTGATAAGTGTTGGGGGCTGCGTTCACACTATGTATATTTCAGTCAGTATTGCAACCAAAACCAGGAGTGGATTAAAAACACAGAAAGGATCTGTTCACACAATGTTGAAATTGAGTGGATGGCCGCCATGCATGACTCTTGAGAAAGGAACCGGAGCAGTTCCGAAACAATTTTATTATTTTTTTGTTGGACCTGCGCCCTCACACCCGTGTGTTTGTGGTTGGAGGAATCGTTGCTCTATTGATCCCTGGAGGATATCGGGAGTGGCTGCGGTCTGTCTCACATGTGCTTTTGAGTGTTGTGCCTCCTAGCTAGCACAACCTTACCTGGTGAGGGTTACCTTGTTTTTTCCTCCCCTTCGTTTTATCTGGTTGATCCTCGCCATGGAGCGCTGTCTCCTTCTTCTTTTTTGTTTACAAACTTCTAGGCTGTTATACCAAAAACATAGGAATAAATACTATAGATGTAAATTTCTATACTATAGAACAATTCCATTTGTGTGTGTATATATATATATATATATATATATATATATATATATATATATATATATACACTACCGTTCAAAAGTTTGGGGTCACCCAAATAATTTTGTGTTTTCCATGAAAAGTCACACTTCTTTACCACCATACGTTGTGAAATGAATAGAAAATAGAGTCAAGACATTGACAAGGTTAGAAATAAGGATTTGTTTATGAAATAACATTCATTTTACATCAAACTTTGCTTTCGTCAAAGAATCCTCCTTTTGCAGCAATTCCAGCATTGCACACCTTTGGCATTCTAGCTATTAATCTGTTGAGGTAAGCTGGAGAAATTGCACCCCACGCTTCTAGAAGCAGCTCCCACAAGTTGGATTGGTTGGATGGGCACTTCTGGCGTACCATACGGTCAAGCTGCTCTTACAACAGCTCAATGGGGTTCAGATCTGGTGACTGCGCTGGCCACTCCATTACCGATAGAGTACCAGCTGCCTGCTTCTGCTGTAAATAGTTCTTGCACAATATGGAGGTGTGTTTAGGGTCATTGTCCTGTTGTAGGATGAAATTGGCTCCAATCAAGCGCTGTCCACTGGGTATGGCATGGCGTTGCAAATTTGAGTGATAGCCTTCCTTATTCAGAATCCCTTTTACCCTGTACAAATCTCCCACCTTACCAGCACCAAGGCAACCCCAGACCATCACACCGCCGACCCCAAAGCCCCAAGGTCCAGGGACACAGGTGCGGTTAGTAGGGATATTCAAGGGGGGAGTTCATGGTTCAGCGCCCGGGCAAACGAGGCTCCGGAGGTGCTGAGAGGCAGGTGCAGCTACGCCATCTTGCTGCTGCTAGCCACGCCCCATTATCTTCTTGCATAGTTGTGCAACGCGGCCTCCCACTTCTTTTTCTACTCTGGTTAGAGCCTGTTTGTTCCTTCCTCTAAAGGGAGTAGTATACACCATTGTAGGAAATCTTCAATTTCTTAGCAATTTCTCGCATGGAATAGCCTTCATTTCTAAGAACAAGAATAGACTGTCGATTTTCAGATGAAAGTTCTCTTTTTCTGGCCATTTTGAGTGTTTAATTGACCCCACAAAATTTGATGCTCCAGAAACACAATCTGCTCAAAGGAAGGTCAGTTTTGTAGCTTCTGTAACGAGCTAGACTGTTTTCAGATGTGTGAACATGATTGCACAAGGGTTTTCTAATCATCAATTAGCCTTCTGAGCCAATGAGCAAACACATTGTACCATTAGAACACTGGAGTGATAGTTGCTGGAAATGGGCCTCTATACCCCTATGTAGATATTGCACCAAAAACGAGACATTTGCAGCTAGAATAGTTATTTACAACATTAGCAATGTATAGAGTGTATTTGTTAAAAGTTAGGACTAGTTTAAAGTTATCTTCATTGAAAAGCACAGTGCTTTTCCTTCAAAAATAAGGATATTTCAATGTGACCCCAAACTTTTGAACGGTAGTATATATATATATATATATATATATATATATATATATATGTCAAGGTGGTAGTCCTATTGTGTACAGATACTCTGGACACAAATTGTGGGTACTTCCCAGTTTAATAAGTTTCACCTTCTTCTATTATGCGATGACAAAAGGTGTGGTTATTAAGTCACACGGATATATTTGACAAAACATGATTGGATACATTTGATCTCTATCCATATTTGGTATATTATAAGTGCGCAATATATTTGATTTTAATCTATCCCCAGACCCTTGACAGCCCCCCTAAAACGTTGAAATGAGGCCAGGAAACGGACAACTGGATTGATAGATTTATCCTTATCCTGATTTAATCATACACATCACTAGCAGATACATTCCTGAAATCTGTACCTTTGCCGGGAGAGGGAAAGGAAAGAGGAATTGGATTGGATTCTTCGGCCACAGATTGTTTTGAACAATCACCCTTCTCGGTTGAGACAGGTTATCCCTTCTGGATAAACTCCCTTTGTAGTGGACTTCTGCAAAGGAAATCAGATTCTATTCTTTCCCTATTTCCTACTACCCCCTTCACTAGTGAAGCATGTATAATTCCCAGGGTATATAGTGATTCCCTGACTCGGGGTAGATGTTTTGGTGGCTATGGGATATTTCTCTTTCCATGTCTCACAGTCTGGGTTGGAAGTGGGATGGTTAGTAAACAGGCTAAGGAAACACTGTTCTTAGGCGTTGTCTAAATGTAATCATCATTACCAGTGTTCCATCCTACAGCTCCCTCCCCAATAATCACACTCAGATCCCCACAGGCAGCAACATCACAGAATTCAAACTTGAAAGTTGCCACTTGGGCCCTTGATGAATTATACCAGAAAGTAGTAAGTCCCTGATTTTGTGTAATGGCTACTTCTTGTGTCCTCACCCCCACCCAAACCAAACATAACATGAAAAGGATATATGTGTTTTTCATGGTGAAGGATAGGCGGCAGACACTTTCTTGCAGTGTGAAGCGTGGACCCAGGTGGATTTTCCCTCAAGTTTCACAGAGGTTGGGGACACCAGGAGCATTTGAAATGGACCTTCAAACCAGGGTTCCAGAGCGTCTCTGACGTGCTTCTTTACAACCACAAAATCGCCTGGCTTGACGTGAATGGGTACTTTGGTCAGCTTCAGGGTCTGGAATGGAGGAGAAAACTGCAGCATGTGTTACTTTTACTTCATTGCACAAATTTACAACATACTTAACAAGACTATCATTTCCTGCTGTCAATTGTTGGGGATAGTAACTTCCAAGCCTAGGGGGACCACCAGACAGGATCTCATGTGGGGTGAGACCAGTGGGTTGTCTAGGGGTGTTCCTGACAGAATATAGGGCCACAGGTAAGATCTCAGGCCAGGGAAGGGACAGTTCCTTGCTAGCTTTTAGAATTTTGTTTTTCAGAGTGGTATTCATCCTCTCTACCTTCCCACTACTTTGAGGATGATAAGGTGTGTGTAGGCCTAGATCTGCCCCTACCATCTTCCAGATTTCTCTGGTAACATCTGCAATGAAGGCTGGGCCTTGGTCACTTTCAATAACTTCTGGTACTCCAAATCTACAGACTAGTTCAGTTAAAAGTTTTTTAACTGTGAGTTTGGCTGTCATATTGGTGACTGGGTAGGCCTCTGTCCATCCTGAGAACATGTCCACCACTACTAACATGTATTTGTACTTCCCACTTTTTGGCAGTTCCATATGATCAATTTGGATTCTCTGGAATGGGTACAGTGGCTTGGCTAGATGTTTCTTCGGGGTAGGCACTGTAACCCAGGATTGCAAGTGCTGCAGATGTCACAGCTTTTGGCATAGGTAGTTGCTGTAGTAGAAATTCCAGGTGCCAGGTATAGTTTAGCAATTGCAGAAATCATCTGATTCTTTCCTCGATGGGTAACTCCATGTGCCCATTGTACCACTGCGGGATACAAAGCTCTTGGCAGGCAAAGTCTCTTTCCTTTCCTCCAAAATCCATCTTGCTGAATCTCAGCTCATTGTTTTTCCCATTCTTTCTTTTCTTCTGGGCCTGTTTGAGTCTGAAATTGCTTCAGTAGAGTAATGCCTGGATTTGGTATTTCTTGTTGTTTGGTTTCTCTCTCTTCTTCTTTCTTCTTTTTTCCTGCTCTTGTCAACACATATATGCCAATGCCAACCTCTGCTTCCTCTCGAACCTGTGGAAGAAGTGCTGCAGCTTTTGCTGCCATATCTGTTCTGTGATTGCCTCTGGCTTCTTCTGTCTCTGTTCTGCCATGAGCTCTTATCTTCGAAATGGCTACTTGAGTTGGTAGAGGAAGAGCTTCCATCAAAGTCTTGACGGCTTCATGGTTCTTGATGGGCGTTCCACTAGCTGTCTGGAAACCTCGCAGGGCCCACTTCAGGCCAAAATCATGCGCTATTCCATGCGCGTAAGCTGAGTCCGTGTAAATATTGGCGGTCTTCCCTTCTGCCAGCTGGCAGGCTTCAGTCAAGGCCCTGAGTTCAGCTACCTGGGCCGACATCCTAGAAGATAAGGGAGCTGCCTTCACGGTTTCTGATGAGGTAACCACAGCAAAACCGGTATGGAATTGTCCCCTTTCATCCGCGTATCTTGAACCATCAGTGAAGAAAATGTAATCAGAATTGTCCAGTTTAGAAGCAGAGACAGTGGAGGGTTGTGAAGTTTCTGCCTCCATTTGTTTAAGGCAATCATGATAGTCCTCATCACTACTTCTCTCATGAAGTGTTTGACCAGGGGGTATGTCTTCATAGTCTGGCTGATAGTCCCCCTTGAGAGGGGAAGCAGAGTAACAGGATTTAAAAGAGTACATCTCTTCAAGGTAATATATTCAGGCATAAGCAAGGAACATTGGAGACGCATGTTGCGCTGCATAGAAAGATGAGGTTGTTGAGACTGTTTGAGAATTGCTTGAAGGTCGTGAGGAGCAAAAATAGTGATTGGATGACCTAGGACAATGTCTTCAATCTTGTCAAGGAGGGCCTGGGCCGCTAGAACAGCTTTTAGGCATGTAGGCATTGAACGAGCCACTGGGTCTAACCTGCATGAGTAATAGCCAAGAGGTCTCATCCGTTGGCCATGTTTCTGAGCTAAGACTCCAGAAGGATGGCCTTGATCTTCTGAGATGAATAGGTAGAAAGGCTGATTGTAATCAGGTATCCCTAGGGCAGGGGCTTCCAAAATAAGCGGTTTAAGTTTCCAAAAACAGTCTTCAGCATCAGGGGTCAATCTTCTTGTTTCCACAATGTCTTTGAAGGAGTCATAAAGAGGTTGCATAAGAGCAGAGGCATTGGGTATCCACTGACGACAATAGGTGATCAGACCAAGGAAAGCTTGGAGCTGTATTAAGGTGGTAGGTAGAGGGATTGCTTGAACAGCTTTTTTTCTTTCTGCATTTCTCCACTGACTCAGATTCTTCTTGAGAAGAGTCAGTAAGGCTAACTGAGGAGTCAGCTAGTCGATCTTTTGCCCATGCCTGGAGTTTGCGGCAGAATTCCTCACCTGAGGAGTAACTGAGAGTATTTGTAGTTGCATCTTCTATTAGAGCTGACTTAATGATAGGCCAAAATTAATCACCTGCCTTGATGCTGACAACATTACAAAGGTCTTGCCATGGGGCAGAGTAGGTCTTCTGTACTTCACTTAGTCTTCGATAGAAGCGCATAGGATGCTTCTCGGGATCAGGTAATTGACTTATCAAGTCATTAACCTGAGTAGGAGTGAAAGGTACATATCGAGGACGCTCTTGTTGCAACATAGTAGGTTGAGGTGGTTGCAATGGTGCTGGTGTTGGTGCTGGTAATGGTGACAACGGTGGTTGTGCTGATGCTGGTACTGGTGGCAACAGTGGTTGTGCTGGTGCTGGTACTGGTGGCAACGGTGGACATTGCGCTTGCTCACTGTGGTTGCTGACAAGTGGTTGAAAATAAGTGGAGTTTAAAGAGGAGTTGAAAGAAGGAGTTTCAAGTTCTGGTAAGTGCTAAATCTCTTTCTTTTTCACTGTTTTTTGCACTGAGGATGATGGCTAGTGAGATGGAGGGTTTCATTCAGTGCGCAGTCTGCCGCATGTACACACAACTGGAGCAGAAGTTCCAGGGTGAGTACCGCTGTGACAGATGTGAGCATGTTGCTCATCTAGAAGCTCGAGTTAGAGATCTGGAGAAGCATATTGCAACACTGAGGGAACTTGGCCACCTTGAGAGGGAACTTTGGCTCACTGAGCAGGAAGTTAGTGGGTTAGAGATGGAGGGAGGTGATATAGATCAGGAGGCCCAAGTAAGTAGCTGGGTTAATGTAGTTAGAGGGACCAGTAAGGGATCCAAGAAAAGGAAGGCCACTTCTCCTACTGTATGCCCAAGCAAAATTGCCAAGTTAGGTGATGATGCAAGGGCATCTGTGTCAGAAATGGCAGCTCTAGTGGAACCTGTTCTCCCTAACAGCCGGGGGAACAGTCCAACTAGTAGTGGGCGGGATGGTATTGTAGGTAGGCCTAGACAGTTAGTGGTTGTAGGGGATTCTATAATCAGGAAGACGGATAGAATAATTTGTCGCCAAGACCGCTTCAACCGAATGGTTTGCTGTCTCCCTGGTGCCAGGGTTCGGCATGTGGTGGAAAGGGTGGATAAATTACTTGGGGGGGCTGGGGATGACCCAGCTGTCATGGTCCATGTGGGAACCAATGACAGGATACAAGGTAGGTGGAGGTCTATTAAAAATAATTTTAGAGAGCTAGGTGCTCAATTGAAGGGAAGGACCTCCAAGGTTGTATTCTCTGGAATACTGCCTGTGCCATGTGCATGGTTCTGGTGGAGTCCATTGATGTGGTTGGTGTGACTGAGACATGGCTGGACTCCTCACATGACTGGGCTGTCAATATTCTGGGATTTATGTTGTTCAGAAGGGACCGGGTGGGCAGAAGGGGAGGAGGAGTATGTCTGTATGTCAGAAATGATATTAAAGTGAGTGTAAAAGATGCAATAGTGGGTGATGACTGTGATGATGTGGAAGCATTGTGGGTAGAACTACAGAAGGAGGTAAAGAGTGAAAAAATTATTCTTGGTGTAATCTATAGACCCCCCCCCCAACATTACTGAGGAGGTAGATGGCCAGTTGAATAGACAAATAGAGCGGGCTGCCCGGGAGGGGACAGTAGTGGTAATGGGGGACCTCAACTACCCAGATATAGATTGGGGTCACGGTTCAGCTAAAACCACAAAGGGGAGGGAATTTCTTAACCTCCTGCAGGATAATTTTCTGGGCCAGTTTGTGGAGGAGCCAACTAGAAGTGATGCCTTGTTGGATCTGGTTATTTCTAACAACGCTGAGCTGGTTGGGGATGTCACTGTCCATGAACACCTGGGGAATAGTGACCACAATATAGTGACTTTTAGCTTAAAGTGTAGAAAAGAAAAACATGTTGGGAGGGCAAAAACTCTTAATTTTAAAAGTGCCAATTTTCCTGGGTTAAGGGCTGAACTTCAGGGCATAGACTGGGAGCGGCTGCTGTCACATACTGATACAGCTAATAAATGGGAAATCTTCAAATCCACATTAAATAACTGTACTGCCAAATATATTCCTATGGGTAACAAATATAAACGGTTAAAATCAAATCCCACATGGCTTACAGCCGAGGTTAGAAGGGCTATAAATGAGAAAAAAGGGGCATTCAAAAAATACAAATCAGAGGGGTCAGCTTTAGCCTTTAAACATTACAAAGAAGTCAACAAAACCTGTAAAAATTTAATAAAAGCAGCAAAAATTCACAATGAAAGGCAGGTAGCTATAGATAGCAAAAGAAACCCCAAAAAATTCTTCAAATATATTAATGCAAAAAAACCAAGGTCAGAGCATGTAGGACCCCTAAATAATGGTGACGGGGAGTTAATAACTGGGGATCAGGAGAAAGCTGAGTTACTTAATGGCTTCTTCAGTTCTGTATATACAAAAGAGGATGGAACTGTGGTGGGTGGGGCCAGTACTGAGGTGGGTGGGGCCAGTGCTGCGAACACATATAATGTACTGAACTGGTTAACTATAGATATGGTCCAAGATAAATTAAATAAACTCAATGTAGCCAAAGCTCCAGGGCCTGATGGATTACACCCCAGAGTTCTTAGGGAACTCAGTTCTGTAATTTCTCTACCCTTGTATGAAATATTCATTGATTCTTTGCTTACTGGTATTGTGCCGAGGGACTGGCGTAAGGCAAATGTAGTGCCAACCTTCAAAAAGGGCTCTCGAACTTCCCCAGGTAACTACAGACCTGTAAGCTTAACGTCCATTGTGGGGAAACTATTTGAGGGGCTTATAAAGGACTACATCCAGGAATATGTAGTGGCTAATAGTATTATAAGTGATAACCAGCATGGTTTTACTAAGGACAGAAGCTGTCAAACCAACCTGATATGTTTCTACGAAGAGGTGAGTAGAAGCCTGGATGGGGGCGAAGCTGTGGATATCGTGTACCTGGATTTTGCTAAAGCGTTTGACACAGTTCCTCATGGACGTCTGATGGGTAAGTTAAAGTCTATCGGTTTGGAAAGTTTAATGTGTAACTGGATTGAAAACTGGCTTAATAATCGTACCCAGAGAGTGGTGGTCAATGATTCCTACTCCGAATGGTCCCCGGTAATAAGTGGTGTACCCCAAGGGTCAGTACTGGGCCCTCTTCTGTTTAACTTGTTTATTAATGATATTGAGAATGGAATTAACAGCAATTTTTCTATCTTTGCAGATAGAAAGCTTTGTAGTACAGTACAGTCTATGGAGGATGTGCAGATATTACAGGATGACTTAGACACACTGAGTGTTTGGGCGTCCACTTGGCAAATGAGGTTCAATGTGGATAAATGTAAAGTTATGCACCTGGGTACTAATAACCCACATGCATCATATGTCCTGGGGGGAGTTACACTGGGAGAGTCGCTGATGGAGAAGGATCTGGGTGTACTTGAAGATAATAGACTACAGAACAGCACACAATGTCAGGCAGCTGCTTCTAAGGCCAGCAGGATATTGTCATGCATTAAAACAGGCCTAGACTCTCGGGACAGGGATATATTATTACCGCTTTATAAAGCCTTGGTGCGGCCTCATCTGGAGTATGCCGTCCCGTTTTGTAGCCCGATTTATAAAAAGGATGTTCTAGAGCTGGAGAGGGTACAAAGACGGGCAACTAAACTAATAAGGGGAATGGAACATCTTAGTTATGAGGAGAGATTAAAAGAATTACATTTGTTTAGTCTGGAGAAGAGACGTTTAAGGGGAGATATGATTAATTTATTTAAATATATAAATGGCCCCTACAAGAAATATGGGGAAAAGATGTTCCAGGTTAAACCCCCTCAAAGGACAAGGGGGCACTGCCTCCGCCTGGAGAAAAAAAGGTTCAATCTCCGGAGGCGACAAGCCTTCTTTACCATGAGAACTGTGAATCTGTGGAACAGTCTACCACAGGATCTGGTCACAACAAAAACCGTAGAGGGCTTCAAAACTGGCCTAGACTAGTTCTTAGACCAAAATAATATAAATGCATATGTATAGAACCTATCACCCCTCCCCCTTCCCTGTATCCATCCCCTCCGTGGTTGAACTTGATGGACATGTGTCTTTTTTCAACCGTATTAACTATGTAATGGTGACTGTATTTGAAGTTGCGGTGGTGGTGGTGGTGGTAGGCCTGGAAGCAATTCTTCATCCAATCGGTTATAGTTATGTAAAGGAGTAGGGACTTTCTCAGGAAACCAAGTGGGGGTCTTGATCAGAGTTAAATCTTTCCAGATTAGTTCAAGTAGATCTGCAGTGTTACGCAGAGGCACAACAATCCGGACTTCACCCAATGTGGGAATTGGGTTATGTTCCAATATCGCAGAAAGAATTGTGGAGGCACATGATAACATAGGAAAGCCAAATAATCCAGCAGAAATGAGAGGTAAAGAGATAGATTTAAATCTCTTAATTTTAGCCATATCAAGGATGTTGTGTATGGTTTGTTTCAACAAATGGACAGACACATCATGACATTGGGCATCATATATGGCGCCCACAGCATGGATGATGCAGAGACAAGATAGTTTGCCTGGTCCAGTTAAAGCAGTCTCAGAAACTGGTAGAGTGTGTCCCCCTTTAGCAAGGATGTAATCATCACTTTCTGCCTGTATCTGTGTGCCCCCTAGCTGCACAATATGTTTTACCACTCCCCCTAAGTGTTTCAGTCCACCATTAGCAGGGTTTACAATTGCTGTAGTACCTTGACGTGCAATGTCTCCTACACCTATATTAAGGGTAGTTCCTGTGTTCCATAAAGGTGCTGTGTAAATGGGAGTAAAAAGGGCAGACATGTTGTCAAAATCACGGGTGTCAAAGCTGACTCTGGCAGGTTTTGGGGGCCCCCTAGCAGTAACATATCGCGGGGATATAAACTGCCTATGAGCTTCTTGTGCTAAATCTCCTGGTTCTGAAGCTCTTTCAGGGGTAGTGGAGAAAGCATATCTCTCAGCTTATGTTAGCTCAAGCTGGGCTCGCGCTGAGATCTCAGTTTCCTCTTCTAACTGCTGAGGAGTGACCAGAGTATTTCCTGAGGTTTCAGTTTCCTTTTTCAATTGCTGAGGAGTCAGCAGAGTATTTTCATATGGGTGTTGGGGTATCATCATGAGAGGGGCCAGGTTGGGGGCAGGTACAAAATAAGCTCCGGAGGCAGTCAATAATGGGTATAATGGATCTGGAGTAGGCCTCTTGGGTGTTCCAAGATGGCCACCGGAGCTAGAAGTGACATCAATGGAAGTTCCTGTATCTATGGGTGTCACTGAAGTAATGAGCTTAGGTGTACCAACATGGCTACCAGAACTGGAAGTTGTGACTGTGACAGAAGAGGAAGTATTGGATGTTTTAACATGCCCACCAGATACAGGAAGAGTGGGTGTACTGGGCTGTGGTGAATCAAGATGGCTGCTGGATACAGGAAGCTCATCTCGAACAGGGGCAAATAGTGTAGGTGTGCATGATGGGGCAGGATTGGGGCGTCCCCTTCCACAGCTACAACAATACTAAGCAGAGGGTGGATTCTGCTGATGACAATTTGGACACTCCCAACAGTGAGGCTCTCCGCCATTATAGGGTGGTGGCACATCCTTCTCAACGTGATACATATATGCAACCTTTTGGTTTGCAAAATCAAGTTCAATTTGGATGAAATAAGTACGGGACCGCACTGAAATCCACGGCCGTGAATTGGAACATTTCCGTCCTCAAACAATGGTCTTGTTAACTTTTCATGGCGCCGTATACGATCCGGCCGTAAGCTCATACGTAGTGTGCATGGTGCGGGCGTATATCGTATACTTTCAAGTGAACGCATCAACCTCAAAACTACGTGCGTATATTCGCGGTTCGCACTACGGCCGGAAACATACGCAGTGTGAACATAGCCTAAAAGTGTATTTGAGGGTACTGTATGTTAGAAAGCCCCACAAAGCACCCCATTTCAGAAATTGCACCCCCCAAACTCAACCAGAAAGTTTTTTAACCCTTTAGGGGAGTCACAGAAATAAAAGCTAAGTGTGTAAGAAATGTGAAAATTTTAACTTTTTGCGCAGGAATTTTATTGTAATCCAATATCTTTCATAATTGTAAACCTATTACCAGAGAAATGCACCCCAATATTGATTGCCCGGATTCTGTAGTTTATAGAAATACCCCATATGTGGCCCTATTGCGCTATTTGACGGAACCACAAGCCTCAGATATAAAGGAGCGCCTAGTGAATTTTAACGCCTCTGTTATATTTAGTCATTTTTGACTGTACCACTTCAGGTTGGCAGAGGCTCTGGGGTGCCAAAACCTAAAAAAAAACCTAAAGGGACACCATTTAGAAAACTACACCCTTTAAGGAATGTAACAAGGGGTGCAGTGAGCATCTGGACTTCACAGGTGCTTCACAGATTTTCAGAACAATGTGGCGTGAAAAAGGAAAAATTCAATTTTCTACACTAAAACATTGTTCTAGCTTTCATTTTTCATCTTTACAAGGGTATAAAATAAAAAAAACACACCAAACGTGTAGCGCAGTTTCTACCAAGTACGGAAATACCCCACATGTGGACCTAAAGTACCAAGTGGGCGCAGGACAAGCCTCCAAAGGTAAGGAGCGCCAATTGGCCTTTGGAAGCTGAATTTCACTGGAATGCATTTCAAGGGCCATGTTGCATTTACAAGGCCCTTGTGTTGCCAAAACACTTGAAACCCCCCCACAAGTGACCCCATTCATCCCTCAAGGAATCTAAAAAGGGGTGCAGTGAGCAAATGGACCCCACTGGTGACGGGCACAAATGTGGAACAATGTGACGTGAAAGGGAAAATTTTCATTTTTTCACTTTCACGGCACAAATGTGGCCATTATCAAGGGGTCCATATCCTCACTGCACCCCTTGTTAGATTCCTTGAGGGATGTAGTTTCCAGAATGGGTTTTCACTGTCTTGGCAGCAGGAGGCCTCTGTTAATGTGACATGGCGTTTATCATCCATTCAGGCCAAATCCAGCCTCTAAAATCCAAATGGTGCGCCTTCCCTTTGGAGGCTTGCCCTGCACCCACATGGCACTTTACAGTATGTCCACATGTGGGGTATTTACGGAAATTGCTTTACACATTGGGTGTTTTTTTCTCTTTTAACCCCTTGTGAAAAATTCAAGGCTAAACCAACATTAAAGTGTAAAAAATTTAATATTTCATTTTCACGCCACATTGTTCCACATTTGTGCCCGTCACCAGTGGCGGGCATTTACCTCTTGTTACATTCCCTGAGGGGTGTAGTTTCCATAATGGTATCACCTGAGGGGGGTTTCAACTGTCTTGGCAACACAGAGGCCTTTTAAATGCAACAAGGCCGTCAAAATCCATTCCAGCCAAATCCAGCCTCCAAAAGCCAAATGGCGCTCCTTCCCTTTGGAGGCTTACCCTGCACCCACATGGCGCTTTATGTACACATGTGGGGTATTTTCGTACTCAGGGGAAATTGTTCTACACATTTTGTGTTTTTTTTTTATCTTTTAACCCCTTGTGAAAATGAAAAAATGAAGACAAGATCAATGATTTAGTGTAGAAATTTATTTTTTTTTACACTAAATGTTGGTCTATCCTTGATTTTTTCTATTTCCACAACGGGTTAAAAAAGAAAATGAACTCAAACGTGTAGGGTAATTTCCTCTGAGTACGAAAATACCCCACATGATGTGGACATGATGTGCCATATGGGCACAGGGCAAGCGACCAAAGGGACAGAGCGCCATTTAGAGTCTGGAATGGAGGATGGAGGCCATGTCGCAATTACAAAACCCCTGTGCTGCCAAGACAGTAGAAACCCCCCACAAGTGACCCCATTCTGGAAACTACACCAGGACAGTAGAAACCCCCCACAAGTGACCCCATTCTGGAAACTACACCCCATAAGGAATCTAACAAGAGGTGCAGTAAGCATATGGATCCCACTGGTACATCCCACTGTAGAACATGTGCTGTGAAAATAAAAAAAAATACAATTTTTTTCATTTTCATGGGACAAATGTGCCCGTCACCAGGGTGCCATATCCCCGCTGCCCCCCTTGTTAGATTCCATATGGGGTGTAGTTTCCAGAATGGGGTCACTTGTGGGGGGTTTCTACTGTCCTGGTGGCCATACCTATTTAGTTGGGGAAAGGGATAATTTTTAATTTATTTAGGGGTATTAGGCCAATTATTAATTTATAAGGTTGAAAAGGACAGAAGTCCATCAAATTCAACCTGTGTTGATGCAGAGGAAAGCAAAAAAAACCCTCGTGAGGCAGACAACAGTAGCCTCATCACTGGGAAAAAATTCCTTCCCGACTCCATAATGGCAATCAGAATAATCCCTGGATCAACGTGACCCCTGAAATAGGAATAAGGGAAACTATTTAGATCAGAGCTTCTCAAACTTTTTCTACTGGAGCCTCACCCAACAGACCAAGGCAATGCCTGGGCCTCACCATATTGACCAAGAGGGTGCCTGGGCCTCACTATCTGGGGTAAAAGTCCATTTAAAAGCTGTAAACAATACTAAGGCTACCTTTTACCCATCTCCCAAGCTCTATATACTAATAAAGCAAGTACAAAATAAATTAATAATGTTGCTAAAATGGAGATTTTTGCAAACAGCAAAAACGGACTGTGCAGATCATAGTTACTTTTGTGAAAACTGGCTCCTCAGCTGGGCTTCACCAACAACTAGGGGGCGCCTCACTGGTGAGGCCCGCCTCACAGTTTGAGAAGCACTGATTTAGATAATGTAGAACTCCAATGACGTATGGTACGCCTTGAAGCGATCCAGTATGCAGAGGCCGGGGTGATCAGGACAGGTGTCACACTGGTAAATGGTGTCCTTCCTAATCCCCCCATGACGGCACACTCTGCACTTCTTCTGGGGTCTCCATTTTTCCAGTGTGGGGGACGTCACCTGGAAAATGTTGCCCTGGTACGATACGGGGTCCTTCGGATCGTGCCGCAAGCTACAGTACTTTGGGCAGCGAGGAACCGGAAGAGGGGGATGGCCGTAGTTTTGCGGTGTGTGACATAGCTTTATGTTCAATGGGATCCCGGCCAGAGCGTGCACACATCGTATGCGCTCTGTCCGGCATCCCATGTGGCGCCGGATAAAACTGACATGTCAGTTTTCTGCAGCTGGAATTCAGTGAATTCCGGCCACAGAAAGACCTGTTAGTTCACACTGTGGGTTATGGGAAGATCTGATGCGGGCTCAGAGCTCCGCGGCCGGAAAGATCACTTAAATACCGTCCGGGATGATCCGGGCTAAGACCGGCCGTTCCGTGACCCGGCCGGGGTCACGGAACGGCCGGTCTGATACAGCGTGTGCACATAGCCTCTAAAATCTGTAAGTGTACCCTGAGGTACTCTCACAGAGTTTGTAGAATTTCTAGCCTTACCGTGATCTCTTATTGGGAAGGTTCTGGCGGAAAAGACGTGTCTGGGGGGCAGCATACGCTACGCTACCCCCAGACACGTCACTGGAAGATGATAATGAGGATGAATGGAGGAAAGAAGGATCCCCCCATTCATCCTCACTGTTTCGGTGGCGGAGGCAATAATAGCGTATGCCTCCGCTGCCGAAAACACCCTGGGGGCCATTTTTATATGGAGATTGGTATATGGGGTATGTAAATGTGTAGTGGTGTAGTGTAAAACTTTATTTCATGTAGTGTAGTGTAATGTAGTGTTTTTTACATTTTATTTTTACAGTAAAAAAAAAAAAAAAGCCAAGCGGTTGCTGATAAATGCCGCACTTGTGTGCGGTACTTATCAGCAGACAGTGGCGGTAGGATATAGAAAAAAAGGAGGAAAACAACCCATACGGCAAAAAGGAGGAGTTGCTGATCAGCTGCAAAAAAAAAAATTTGAAAAAAAAACCCCACTCTTTTTACCCCAAAGCAACTGATCAGTGTACAATATATACTGATCAGCCGCTAGGGGGCAGTAGAGTGAAGCTGCCGAAGATTTCCGAAGTTAGATGACCAGGGAGCCTTAAGAGCAGAAGATTTCCGAAGTTAGACGACAAAGAGCCGACGGGAGCCGAAGTTAGACGACGCGGAGAAGACGCCGCGGGACCGCCGATCTTCACTCCAGATGCCCAGATCAGGTGAGTATAGTGCTCACCTGCATAGTATACTGTTCTGCACCCCTCAGCTATCTAGAAACTTTTAGGGGGAAACTTTTATTTTACACTTTTTTTACCGGCCGGCCCATCACGGCAATCATGGGGCGCCATCTTTTTCCCGGACACTAATGGCGATTGGTGCTGTCTCGGACAGTACCAATCGCCATTGCTTTCCGGGTCACTGTAATAAATTTACTTACCCATCCATCCTGCACCCGCTCGCCCGCCCTGCACTGTAACTATGAAGCTGTGAGGCAGCTGGTTTCCCGGGCTGTTAATGAGGCAGCAGGAGGTAAACCACATTGAGGGCAATGTTCTGCAGGGTCAGGGGTGTTTTTTTTTTTTATTTGTATAGTATGTGGGTGCAATATTCTGCAGATCAGGGGTGTGTGGGTGCGATGTTCTGCAGGGTCAGGGGTGCGTGGTTGCACTGTTAAGTCATGTTCTGCAGGTTCAGGGGTGTGTGGGTGTGATGTTCTGCAGGGTCAGGGGTGTGTGGGTGCACTTTTAAGTGATGTTCTGCAGGGTCTGGGGTGTGTAGGTGCAATGTTCTGCAGGGTTAGTGTGTGTGGGTGTGCTGTTATGCGATGTTCTGCAGGGTCAGTGTGTGTGGGTGCACTGTTATGTCATGTTCTGCAGGGTCAGGGGTGTCTGGGTGCACTGTTATGAGATGTTCTGCAGGGTCAGTGTGTGTGGGTGCACTGTTATGCCATGTTCTGCAGAGTCAGGCGTGTGTGGGTGCACTTTTATGCGATGTTCTGCAGGGTCACTGTAATAAATTTACTTACCCATCCATCCTGCCCCCGCTCGCCCGCCCTGCACTGTAACTATGAAGCTGTGAGGCAGCTGGTTTCCCGGGCTGTTAATAAAGCAGCAGGAGGTAAACCACATTGAGGGCAATGTTCTGCAGGGTCAGGGGTGTTTTTTATTTTTTTTTAATTTGTATAGTATGTGGGTGCAATATTCTGCAGGGTCAGGGGTGTGTGGGTGCGATGTTCTACAGGGTCAGGGGTGTGTGGTTGCACTGTTAAGTCATGTTCTGCAGGTTCAGGGTTGTGTGCGTGTGATGTTCTGCAGGGTCAGGGGTGTGTGGGTGCACTTTTAAGTGATGTTCTGCAGGGTCAGGGGTGTGTGGGTGCGATGTTCGGCAGGGTTAGTGTGTGTGGGTGTACTGTTATGCGATGTTCTGCAGGGTCAGGCGTATGTGGATGCACTGTTATGAAATGTTATGCAGGGTCAGGGGTGTCTGGGTGCACTGTTATGAGATATTCTGCAGGGTCAGGTGTGTGTGGGTGCACTGTTATGCGATGTTCTGCAGAGTCAGGCGTGTGTGGGTGCACTGTTATGCGATGTTCACAGGGTCAGGCGTGTCTGGCTGCACTGTTATGCGATATTCTGCAGGGTCAGGAGTGTCTGGGTACACTGTTATGAGATGTTCTGCAGGGTCAGGGGTGTCTGGGTGCACTGTTATGAGATGTTCTGCAGGGTCAGGCGTGTGTGGGTGCACTGTTAGGCGATGTTCTGCAGGGTCAGTCGTGTGTGGGTGCACTGTTATGCGATGTTCTGCAGGGTCAGAAGTGTCTGGGTGCACTGTTATGAGATGTTCTGCAGGGTCAGTGTGTGTGTGTGCACTGTTATTCGATGTTCTGCCGGGTCAGGGGTGTCTGGGTGCACTGTTATGTGATGTTTTGCAGGGTCAGGCGTGTCTGGGTGCACTGTTATGAGATGTTCTGCAGGGTCAGAGGTGTCTGGGTGCACTGTTATGAGATGTTCTGCAGAGTCAGGCATGTGTGGGTGCACTGTTATGCGATGTTCTGCAGGGTCAGGCGTGTGTGGGTGCACTGTTATGCGATATTCTGCAGGGTCAGGAGTGTCTGGGTACACTGTTATGAGATGTTCTGCAGGGTCAGGGGTGTCTGGGTGCACTGTTATGAGATGTTCTGCAGTGTCAGGGGTGTCTGGGTGCACTGTTATGAGATGTTCTGATGGGTCAGGGGTGTGTGGGTGCACTGCTATGCGATGTTCTGCAGGGTCAGGCGTGTGTGGGTGCACTGTTATGCGATGTCTCGAGGAGTGGCTGAAGGAGAGGATGTGATGTTGTACAAGAAGGTCCAAGGTGTTTATGGTCCTTGTAGGAGCAGGAATTCTCCAAACCAGTTATTTTACCGAAAAAAGTCCAGACAATGAGACCCCAAACTGAATTCAGACATCGCCCCTGACCCTGTAACATAACAGATCAATGTTATATATACCTCCAGGCATCAGTTTTGGAAACCTGTTGCCCATTAGGCAATGCCTGGAGACATGACCTTTGCCCTTGCTTATTCTGAATTAGCCAAATAAACTTATAGACCAACATGGCAGCTCCCACTACAGACACACGGAGGAAAAATATAAGGATATCCTCAGGTTCTAGCAGTAACTGAGAAGTCTTATAATATAAATGCTGCATGGCATTACTGTGGTCTTTGCCATAGACATTGATGGGTAGAATGGCCATAATAGGTGCCACAGGCATCAGCCAATAGGATCGCAGGATCTTAGCGCTGCAGGCATCAGCCAATAGGATCACAGGATCTTAGCGCTGCAGGCATCAGCCAATAGGATCACAGGATCTGGTTGTCGCCGGCATCAGCCAATAGGATCGCTGGATTTGGATTGAAAAATAAACAAACAACATCACCCGTTGCCAGTCAGCGATTGCTCCTTTGGAGAACAGACCGGCTTCATTTTGTTCCTGATTTTGCGACTTTGTGAGTATTTCCTGTATTCTGCGGAGGAAGAGGAGACCCGACTGTACATCAGCGCGACCTGAGAGACATCACCAACCGTCTACAAGTCTTCAGAGGTAAAGTAGCAGCACAATTCTCCTGGTGATTTTTGGTAATGTTTATCCCCATTATTATTATTCTATTGTTATATGTAACTATGAAAGTAATTGTGGGAGATTGATCAAGCTGTTTTACAATAATATTGTCCTTGGTTGCCCATAGCAACCAATCCCAGCTCAGCTTTCCTATACTAATGGGCTCTGCTATAATGAAAGCGGAGCTGTGATTGGTTGCTATGGGCGACAGAGGACATTATTACTGTAAGAAAGTGCAATATATCTCCCCATTGGGTCATTTAAAATAATAATATTCTTTGTTGTCCATAGCAACCAATCACAGCTCAGCTTTCCTTTATATATATGAGCTCTGGTATAATCAAGGCAGAGTGATTGGTTGCTATGGGCAACAGAGGACATTATTATAAGACACTGTAATCTATCTCCTCTATTGTGTCCTTTATAGTAATAATGTCCCTTGTTGCCAATAGCAACCAATCACAGATCAGTTTCCTTCATTATTGGGCTCTGGTATAATTAAATATGAGATGTGATTGGTTGCTATGGGCAACAGAGGACATTATTACTGTAAGAGAGCAATTATCTCCAGTTATGTCTTTTATAGTAATAATAATCTTTGTTGCCAATAGCAACCGATCACAGCTCAGCTTTTCTATATTAATGTGCTCTGCTATAATGAAAGCAGAGTTGTGATTGGTCGCTATGTGCTACAGAGGACATTATTATAAGACATT
Source organism: Dendropsophus ebraccatus (assembly GCF_027789765.1). Classification (NCBI taxonomy): domain Eukaryota; kingdom Metazoa; phylum Chordata; class Amphibia; order Anura; family Hylidae; genus Dendropsophus; species Dendropsophus ebraccatus. The sequence goes on from NC_091465.1 coordinate 37,891,852, forward strand.
GTAATATCCCTCCCCCATTGTGTCTTTTACAGTAATAATAATCTTTGTTGCCCATAGCAACCAATCACAGCTCAGCTTTCCTATATTATTAAGCTCTAGTATAATTAAATATGAGCTGTGATTGGTTTCTATGGGCAACAGAGGACATTGTTATTATAAGACAATGCAATCTATCTCCGCCATTGTGTCTATTATAATGTGTATTAGTAATTCGTACCCCTCGAAGAAACATACGTCAGGGCGGGGGCTGTGTGCATGGACCTCAGTAATTATTACCTGGTTACAGGTAGAGCTCATGTACTTCTCAGATGTTCTGTTCTGCACCTGCAGTTTGATGTCTGTGCTTCCCTGTAATCCTGCTGTTATGTATTACCTCATGTACTATGCTGCTATTGTACTGCACATTATGTGATCTGTTATTTGTACCATAGTAAGTGCTCCCCCACTCTGAGTCCTCCTTGTTACTGGTTTATGTATCAGCAGTCGTGGCTCACTGTTTATGGTATTTATGTTTTCACTGTATTTTTTTTCCATTAATAAAAATAACTTTTCAACTTGCAATTGTGAGTGGTTCATTTCTTATCTTTATGGTGATGTAGTAATTATACAGTATAGTAATATCCAGAACAATTATTATAGGGAATCTATCGGTAGGTTTGGGCAGCCAGTAGGGCATTATACAAAGACGTCCATGGTCCCTCTATTATGGCGCTCCAGTGTGCTGTTAATATGTCAAATTTTATAGATATGCAGATTATCCTGTTTGGTGCACTGGGGGCGTCCTTTACCCCAGCCCGCTCCTCATCACCCCCTAATGAATAAAGAATACTAGAGGAGGAGCGGGCAGGGGTGAAGGACGCCCCCAGTGCACCAAACAGGATAATTAGCATATCTATAAAATGTGTCTTACATATAAACAGCACACTGGAGCGCCAGAGTAATAAAGAATAAATCCCAACACTTATGAGTACGATAAAATATTATTATTATTATTATTATTATTATTACTATTCTATGGTTATCTATAATTATAAAGAAATTGGGGGCGATTGCTCAAGCAGAGTTATAGTTATAATATTCGTTGTTACCCATAGCAACCAATCACAGCTTAGTTTTCCTATATTAATAAGGCCTGGTATAATTAAATATGAGCTGTGATTGGTTGCTATGGGCAACAGGGCATATTCTTATAAGGCAGCAATACTATTATTATATTATATAATCGTCCCATTATTATATAATATTGCAATATGCTATACTGTATATCTCCTCCATTGTGTCTTTATGTGACTTAGTATTATACAGTATATTAGGCTATGTACACACACATAGGGGGAGATTTATCAAACTGGTGTAAAGTAGAATTGTCTTAGTTGCCCCTAGCAACCAATCAGATTCCACTTTTTATTCTTCACAGATTCTTTAAAAATGAAAGGTGGAGTCTGATTGGTTGCTAGGGGCAACTGAGCCAATTCTACCAGTTTGATAAATCTCCCCCATAGCGTTTAATTAGAATAGAAATCCAAAATAAGTAAATACAAAAGAAATCCATCTACATGTTACAGATACAGACAGTCACAGTACTTTTTGTTTGACATTTCTTACATAAAGTTATATAACTTTAAAGACGGTAATTTTTTTTTTTCCCCCACATTTTCAAAGAGCGGCATTAGTAAGGGGTAAGACGGCCACTCTGCTGTCATCATTGGGTGTGTTGGAAACTGCAGGGCTGCTCATGCCCTGTTTCAGCACAGTTAGCTATGGCTAGCACTGCTGCATGCAGCACTATGGGTGCTGAGGCTCCCCTTGATTTCTAGTCTAATGAATATTAGCATTAGTGTACAAACACACAAACCTGATCCACAGCATATTTCTCGCTGTGAATTCCCAGCGAAATCCGCTGCGGATCCCTTCCTGTTGGTTTCTATGAGAGGACATATTGACATCCCGCTGTGAGTATGTAAGTTATAGCCAGGGCAGTTTCTAGGGCATTTTGGCAACAGGGCAAATCTTGATAAAAGTGCCCCCCCCCCCCCATCACTCAGTTCAGCCCTGGGAAAGGAAGGGGGGCTTTTATCAAGATTCGGGTTACTAGGAAGAAGCAGTGTGTGTACTGCGGCATAGAGCAGTGTTGCACCCCTAACAGATAAAGTTCTACTGAATACAAAATATACAAAAACATCATTCAGGGACTTACAGGTGATGTCATCTTTGATCGGAGGCGTCACTTTCTTTTTTCTCTCTATCGGGCCCAGACCTCCACAACAACTTCTTGCAGCTACAATTCGTTTCTTCAGACAGACATCTTAGGCTTCCGCACATTTCTAGCAACTTCCTTCCATTTTTCCCTCCTTATAGTCTCCCAAATTATAGTAATTCTGCTTTTAAAGTCAATAGGTATCTGTGTTGCCCCCTGTATGCAGGATCCCCTGCTGTGCCCCCATATAGTAATAATGTCCCCTGCTGTGCCTCCATATAGTAATAATGCTCCCTGATGTGCCTCCATATAGTAATAATGCTCCCTGCTGTGCTTCCATATAGTAATAATGCCTCCTGCTGTGCCCCATATAGTAATATAGGATAGTATATAGGGCTGTATATAGGACTGTGTATAGGATAGTATATAGGGCTGTATATAGGACTGTGTATAGGATAGTATATAGGACTGTGTATAGGATAGTATATAGGACTGTGGATAGGATAGTATAATGGGCTGTATATAGGACTTTGTATAGGATAGAATATAGGACTGTGTATATGATAGTATATAGGGCTGTATATAGGACTGTGTATAGGATAGTATATAGGACTTTGTATAGGATAGAATATAGGACTGTGTATAGGATAGTATATAGGGCTGTATATAGGACTGTGTATAGGATAGTATATAGGGCTGTATATAGGACTGTGTATAGGATAGTATATAGGGCTGTATATAGGACTGTGCATAGCATAGTATATAGGGCTGTATATAGGGCCTATATACTATCCTATCCTATATATTATCCTAAACTATCCTAAACACAGTCTTGTGTATAGGATAGTATATAGGACTGTGTATAGGATAGTATATAGGGCTGTGTATAGGATAGTATATAAGGCTGTGTATAGGATAGTATATAGGGCTGTGTATAGGATAGTATATAGGACTGTGTATAGGATAGTATATAGGACTGTGTATAGGATATTATATAGGACTGTGTATAGGAAAGTATATAGGGCTGTATTATACAGCCCGATACAGCCCGATATACTATCCTATACACAGTCCTATATATAGGACTGTGTATAGGATAGTATATAGGACTGTGTATAGGATATTATATAGGACTGTGTATAGGATAGTATATAGGGCTGTATTATACAGCCCGATATACTATCCTATACACAGTCCTATATACTATCCTATACACAGTCCTATATACTATCCTATATACACCCCTATATACTATCCTATACACAGTCCTATATACTATCCTATACACAGTCCTATATACAGCCCTATACACTTTGCTATACACAGTCCTATATACAGCCCTATATACTATCCTACACACAGTCGTATATACAGCCCTATATACTATCCTATATACTATCCTATACACAGTCCTATATACTATCCTATACACAGTCCTATATACTATCCTATACACAGTCCTATACACAGCCCTATATACTATCTTATACACAGTCTTATATACTATCCTATACACAGTCCTATATACAGCCTGTATATAGGACTGTGTATAGGATAGTATATAGGACTGTGTATAGGGCTGTATATAGGACTTCAGCCACGTAACCCAACCCCTCCCCCCCTCCTCCGGGAAAAAAACAACAGCATTATACTTACCTAATCCAATCCCCTCTTCACCTTGCCGGAGGCCGGAGGGATCCCCCAGGATGCCCGATGACGTAATTCCGGCGCCTGCTGCGGGATCCGTCATCAGCTGCAGGGACAAGGGGCCGCACTGAGGACATCAGTGAGGGATGGAGGGAGGCTAGTGCCCGGAGCCCTGTGGTGTCCAGGGTAAGAGGTCCTGGTTGGGCAGGGAGCAGGGGGGGCTGCTGGTACCAGCACCGATGCCATGAGTGCGCGGGGGCCCCCTAGCTGTCGGCGCCCCGTGAAGTCGCCCGGCCCGCCCGGTACTAGAAATGGCCCTGGTTATAGCCCCGTTAAACCCCTCACATACTATACCTGCTTCACACTCCTGCTTGCTTTGGGGGCTTCCAGCATCTGGACATTCCCCTCAACCAATCAGTGTGCTGCAACAGGGCAGTGCACTGATTTGCTGAGGAGGACGTCCAGCCAGGAACCCCCAAAGCAAGCTCGAACGTGGAGCAGGTACAGTATGCTCCGGCCAGCGGGGGGTTAACAGTTGTCAGTTACTGTCAGTTACATACGCCTGGATGTTCCCCTCAGCAAATCAGTGCGCTACCCTGCCCTGTTCCCCTCAGCAAATCACTGCCACAAAACACTAATTGGCTGAGGGGGAGCCCCCAAAGCAAGCCAGTGCTAGAGCACCAACCCGGTACCCCTGGATAGAATGGTGCCATAAACGGGAACCGGGCCGCGGATCGAAAAACGGACCGCGGCATCGGCTTCCCTGTGACGGCTCCGTTTTATCCCTGTGTCAGATTAAAGAGGATCTACCTGATGGTACCAATATACACTTATTATGGATAATGCTTATAAAGTGCTTTTCTCCCTGCACTTACTACTGCACCAAGGCTTCACTTCCTGGATAAAATGGTGATGTCACTTCCTGGATAACATGGTGATGTCACTTCCAGAGCTGTGTGGGCTGTGGCTGCTGGAGAGGATGATGGCAGAGGGATGCTCAGTGTCCCTCCAGTGCCCTGTGTCCCTCACTGTCCCCCTGCCATGCCCCTTTATGTGCATTTCCCTTAATAAGTGTATATTAGTGATTTGTATAACTTTATTTTTTTTTTGGGGGGGGGGGCAATACAATACTTTAATAAAAAAAAAATTTGCTTCTCCTTTAATCAATAAATATTAGGCTATATTAATGAGAAACTAGGACATTTGTATGAGAGCACAAACATGATTCTTTTCATTCTTGAAGAATGTTTTGCAAATGTAGTGAAATAAACTCACTGAAATATTTGATATGGACACGAATGAAATGACTAAATGATCTGTACAATAAAGTTATTATGTTATTTAAATGATGCAATGAAAAACTTAAAGAATAAGCAAATGAATTGATGAATTTATTATTTGCATTATTTTCCTTAGAATAAAGGACTTATAATAACCAATTCTTTACTGTTTCTTATTTTATGCTTAGAAGAGGCGACTTCGGTTCCAGGTAATTGATCTCATATATTGTAGATTTTTCTGTTTTTCTGTTACTACAGCGAGGGACACACACACACACAAAAAATAGGGGAACAAGTACCCCTATTATAATGAAGAGAATCCACAGTCTAAACAGGGTTTCCTGCTCAAGAGGAGCAAGCTTCTGCTTCTGAGTGGGCCGTGTCTGTGTTGCTATCCAGCAGGCTGTATACCCTGTATGCATGCCTCCTGCTCAAATTACCAGCCAGGCAGGGGTTAAGTTGGGATGTACTGTATAATCACTTAACCCCTGTCTGGCTGGTAAACTAATCAGAAGGCATGCATATAGGGTAAAAAAACAATTAAACAGACTTGTAACTTGATACTCCCCCCCACCCCCAATATACTATGCGCCTATAATACACAAGTCTTCTTATGTATTGGGAGGCTTCTGGGCCCCTTCAAGCACTATCACAGGGTGCGAGCCTAACGCTATACCCTGGTATAATGCCAGAGCAGTGCCCATAGTGTAAATTCATGCCAATACAACATAGGAAATATCTTCTTCAGAATCCATGTTCCCACATATTCATGGTAATATTCCTCTCATTTTAAAAGATGGCGAGGAAGAGGAAGAGAGAACTGATCGACCTTTATGAAGAGGAGACGTAAGTACAAGATTTTATATCACTGCAAATCCACACTTACTGTATTACACCTTATCTTATATACTATTCACAGCACAAAGCTCATCTATTATATTACCATCACTTTCTCTTAGCCAAAGACAGGTCATATATTCTCCTTACATTACAATGGATCTTTTTTATTTTTTAATAAATTGTTCACTTATTCTTATATGCCTATGCTATGTTGTATCTTGTATCGCTGGAATTCTGACAGTAAAATCTATTTTTTATATCACAGATCAATGACCACCATCATGAAGAGGAGGAAGGACCCCGACCTGCAGCCAGAAGAAATAGCTGCATTCCTGAACCTGCTTGGTAAAATTCACTGCACCTTCCAACGATTGTAGTTTTCCTGCTTTAGGCCATGTTCACACATGGCATAAACATCGACCATTATTTGACAGGGCCGCTGTTTGCTGTGTCAACTAACAGCCGATGTCTCAGATTTTTACCCGGCTGATACTGCAGTATTGGCCGTATGAACATAACTTCATTTTAATTGGAATGGGGGCACATTTAGGTGTGCCCCCACTTCATTTAGCCATAGAGCACAATATACAGGATCTGCAGCAGATTCAATGCTGTGTTCCATCATTTACCTAAATTGACTGTGTGGGCCTTGCCGTTTTATCAGCATTACCAGCCATATTCATTATAAGAAAAACACCTGTGATAAAGCCCGGTAATGCTGGTCACATGACAAAGCCCAGACAATCAATTCATACAAAACTGCAGAGACCAGATAATCTATTAGGATTTCCCGCCATCTGAAGGGAATAGGGCTGAGCAACAGGAACAGATAGAGACACAGCTGCTTGTACTGTGCTGTGCCCTGACAACAATCAAAGGGACAGAAATACGTATACTCCATTCATCTTCTTGTCATTTAAAAACTGTGTTGAATTGAAATAATCCTTTATTCAACTTGTTTCTTAGACGACGAGGACATCCAACTGTTTTTGGCCAAGGACATCTGCCTTCGGATCTCGGACAAGGTACTTATATACTGTTTGGGTGAATTGTGTGTGTGAGGATGGTGGTCCTGTAATATTACACATAGACATATAATCACCACATATAGCTAAAACATAACTTCTTTTCTTCTCTTACTAGTATCTGCTAGCAATGACCCTCGTGTACTTCAAGAGAGCTGGACTGACCATCGAGGAGTATAAAGAATACTTTTTTGCATCCCTGTGAGTTTATTCATGTGTATATGTCTAAGGGAATGCTGTCAAGTAATTGTAAATCTGATGCTATAAGTCAGCTTTTCCATCATAGTTTGTAAAACAATTATGTTTATTACATAGGAGAAAGGTGAAAGGGTATTTTATTATATATATGCAGAGAAAGCATAAAAAGCCTATAGATTTTAGCATGTAGCATTTGTACCATATAGGTTCATATCAACATAATTTCACATTGTTACTATTATTAAATCCAGACAAGATTCTTTTACACTGATATGGAAGTATATAGTAAACCATGACTTCACTTTCTCTTCTTCAGTTATCTAGCGAACCAGTTTGAAGAAGATGAGGACTTCAGATACGAGATCTACGCGTGGGCCTTAGGAAGATCCTGGGAATGGCGGAAGGAAGAGCTGCACGACCAACGGAACTATTTGCTTTACCGGATGGACTTCAGAGCTTGGATTGACCAGACCACGTGTGAAGAGGTAAGTAATCAAAAAAATATGTATAGCCAGAAGTGTAGTCTATGATTATGAATCCTTCATGAAAAGATGATTCAATCATAAATTATTTAATTCCAGATCATGGCACAGGACCCTTTCCACTGGGCATGGATGCGACAGAGGCGTCCCCATCACAGCTGGGCCATTCGTTGGTGGAGGAGGAGCGCATGGGAGTTCAAAGTCCAAGGCCCATGGGGTTACCCATATTCATGCGCTCGCTGCAGGAACATCATTTTGTATCCATGCAGGTGGAAAGTGGTCGGTAACATCGTAAGCCAGATCGACACAGCAGTGGACCCTGGAACATCAATTGAGATCCTCGACTAAGAAGACCATGACGGATGACCCAAAGGAGCAGGTAATGTAAAACACATGCATGCACAAACACATCATTCCCTTTACCCTCCAACACACCAACACAGTACTTTTAAAGGGGTTTTCCAGGAAAAATGTACTGATGACCTATCAACAGGATATCCCATCAGTCACTGATCAGCGAGGTGCCGACAACCGGCAGCCACACTGATCAGCTGAGCATCCCGCACTGCACAGTGAATGATGTTTGTCTCTGGTCACTGTGTAGCAGTGACAATGTGTAACTGCAGCTCAGCTCATATTCACTTGAATGTCACCTGAGCTGCTGTTACATATCATCACCACTACACAATGCACTAAGACAGGCTGATTACTGTGTAGTGGGGTCACTGAACAACTGAATGACGTTGGTGTCGGGTGTCGGTAATTCAGTGACTAATGAGCAATCCGGTGGATACCTCGTCAGTACATTTCGTGTAGAAAAACCCTTTAAAAGTCACACACACTGACACAAATTAACATATACACTCTCTCTACACAGCCCCAACTAAATGATTGATGATATATAGTGTTATCCTCCCTTAGAATGCCAGAGGAAGGGCAATACAGTGGCCATGGCTTCCCTGCAGGTTTCCTCCACAGGGGGTTTTTCCTGTCCTGTGTGTTGCTGTACGCTCTTCGTGAGTAATGGGAGGTAACAATCACAACACATACATACACACACACATACATACAATAAATTTCTCTTTAACCCTCCTTTCTTGGTCACTGAGTCTTTTCTTGTGTTAGCAGTATATGGCGGTATCTGTAATGTATTTTTGATAATATTCTCACTTATAATCTACACAAATGAAAATGAAAAGCAGCAGCACTTATTTATTTCTTTTCATCAGGTATTCATAGTCTACAAACAGCCAATGGTCAGTTTGGCAAAGTTCAGCTTCTTTGCCAGGGTATGCGGTACTAATGCTCCATTCATTTTCTAAGGGGGTCATTGAACATTGCCCCTCTCTGCGCTCAGCAATGTTCAAAGGCCACATGGAAAACAAATGGAGCGCTTGCTTTGCATAGCCAGTCTGTTCATTTGGTGAAACAATTTTTCTAAAATCTCTTGATCAGTAGCAGTCTTAGCAGTCAGACCACTCCTGATGTGCTAGTTCTCTCCTGTCATGTCAATAGCAGTTAAAGGGGTTATTAAGCAAAAATCTTTATCTTTCAAATCAAATGGTTCCAGAAAGTTACATAAATTTGTAATTTACCTCTATTAAAAAATTGCAAGTCTTCCAGTACTTATCAGCTGCTGTATGTCCCGCAGGAAGTGATGTTTCCTTTTCAGTCTGACACAGTGCTCTCTGCTGACATCTCTGTATTAGAGTGGAAGTGTCCAGACCAGCAGCAAATTTCCATAGAAAACCTTTTTCTGCTCTGGACAGTTCCTGTCTCGGACAGAGATGTAAGCAGAGAGCACTGTGTCAGACTGAAAAGAAAACACCATTCTGGAGGAGGTAGTGTCCTAAAGATACAGGGGTAGCTGGACAGCAGGACGGGAGAACGGGATGCCAGATCACACAGCAGCGCAGAATGTATATATGCACTGCTTGTTGGATCTGGAAACTTGACAGCATGAATATATGCATACCTGTGCTCTCAGTTTCCCAGTTATTGGCCCCCCCATCCCTTTTACACAGGGAGATGTGCGGCTGAGAACGATAAATTTTAAAACCAGTTAAAAAGATGCAAGCAGCTGAAGATCCAGCATTTTCCCGCTTCTCGCTGTCACTTTTACAAAGGCCGATTATCAGCCGAAGGAGCATTTCTAGCAACGCTCCTGGCCAATAATCGGCTCATGTAAAATACACACCTTCTCTGAAAGAACCAAGAGGCTGCAACACCATGAAGCAAGAGACACCACTAACCAAACAACACCATAAAGACCAAGGAGATCTCCAAACAACGGTATTGAGAAGTACAAGTCAGGGTTGAGTTATAATAAATTTTCAAGTTCGGCTGGTCAGATAATCAGAGGTTGTGACTTGTTTTAGTATACTCATTTTTCACCATAATAAAGAACAGGAGAAATCCTATTTGAACAGACCTTCTGTGTCAGTGTCTCTGACTGGTTTTTGCACTGTTTATGTGCAGTATATATGAGTTATTCTTAAAGAGTCCTGCGTATTTCTATTCTATGGAGCCAGTTATTACATTTGCCAGCAGGAGACTGGAAGTCACTGGACCAGGAGCCCCAGGGGACTGGGGTAGGTCAGTATTCCTTAGTTTTCATAAAAAAAAAAAAATTGGATCCCAGAATACGGCTTTAGTTCACTTTAAGGCCACGTTCACATACTGTACAAACATCACTGCTTCATTGAATAGCAGTCTATGGAATCATGGCCGTAGTATATACACCCTGTATACACTATGGCCGTGGTTCTCTGCGGCCACAGAAAATATTTTTACAGTTCTGTTTTGTGCGGCCTATATTTAGTAAGGTCTAATAGTGAACAAGTTAGACTGTGTTATAGTGTAAAGTATGGCTCCTGGCTGTACTTTACATTGTGGTCTATGGCAAATTGAAGTGCGGGCACACCAGAATGTGTATGCATTCCAATTAAAATAAAGCAATGTTCATCTGGCTGATACTGTAGTACTGGGTCAAACAACAGCCGATGTTTATACACTGTGTGAACATGGCCTAAAAGGACAGAAATCGGTCCCTTAAAATTCCAATTGATGAAAACCTTTTATACTCAGCATGAAAACAGATTTATCAAGATGCCTCAAACCCAATCAGCCTGTTTTTTATTAAACTATTCACAGCTCAGGTCTCATTTTACCAAAGCTTCTTAAGATATAAAACCTGAGCTGTGACTGGTTGCTGTGGGGAAAAAAATCTGAAAGTGAAGATTTTAAGGCAGCTTAATACATCTGTGTCAATGTGTTGTTGTTATTTTTTTTTTATTATTATACTACAAGTAGAAAAGTCCATAGAAGCCCAATAGAGAACGTTTCCAATGAAAGAGTCAGAGGGTCCTGATGCAGAGTAGCTATCAGTAGAGATGAGCGAACCTGGAGCATGCTCGAGTCCATCCGAACCCGAACGTTCGGCATTTGATTAGCGGTGGCTGCTGAAGTTGGATTAAGCCCTAAGGCTATGTGGAAACCATGGATATAGTCATTGGCTGTATCCATGTTTTCCAGACAACCTTAGAGCTATATCCAAGTTTAGAAGCCCCCGCTAATCAAATGCCGATCGTTCGGGTTCGGATGGACTCAAACCCGAACCCGGTTCGCTCATCTCTAGCTATCAGATAGCTTTCAAATAGACCCCCATATGGCCTCTGGTGCACTGGTTACATCTGTAGCCTTAGCCTCAGGCCTGTATGGATCAATAGGGGGTTACCTGACTTCAGATCTTACAAGGGGTCGGGCCAGCAGGGCATGGTCTAGGTAAGGCCCTATTCCACCGAACTATATCGGCCATAATCGCTTGTTTGCTCCTCTGTGTCGCCCCGTGGAATAGGGGCTTTAGGGTGGGAGTTTTAATGGACCCAAGTGTTTAGTAAGGGAGGGGGGGGGGGGGTCACACACAGTATTGGTGGTAGTATGATCACTTATGTCCTGTGTTCCTATTCATGGAGGGGAGGGCAGAGTGTGCAGGAAAGGTAGAGAAGCGTGGATCAAAATATGGTACTGCCAAGGTATATGGAAGAGCACACGATACTGCCATGATGTATTGTCCATACAGAAACACAGGATAAAGCAGGTCAGTGGAGGCCAACAGCAGAAGTAGTCAGTACAGAACTGCAACATTGTTGAATGGAAACATTAAAGGGTACTTTGGCCATGTAAAACTTCTGATATATTGTTGCCCTTTCATACAACATAATAAACATGCTATTCTCACCACTTGGGTCGCTTCCAAGGCTAAGGCTCCATTTACACAGAAAGATTATCTGACAAAGAATTTAAAACCAAAACCAGAAACAGACTATAAACAGAGATCAGGTCATAAAGGAAAGCCTGAGATTTCTCCTCTTTCAAATCCATTCCTGGCTTTGGCTTCAAATCTTTGGCAGATAATCTATCAAATAATCTTTCTGTATAAATGCACCCTAAGAGGGAACAGCGTCGTGGTCAGTGGCTGAGCGTTCAGCACGCTACATGGAGATACCACTGGAGGGCTATAAAACAAGTGACAGGCGAGGAACAGAGAAACAGGACCTGTAACGTGAACTGCAGAACTACAAGTACCAGACATGGTGTCCACAAGGGCTGAGAAGAGTCCAGGAGCAGGCTGGATTAAAATCACAACAATTTGGAACAAGACCTGGAAGTAACATGCATAACCCACCAGGATCACATCATGTTGTCAGCAGAGAGAGGTAACAGCACAGTTCACACCTTGCACACATTTAAAATCCACGGCTGCAATTTTTAGTGGCAGTTTCCCTCCCCGGCAATGTAGGACACAAGGTGGTCAGACCAAAGTCTAAACACGGGTACAAGTAACTTCTCACTCTACAAGTATTCTCTCAAGTTCCATCAGAGTACATTGCTACATTGGGTTAGGACTCCCCCAAAAAACTCTTCTCCTCTATGCTACTCTACTCTACTTTCAACTGTTCAAGCACCGCTATAACTACCTCTCTTCTACTCTACTCCTCAAGGCACCTCCTCAAGCACAAACAAGTTTAAGTAGTAAGTTATGTAAAGATTCAGTTTTTTCTACAAAAGTGTATTGTACTTCTAAGAGACTGCACATTAAAGCTGTTATATTTGTATATCACTGGCACTCCTTTCCTACGCACCAGCACCCATACACACAAACCGCACACCCTGGGTTATTTTTCCCCTTTCTGTGGGTGGTGCTACTAATAGTCCGGATGGGTCAATTGGCACTCAGGACTACCGTCACAAGAACCCAAGGGAGCCATCACAACCCGATCGGTCACCGACTATTTTGGGGATTACAGCCAGCCACAACATAAAGCAGGTACTACCACCATACCTGTGTGCTGGACCAGGGGCGTAGCTAATGACTCCTGGGCCCTGGTGCGAGAGGTCAACTTGGGCCCCCCCCCCTTCCTAGACCAAGTGATGCTATTGGTATATGTGTATATTATATATATATATATATATATATATATATATATATATATATATATATATACACCAAGACAGATATTACGAATAACGATCTTAAGATAGGGAGAGAAAATATTATCACCACACATATTACCGCCATATTGTTACTGACCAAATCCTGTATACTAAGACCAATAAAACATAGTACCAGATAGCAAGTAACAAATAATTCCACCACATACTGACTAACACTACCACTGCTACTGACTAACACCACCACATACTGACTAACACCACCACATACTGACTAACACCTCCGCTGCTACTGACTAACACCACCACATACTGACTAACACCAACGCTGCTACTAACACCACCACCTACTAACACCACCGCTGCTACTGAATAACATCCACTGTACACGTATCACCGCATCCAGTCATAGAGAGGTGGACGCAGCTCCACACAGGCTCTAGACACCATATACATTACAGTGCAGTTACATCAGGTGACTCACAGGGGACGTCTTCTCTGATCGGAGTTCTTCCCTCTTCATCTTCTTCTCCATCTGCTCTCGGCCATTATGAGAACTTCTCAGAGCCACAAATCCACAGAATCTGCCAGACAGACATATTAGACTCCTCACTCTGACACCATCGTAATCTCTCTACAAACTGCACATTTGTATTGGCCTCATTTAGTGGGTAACCCTGACACTATGTGACCTCCTTATAGTGTATGCCCTATATGTAGCCTCCTTATAGATGGTCCCCACTCTGTGTATCCCCCCTTATAGTATATGCCTCCTACTATGTAGCCTCCTTATAGATGCCCCCTCTGTGTATCCCCCCTTATAGTATATGCCTCCTACTATGTAGCCTCCTTATAGATGCCCCCTCTGTATATCCCCTCTTATAGAAAGCCCCCTCTCCCCCTATGTTGCCCCCCTTATAGATGCCCCCCCTTATAGATGGCCCCTTCCCCCCCTTATATATTGCCCCCTTATAGATAGCCCCCTCTCCCACCCTCCTATAGATAGCCCCCTCTCCCACCCTCCTATAGATGGCCCCTTCCCCCCCTTATAGATGGCCCCCTCTGCTATAGATGGCCCCTTCCCCCCCTTATAGATGGCCCACTCTCCTCTCTCCTTATATAGATGGTCCCCTCTCCCCCCCCTTATAGATGGTCCTCTCCCCCCCCCCTTATAGATGGTCCCCCTCCCTTATAGATGGTCCCCCTCTCCCCCCCCCCCCCTTATAGATGGCCCCCCTCTTCCCCCCTTATAGATGATCCCCCTCTTTCCCCCCTTATATATGATCCCCCTCTTCCCCCCCTTATAGATGGTTCCCTCTCCCCCCCCTTATAGATAGTCCCCCTCTTCCCCCCCTTATAGATGGTCCCCTCCCCCCCTATAGATGGTCCCACTCTTCCCCCCTTATAGATGGTCTCCTCCCCCCCCCTCCCTATAGATGGTCCCCCTCCCCCCCTTATAGATACCCCCCCTCTAGAATGTCCCCCTCTCTCCCCCCTCCTTTATAAATGGCCCCTTCCCTCCTATAGATAGCCCCCTCTTTCCTTTATTAAAAAAAAAAAAATAAAAAAAAAAAAACACACACAACTCACCTAACAACGCGCTCCCCCGGCGATCCTCTTCTTCTTCAGCCTCCGTCTGCCCCGGATCATGCGCTGCTGCCGGGGGTGTCGCGTCCTATCCCCGGAAGCGCGCATCATAGAGTTCCCTGTGCTGGGACCTCCAGCACAGGGAGCGTCTCTAATGTGCGCTCCCTGTGCCGGAGCAGTGAACTCTATGATGCGCGCGCTGCCGGGGATAGGACGCGACACCCCCGGCAGCAGCGCATGATCCGGGGCAGACGGAGGCTGAAGAAGAAGAGGATCGCCGGGGGAGCGCGTTGTTAGGTGAGTTGTAGATAGACATAGACACATGAATAACACATGGACACATGAATGACAAAGGACACGAGGGGGGAGCATGGCATAGTACACAGGGGGAAGAGGGTGGCATGCTATAAAAGGGGGAGAGGGTGGCTCGTTACACAGGGGGGAGGTGGTGACATGGTACTTAGGGGGAGCCAGTGGCACGGTACACAGGGGGAAGACGGCAGTGCGGAACACAGGGGGGGAAGTGGCACGGAACAGAGGGGAAGATGGTGCCATGGTACAGGAGGGGGAGACTGTGAGACAATACACTAGGATCAGTAAATCCTGAAGATCATTCATGGCTTCTTGATAGTTTCCTGAAGGTAAATACTGATTACTGATGCTTTCCTGAAGCCTTTTGATGCCTGATCTGGATTTCCTGTCAGTAAAAACTGACACGGACATATGAATGGGGCCTCAGTCTTTCTCAATTATTTATCCTTAATTATAATGCAAGGTCTTCATACCTGCACATACAGGAAGCAAAGTCAGCAAGGCATCAAGTGTGTACTTATATTTATGTGCTTAAGAAAGTAAGTGCTACACATGGAATACATCAAAACATTTACAATTTAATCAGACCCATTGTATCAGAGCACAGCAGATGATAAAGTTGCGGGGTTATTTATATAAGTGCTTTTAGGATGACATACGTATTATCATCAGTATACAGAAGGAAAAGACATTGGGATTTTGTCTATTACAAGAACTACTGGTATTATATGGAGTTATTATGATGCACATAATTACTATCAGAACTTTCTCTCTGCTGTACCCGGTCTGCTGAATTTCCATAAGTTAATATACAGTATTAAATTCACAATGTTTGTGCACCTTGTGAGAAAGGAGGAAAGATGATCTCACAACTGTAGAGCAAAGAGAGACTTTTTCTTTTTCTTACACGTTGCCATTAATACCTGTTTCCTGGTGGACATCGTTGGGAAATATGAAAAATTATTGAGCTAATTGTTGTTGTTTGCTTATGAGTAAGGAAAAAACATACACAATTAAATACTTAAAAATGTTTAACACTTTCAACATTTTTTAACCCTTAGGGAGCACAGCCAGTTTTCATTTTTGCATTTTCGTTTTTCCCTCCTCGTGTATATAAGGCCATAGCGCCTGCATTTTTCCACCTAGAGACCCAAATGAGCCCTTATTTTTTGCGCAACTAATTGTACTTTGATATGGCAGATGTAATTTTTGCCTAAAATGTGCCGGGAAACCAGAAAAAAATTATATGTGTGGTGAAATTGAAAAAAAAAATGTTTTTTTTTATTGGGGGGGGGGGGGGTTGTTTTTACTCCGTTCGCCCTGGGGTAAAACTGACTCGCTATATATGTTCCTTAAGTTGTTACGATTACAATGATATGAAACATGTATAACTTTTATTTGATTTGATGGCTTGTAAAAAATTAAAACCTTTTAAAGAAAATATATGTTCCTTAAAATCGCTCCATTCCCAGGCTTATAGCGCTTTTATCCTTTGGTCTATGGGTCTGTGTGAGATGTAATTTTTTGCGCCATGATGTGATCTTTCTATCGGTACCTTAATTGTGCATATATGACTTTTTGATCGCTTTTTATTACAATTATTCTGGATTTGATGAGACCAAAAATGCGCAATTTTGCAGTTTGGGATTTTTTTGCGCTGACGCTGTTTACCGTGTGAGATCAGGAATGTGATTAATTAATAGTTCGGGCAATTACGCATGCGGCGACAGCAAACATGTTTGTTTATTAATTAATTAATTTATTTTTATTTATAAAATGGGGAAAGGGGGGTGATTCAGACTTTTATTAGGGGAGGGGATTTTGTGTTATTAAAAATACATTTTTCTTTTACTTTACACATATACTAGAAGCCCCCCTGGGGGACTTCTAGTATATGCACTCTGATCTCTCATAGAGATCCATGCAGTATAGTTATACTGCATGAATCCATGAGATCGGTGTTCTATTGCTTTTGGCTGCTGCAGCCAAAAGCAATAGAATGCCGAGCCGGGATCAGCGCCATTACGGATCAGCTTTGGCCACTAAGTGTTTCCTTTTCCTGCAGTCTGCTGTTTACTATCTGGTGTTAAGGGAAATCTGTCTCTAGTAACAGCTAGATCAGGATAGAACACAGGAATTGGGGACAGGGCTTAGTATGTGATTTGTTTAGGAGAGAGATCCCAAGAGAGTCTGGCCTGTGATGCTGCAAGTCTGTCTGCTACTGATGGTCCACAGTGTTCCTGAAAGGCAAATCAAGACTTCCCTCCTATCTCTCACACTTTACTCTTTAATCAAACATGCAGTCTTGAGGTTGCAAAAATGTTTAGAACAGTTTGTGTTACTGAAAATGTACAACTCTTGGTATTGTACATAATAACACACAGCTTCATTGTAGCTTTACTCCGAGGCTAAAATTTCCATTATACTTGAGGTGATTCCATTTAGAGCAAGTTTCTAGTAGGCTGATTTCATCAGTGAACATCCAAGCTTCTGACAATTCTTTCACCTCATCTTTTTGTGGCAATTAAATTTCTTAAAGGGTTGATGTGTTCAGGAGGAGCACTCACAACGTCCGTCACCCTTATCCTGTGAGGGTCATAGATACAGTCTTCTTCCAGGTTACTATCAACCATGCCACATCCTGGAGGCACCCAAGCACTGTCATATCCATGGTCATGCCAGGTTAGCCGCATTGGGTGAAACTGACTGTCACTCTTCTTAACTTTTTCTACCTTTAGAGAAAGCTTTAAAACCACTTTCTGTCTATCTGATTCAGTGGATATCATGAAGCCTTCTGTGCATCTCTACTGATATAGACGCCTTTTCCAAGCATCCCATTATCAGAAACTCTAAATCCATTGGTGATGATACTATAAGCTGCGGTTACACTTGTCCCATGATACATGGTATAGAACCTTCTTCCAGGATACTTATGTGTCATTTCTGTAAATGGAATTCCAGCTTGTGTACCTGTAAATTATACAGGAGGTTTCTAATGGGTTAATTTGCAACAAGATTGAGAAAATATGCAATAAAAGAAGATACGACAAAAGAAGTTTTATTACAGGATAAAGATGTACCCTGACAGAAGAAGGAGTCCAAGGTACCAATATGTCTGCGCACACTATTAGGGGTGGTGCCAGTTGAAAAAAAATGTAATAGAAAAAGAAATATCAACTGAACACATTAGATTGCCATCATTTTGTGGGGTTATTTTTGCATTTAGAGTTTTAGGGTGCGTTCACACCTACAGGATCCGCAGCAGAAGTGCAGATTTGATGCTGTGTTCAGTTATTTAAATGAAATCTGCTGCGGATCTGCTGTTTAAGGGTGAACGTACCCTTAAAGGGGTTGTCCGGCGCTAAAAAATTATTCACAGAATAACACACATTACAAAGTTATACAACTTTGTAATGTATGTTATGTCTGTGAATGGCCCCCTTCCCCGTGTCCCACCACCCCCACCCGTGTACCCGGAAGTGTGGTGCGCTATACATACCTGTCACGTGCCGACCACGGTCTCCGATCCTCAGCAGCGACGTCTTCTTCGGGCGGCCAGCGGATCTTCACGAGTGCTGGCCGCCCTCTGCAGCGTCATCCGAAGCTTAGCCGCTCACAGTTATGCTCAGCCAATCGCGGCTGAGCTTTGGATGACGCTGCAGAGGGCGGCCAGCACTCGGGAAGATCCGCTGGCCGCCCGAAGAAGACGTCACTGCTGAGGATCGGAGACCGTGTTCGGCACGTGACAGGTATGTATAGCACACCACACTTCCGGGTACACGGGTGGGGAAGTTGGGACACGGGGAAGGGGGCCATTCACAGACATAACATACATTACAAAGTTGTATAACTTTGTAATGTGTGTTATTCTGTGAATATTTTTTTAGCGCCGGACAACCCCTTTAAGGGATGTAGTTTCCAGAATGGGTTTTCACTGTCTTGGCAGCAGGAGGCCTCTGTCAATGTGACATGGCGTTTATCATCCATTCAGCCCAAATCCAGCCTCTAAAATCCAAATGGTGCGCCTTCCCTTTGGAGGCTTGCCCTGCACCCACATGGCACTTTATGTCCACATGTGGGGTATTTACGAACTCAGGGGAAATTGCTTTACACATTGTGTCTTTTTTTCTCTTTTAACCCCTTGTGAAAAATTCAAGGCTAAACCAACATTATAGTGTAACAAATGTAATATTTCATTTTCACGCCACATTGTTCCACATTTGTGCCCGTCACCAGTGGCGGGCACTTCACCTCTTGTTACATTCCCTGAGGGATGTAGTTTCCATAATGGGGTCACTTGTGGGGGGTTTCAACTGTCTTGGCAACACAGAGGCCTTTTAATTTTAACAAGGCCGTCAAAATCCATTCCAGCAAAATCCAGCCTCCAAAAGCCAAATGGCGCTCCTTTCCTTTGAAAGCTTACCCTGCACCCACATGGCGCTTTATGTCCACATGTGGGGTATATTCGTACTCAGGGGAAATTGTTCTACACATTTTGTGTATTTTTTATCTTTTAACCCCTTGTGAAAATGAAAAAATGAAGACAAGATCTTCACTCCGTCCGGCATCCCATGTGGCGCCGGATAAAACTGACATGTCAGTTTTCTGCGGGCGAAATTCAGTGAATTCCGGACGCAGAAAGACCTGTTAGTTTACACTGTGGGTTATGGGAAGCTCTGATGCGGGCTCAGAGCTCCGCGGCCGGAAAGATCACTCGGCCGGTATTTAGTACGATCAGGGTCACGGAAAGGCCGGTCTGATACAGCGTGTGCACATAGCCTCTAAAATCTGTAAGTGTACCCTGAGGTACTCTCACAGAGTTTGTAGAATTTCTAGCCTTACCGTGATCTCTTATTGGGAAGGTTCTGGCGGAAAAGACGTGTCTGGGGGGCAGCATACGCTATGCTACCCTTAGACACGTCACTGGAAGATGATAATGAGGATGAATGGAGGAAATAAGGATCCCCCCATTCATCCTCACTGTTTCGGTGGCGGAGGCAATAATAGCGTATGCCTCCGCTGCCGAAAACACCCTGGGGGCTATTTTTATATGGAGATTGGTATATGGGGTATGTAAATGTGTAGTGGTGAAGTGTAAAACTTTATTTCATGTAGTGTAGTGTAATGTAGTTTTTTAAAAAAAAAATTTTAACAGTAAAAAAAAAAAAAAAACGCCAAGAAAGGAGTTGCTGATAAATGCCGTGTGCGGTACTTATCAGCAGACAGTGGCAGTAGGATATAGAAAAAAAGGAGGAAAATAATCCATACGCCAAAAAGGAGGAGTTGCTGATCAGCTGCAAAAAAAAAAATTTGAAAAAAAAACAACACTCTTTTTACCCCAAAGCAACTGATCAGTGTACAATATACACTGATCAGCCGCTAGGGGGCAGTAGAGTGAAGCTGCCGAAGATTTCCGAAGTTAGATGACCAGGGAGCCCGAAGAGCCGAAGATTTCCGAAGTTAGACGACAAAGAGCCGACGGGAGCCAAAGTTAGATGATGCGGAGAAGAGGACGCAGCGGGACCGCTGATCTTCGCTCCAGGCGCCCAGATCATGTGAGTATAGTGCACCTACACTATACACACCTGTTCTGCACCCCTCAGCTATCTAGCTGAAGGGTGCAAAACCTGGGGAAACTTTTTCTTTACACTTTTTTTACCGGCCGGCCCATTAGGGCAATCATGGGGGTGGCACCGGCGCCATCTTTTCCCCATACACTAATGGCGATTGGTGCTGTCTCGTACAGTACCAATCGCCATTGCTTTCCGAGTCACTGTAATAAATTTACTTACCCATCCATCCTGCCCCCGCTCGCCCGCCCTGCACTGTAACTATGAAGCTGTGAGGCAGCTGGTTTCCCGGGCTGTTAATGAGGCAGCAGGAGGTAAACCACATTGAGGGAAATGTTCTGCAGGGTCAGGGGTGTTTTTTTTTTTTTTTTTATTTGTATAGTATGTGGGTGCAATATTCTGCAGGGTCAGGGGTGTGTGGGTGAGATGTTCTGCAGGGTCAGGGGTGTTTGGTTGCACTGTTAAGTCATGTTCTGCAGGTTCAGGGGTGTGTGGGTGTGATGTTCTGCAGGGTCAGGGGTGTGTGGGTGCACTTTTAAGTGATGTTCTTCAGGGTCAGGGGTGTGTGGGTGCGATGTTCTGCAGGGTTAGTGTGTGTGGGTGTACTGCTATGCGATGTTCTGCAGGGTCAGGCGTGTGTATATGCACTGTTATGCGATGTTCTGCAGGGTCAGGGGTGTCTGGGTGCACTGTTATGAGATGTTCTGTAGGGTCAGTGTGTGTGGGTGCACTGTTATGCCATGTTCTGCAGGGTCAGGGGTGTCTGGGTGCACTGTTATAAGATGCTCTGCAGGGTCAGTGTGTGTGGGTGCACTGTTATGCCATGTTCTGCAGGGTCAGGGGTGTCTGGGTGCACTGTTATGAGATGTTCTGCAGGGTCAGGTGTGTGTGGGTGCACTGTTATGCGATGTTCTGCAGAGTCAGGCGTGTGTGGGTGCACTGTTATGCAATGTTCTGCAGGGTCAGGCGTGTGTGGGTGCACTGTTATGCGATATTCTGCAGGGTCAGGAGTGTCTGGGTACACTGTTATGAGATGTTCTGCAGGGTTAGGGGTGTCTGGGTGCACTGTTAAGAGATGTTCTGCAGGGTCAGGGGTGTGTGGGTGCACTGTTATGCGATGTTCTGCAGGGTCAGGGGTGTGTGGGTGCACTGTTATGCGATGTTCTGCAGGGTCAGGAGTGTCTGGGTGCACTGTTACGAGATGTTCTTCAGGGTCAGGGGTGTGTGGGTGCACTGTTATGCGATGTTCTGCAGGGTCAGGCGTGTGTGGGTGCGCTGTTATGCGATGTCTCGAGGAGTGGCTGAAGGAGAGGATGTGATGTTGTACAAGAAGGTCCAAGGTGTTTATGGTCCTTGTAGGAGCAGGAATTCTCCAAACCAGTTATTTTACCGAAAGAAGTCCAGACAATGAGACCCCAAAATGAATTCAGACGTCACCCCTGACCCTGTAACATAACAGATCAATGTTATATATACCTCCAGGCATCAGTTTTGGAAACCTGTTGCCCATTAGGCAATGCCTGGAGACATGACCTTTGTCCTTGCTTATTCTGAATTAGCCAAAGAAACTTATAGACCAACATGGCAGCTCCCACTACAGACACAAGGAGGAAAAATATACCCTCAGGTTCTAGCAGTAACTGAGAAGTCTTATAATATAAATGCTGCATGACATTACTGTGGTCTTTGCCATAGACATTGATGGGTAGAATGACCATAATAGGTGCCACAGACATCAGCCAATAGGATCGCAGGATCTTAGCGCTGCAGGCATCAGCCAATAGGATCACAGGATCTGGTTGTCGCCGGCATCAGCCAATAGGATCGCAGGATTTGGATTGAAAAATAAACAAACAACATCAACTGTTGCCAGTCAGCGATTGCTCCTTTGGAGAACAGACCGGCTTCATTTTGTTCCTGATTTTGCGATTTTGTGAGTATTACCTGTATTCTGCGGAGGAAGAGGAGACCCGACTGTACATCAGCGCGACCTGAGAGACATCACCAACCGTCTACAAGTCTTCAGAGGTAAAGTAGCAGCACAATTCTCTTGGTGATTTTTGGTAATGTTTATCCCCATTATTATTAATCTATTGTTATATGTAACTATAAAAGTAATTGTGGGAGATTGATCAAGCTGTTTTACAATAATATTGTCCTTGGTTGCCCATAGCAACCAATCCCAGCTCAGCTTTCCTATACTAATGGGCTCTGCTATAATGAAAGCAGAGTTGTGATTGGTTGCTATGGGCAACAGAGGACATTATTATAAGACATTGTAATATACCTCCCCCATTGTGTCTTTTATAGTAATAATATTCTTTGTTGTCCATAGCAACCAATCACAGCTCAGCTTTCCTATATTATTGAGCTCTAGTATAATTAAATATGAGCTGTGATTGGTTGCTATGGGCAACAGAGAACATTGTTATTATAAGACAATGCAATCTATCTCCGCCATTGTGTCTATTATAATGTGTATTAGTAATTCGTACCCCTCGAAGAAACATACATCAGGGCGGGGGCTGTGTGCATGGACCTCAGTAATTATTACCTGGTTACAGGTAGAGCTCATGTACTTCTCAGATGTTCTGTTCTGCACCTGCAGTTTGATGTCTGTGCTTCCCTGTAATCCTGCTGTTATGTATTACCTCATGTACTATGCTGCTATTGTACTGCACTTTATGTGATCTGTTATTTGTACCATAGTAAGTGCTCCCCCACTCTGAGTCCCCCTTGTTACTGGTTTATGTATCAGCAGTCATGGCTCACTGTTTATGGTATTTATGTTTTCACTGTATTTTTTTTTCCATTAATAAAAAAAAAATTTCAACTTACAATTATGAGTGGTTCATTTCTTATCTTTATGGTGATGTAGTAATTATACAGTATAGTAATATCCAGAACAATTATTATAGGGAATCTATCGGTAGGTTTGGGCAGCCAGTAGGGCATTATACAAAGACGTCCATGGTCCCTCTATTATGGCGCTCCAGTGTGCTGTTAATATGTCAGATTTTATAGATATGCAGAGTATCCTGTTTGGTGCACTGGGGGCGTCCTTTACCCATGCCCGGTCCTCATCAGCCCCTAATGAATAAAGAATACTAGCAGAGGAGCGGGCTGGGGTAAAGGACGCCCCCAGTGCACCAAACAGGATAATTAGCATATCTATAAAATGTGTCTTACATATAAACAGCACACTGGAGCGCCATAGTAATAAACAATAAAACCCAAGACTTATGGGTACCATATATTATTATTATTATTATTATTATTATTATTATTATTATTATTATATGACTTAGTATTATACAGTATATTAGGCTATGTACATACACATAGGGGGAGATTTATCAAACTGGTGTAAAGTAGATAACACATATATAAAGTCTGTAGAACTCCACCATACAAGACACTACCTGTACTGCTCTAATGTATGGGGGATAAATGTAAGGTTTAAGAACTTCGGGTTCTAGTAGCAAGCTAAATACCAATAGAAAAACAACTGAACCTCTGACATATTACAACATATAAATTTTATTGTTAAAAATGCAAAAGAATAACAAAATAATGTATAAATACACAATGAACCATGGCTGACAAGAAATATTAAAAACGACAAACATACAGTGAGGGGGCTGCTGCAGATGGACACAAGTAGATAAATAAATAAATAGATAAGTAAATGGTAGACTAAAGTGCTAAATACAGTACCAAGAAAGCTATAGGTAAATGGTATATACTAAACGAGCCAAAGGAGTGCAATAAACAATTCATAAATTACAACTAATGAAAGAAATTACTAAGGTGTCCTACCATAAATAATAAAGGTCAAAGTGTCCACCGGCGGCCCCCACCCCAACGCACGTTTCGGCGTAGCCTTTACGCCGAAACATGCGTTGGGGTGGGGGCCGCCGGTGGACACTTTGACCTTTATTATTTATGGTAGGACACCTTAGTAATTTCATTTATTAGTTGTAATTTATGAATTGTTTATTGCACTCCTTTGGCTCGTTTAGTATATACCATTTACCTATAGCTTTCTTGGTACTGTATTTAGCACTTTAGTCTACCATTTACTTATCTATTTATTTATTTATCTACTTGTGTCCATCTGCAGCAGCCCCCTCACTGTATGTTTGTCGTTTTTAATATTTCTTGTCAGCCATGGTTCATTGTGTATTTATACATTATTTTGTTATTCTTTTGCATTTTTAACAATAAAATTTATATGTTGTAATATGTCAGAGGTTCAGTTGTTTTTCTATTGGTATTTTGGTGTAAAGTAGAATTGTCTTAGTTGCCCCTAGCAACCAATCAGATTCCACTTTTCATTCCTCACAGATTCTTTAAAAATGAAAGGTGTAATCTGATTGGTTGTTAGGGGCAATTAGAGCGGCATTAGTAAGGGGTAAGATAGCTGTCTGCTGTGTTGGAAACTGCAGGGCTGCTCATGCCCTGTTTCAGCACAGTTAGATATGGCTAGCACTGCTGCATGCAGCACTATGGATACTGAGGCTCCCCTTGATTTCTAGTCTAATGAATATTAGCATTAGTGTACAAACACACGAACCTGATCCACTGCGTATCCCGTTTTGTTGGTTTCTATGAGAGGACATATTGACATCCCGCAGTGAGTATGTAAGTTATAGCCCCGTTACCCCCCCAGACTGGAGCATACTGTACCTGCTCTACGTTCCGGCTTGCTTTGGGGGCACCCGGCATCTGGACGCCTCCCTCAGCCAATCAGTGTGCTGCAACAGGGCAGTGCACTGATTTGTTGAGGGAGACGTCCAGCCGGGAACCCCCAATGCAAGCTGGAACGCGGAGCAGGTACAGTATGCTCCGGCCGGCGGGGGATTAACCGGGCTGTCACTTACATACTCACAGCGGGATGTCAATATGTCCTCTCATAGAAACCAACAGGAAAGGATCTGCAGCGGATTACGCTGCAAATTTGCAGCATGAAATCCTCTGCGGATCCGATACTTGTGTTTGTACCCTTAGGCCATGGCGTAAGACTTCGGACGTTCTGTGACCCAGCCAGATCACAGAACGGCCAGTGTCAGAGAGGATCATCCCAACTGGTACTGCAGTACTGGCCAGATGATCTATATTTCTTCTGAATTTGGATGCGTGCGCCCTCATCCGAATTCCTGCTGACAGGTTTTCTGCGACCGCTGACATGTCAGTTTTTTGCGGCGCTGCTAGAGATCCCGGACGGGGTGTACAATACAACATATGTAAAGCATAAATCATGGCCGTTGTTGCAAATTGCAACAACGTCCGTGATTTATGCTAACCATAGGTTGTGTAAACATGGCCTTAGGCTGTATATGCATCTCTTGGAATAAGTAACTGTGAGTGCTGGATCTACTTTATTACATATCACATAGGACCAATCCAAACAAAATAGTCCACAATGGAAAGTGTTAGAAATGATGCTGTCAATCAATAATGTATATGTACCTAAGCAACAATTAAAGGAGAAGTCTGGAGAAAATGGTGATTTCACGACGCGACTGCCACGCAGGCAGCTGGGCCCCCTGACATTGTTATAGTGCAACATTCTATCAATGCTGTCATCTGACTGGGCCCTCACTTACCCACTCAGATGACAGCATTAGTGTTCAGGCGCCCCCCCCCCCCCCAGACCAAAGCCAGCACTGTGATTGACCCAGTGAGGAGCATAAGCTATAGCTCAGTGAGGGTCAGTGATGATGCTTTCCCCCGCCACTGCTCCTTCTTTCACCCCAGCTGCTTCCCTCTTGTGACCCCCAGCTTCTCCCCTTGACTGATCTCCCCTGTCACCCCCAGCTGCTTCTCCTCTCACCTTCAGCTGCTTCCCCCCTTTCACCCCCAGCTGCTTCCTCTGCCCCTGTCACACCCAGCTTCTTCCCCTCCATCACCCCCAGCTTCTTCCCCCCCTGTCACCCCCAGCTTCTTCCCCCCCTGTCACCCCCAGCTGCTCCCCCCCCCGTCACACCTAGCTGCTTCCCTCCCTGTCACCCCAGCTGCTTCCTCTGCCCCTGTCACCCCCAGCTTCTTCCCCCCTATCACCCCCAGCTGCTCCCCCCCCCCCCCGTCACACCTAGCTGCTTCCCCCCCTGTCACCCTCAGCTGCTTCCTCTGCCCCTGTCACGCCTAGCTTCTTCCCTCCCTGTCACCCCCAGCTGCTTCCTCTGCCCCTGTCACCCCTAGCTTCTTCCCCCCCTGTCACCCCCAGCTGCTCCCCCCCTGTCACACCTAGCTGCTTCCCTCCCTGTCACCCCAGCTGCTTCCTCTGCCCCTGTCACCCCCAGCTGCTCCCCCCCCCCCCCCGTCACACCCAGCTTCTTCCCCCCCTGTCACCCCCAGCTTCTTCCCCCCCTGTCACCCCCAGCTTCTTCCCCCCCTGTCACCCCCAGCTGCTCCCCCCCCCGTCACACCTAGCTGCTTCCCTCCCTGTCACCCCAGCTGCTTCCTCTGCCCCTGTCACCCCCAGCTTCTTCCCCCCTATCACCCCCAACTGCTTCCCCCTATCACCCCCAGCTGCTTCCTCTGCCCCTGTCACGCCTAGCTTCTTCCCCCCCTGTCACCCCCAGCTTCTTCCCCCCCTGTCACCCCCAGCTGCTCCCCCCCTGTCACACCTAGCTGCTTCCCTCCCTGTCACCCCAGCTGCTTCCTCTGCCCCTGAAACCCCTAGCTTCTCCCCCCCCGTCACCCCCAGCTGCTCCCCCACTGTCACCCCCAGCTGCTTCCTCTGCCCCTGTCCCCCCCAACTGTCCCCCTGCCCCAGTCACCCCCAGCTACTCCCCTGCAGAGTTGTGGCCAGAGAAGTCTTCATGATGGCTGAGAAGAAAGCAAAGAAGATGTCACCTGTGAGTCATTAGTAACTGCACTGTAATCACTTCTATAGTGTGCAGAGCCTGGTGTCTAAATGGGTCAGTGTACGGTTTGGGGTAGTATATTGACACGGCCCGCCATCAGCACAGTACACTACTGCGAACTTTTAAACTGCCTATGTGCTCCCGACATCATAATCAATCCTGATGCTGGGAGCACCCAGGACCAGTCTGCAGAACGCTGACCGTGTACAGATGGAATTCTACAGATGTGTGAATGACCCCTTAGTCACTATGTGGTGGTATTGTTGATGGTCACGGTGAGGTGATAATATATTTTTTTCCTTATATACAGCTATTATTGGTAATAATGTTCTTGGTTTTCTGGGTTTTGTTACGGTGTGACGGTATAATGGTAATATGGTAACAGTGTGACGTATGGTAGTAATATGGTAACAGTGTGACTATATGGTAATAATATGGTAACAGTGTGACGTATGGTAGTAATATGGTAACAATGTGACTATATGGTAGTAATATGGTAACAGTGTGACTATAAGATAGTAATATGGTAACAGTGTGACGTATGGTAGTAATATGGTAACAGTGTGACGTATGGTAGTAATATGGTAACAGTGTGACTATATGGTAGTAATATGGTAACAGTGTGACTATATGGTAGTAATATGGTAACAGTGTGACTATAAGATAGTAATATGGTAACAGTGTGACTATAAGATAGCAATATGGTAACAGTGTGACGTATGGTAGTAATATGGTAACAGTGTGACTATATGGTAGTAATATGGTAACAGTGTGACAGTATGATAGTAATATGGAAGGTGTGACAGAACGGTGATAGATAGGTACAGTATGGTGATAATATGGTAAGTGGGACAGTATGGTGATGTTCTGGGGTCACTTCCCTGCATTGAGCCCCCACAGATCTATGTATTCAGATCTTGCACAAAGCATTCACTGTATAATGCACCTAGGACCCAACTACAACAGCTGCAGGCACTACAACTCCTAGCATTTACTGACAGTCTGCAACCCTCAGGATATGCTGGGAGTTGTAGTACAGTAGTACAATCCTCTGTAGACAGATGTATTGCTGGACCTTCAGGGCTGATGGTTGTCACCCACAGACTGCAGCCACCAGGAGACTCTGCACACAGCGATTTATTAAAGGGTTGTCCACTAAGAAACTACAACTCCCAGCATACCCTGAGAGCTGTATAAATGTAGGGTGTTCTGAGAGTTTTAGTTCGTCTGAAAAAGTTATCCCAAGGAATTTGTTACAGATACAGATGAATCCAGGAAAGGACAGGGTCAGCATGTCGTGTCTCGCGGGTTCTTAATTCGTTGGCCCCAAGGATCATTTGCTCTGGTGGGCCTCAGGTACCTCAGTCCGACACTGGGGCTGTGGCTGCTGGATAGGGTGATGGCAGAAGGACACTGAGAGACACAGGGTACTGGAGGGACACTGAGCATCCCTCTACCATCATCCTTTCCAGCAGCCACAGCCCGTACAGCTCTGGGAGAGCACAAACATGATTTATTTCATTCTTGAAGAATGTTTTGCAAAAATAGTGAAATAAACTCACTAAAATATTTCGTATTGCCACAAATGAAATAACAAAATGACCTGTACAATAAATTTAATATGTTATTTAAGTGTTGCAATGAAAAACTTAAAGTGACACTGTCACCCCCTTTTTGCATTTTAACTGCTCTCCACAGGTGTAAAGGGTAAATGTTACAGCTTTCATTACTTATTTTATATCACACCTCATGGTGCTTGTTCTAGTAAAAAGTCGTTTTTATCACCTGTGGATTGGTATATGTGGGCGGGGCCTCGCGCCATTTGTGCCACACCGCTCTGCCCCTAGCATAACTTAGCCCTGCCCCCATCAATGTCATCATCGCTGCATAGGCCCCGCCCCCTCAGCAGCTATTGGAAGGGCCAGCCTAAAGCTCAAGGCCCAACCCCCCCAGATTGTCCCACACCAATGGCCGCTGAGGGGACGGGGCCTATGTGGTGATGATGTCACACATATACCAATCCACAAGTGACAAAAACGACTTTTTACCAGAACAAGCACCATGAGGTGTGATATAAAATAAGTAATGAAAGCTGTAACATTTACCCTTTACACCTGTGGAGAGCAGTCAAAATGCAAATAGGGGGTGACAGTGTCACTTTAAAGAATAAGCAAATGAATTGATGAATTTATTATTTGCATTATTTTTCTTAGAATAATGGACTTATAATAACCATTTCTTTACTGTTTCTTATTTTATGCTTAGAAGAGGCGACTTCGGTTCCAGGTAATTGATCATATATATTGTAGATTTTTCAGTTTTTCTGTTACTACAGCGAGGGACAACACACACACACACACACACATACAAAATAGGGGAACAGGTACCCCTATTATAATGAAGAGAATCCAAACAGGGTTTCCTACTCAAGAGCAGCAAGCTTCTGCTCCTGAGTGGGCAGTGCCTGTTGTTATTTAGCAGGCTGTATACCCTGTATGCATGCCTCCTGCTCAAATTACCAGCCAGGCAGGGGTTAAGTTGGGATGTACTGTATAATCACTTAACCCCTGTCTGGCTGGTAAACTAATCAGAAGGCATGCATATAGGGTAAAAAAAAAATATTCAACGGACTTGTAATACAATACAATATATGTAATATGTTCCCACATATTCATGGTAATATCCCTTTCATTTAAGAGATGGCGAGAAAGAGGAAGAGAGAACTGATCGACCTTTATGAAGAGGAGACGTAAGTACAAGATTTTATATCACTGCAAATCAACACTTACTGTATTACATATCATCTCATATACTATTCACAGCACAACACTCATCTATTATATTACCATCACTTCCTCTTAGCCAAAGACAGGTCATATATTCTCCTTACATTACAATGGATCTTTTATTTTTATTTTTTAATAAATTGTCCAATAATTTTACAAGCCTATGCTATGTTGTATTTTGTATCGCTGGAATTCTGACAGTAAAATCTATTTTTTATATCACAGATCAATGACCACCATCATGAAGAGGAGGAAGGACACCGACCTGCAGCCAGAAGAAATAGCTGCATTCCTGAACCTGCTTGGTAAAATTCCCTGCCCCTCCCAATGATCAAGACCAGACAATCCATTGTAGTTCTTCTGCTTTAGGCCATGTTCACACATGGCATGAACATCGGCCATTATTTGACAGGGCCACTGTTTGCTGTGTCAACTAACAGCCGATGTCTCAGATTTTTACCCGGCTGATACTGCAGTATTGGCCGTATGAACATAACTTCATTTTAATTGGAATGCGGGCACATTTAGGTGTGCCCCCACTTCAATTAGCCATAGAGCACAATATACAGGATCTGCAGCAGATTCAATGCTGTGTTCCATCATTTACCTAAATTGTCTGTGTGGGCCTTGCCGTGTGATCAGCATTACCAGCCATATTCATTATAAGAAAAACACCTGTGATAAAGCCCGGTAATGCTGGTCACATGACAAAGCCCAGACAATCAATTTATACAAAACTGCAGAGACCAGATAATCTATTAGGATTTCCCGCCATCTGAAGGGAATAGGGCTGAGCAACAGGACCAGATAGAGACACAGCTGCTTGTACTGTGCTGTGCCCTGACAACAATCAAAGGGACAGAAATACGTATAGTCCAATAATCTTCTTGTCATTTAAACTATTCAACTTGTTTCTTAGACGACGAGGACATCCAACTGTTTTTGGCCAAGGACATCTGCCTACGGATCTCGGACAAGGTACTTATATACTGCTTGGGTGAATTGTGTGTGTGAGGATGATGGTCCTATAATATTACGCATAGACATATAATCACCACATATAGCTAAAACATAACTTCTTTTCTTCTCTTACTAGTATCTGCTAGCAATGACCCTCGCGTACTTCAAGAGAGCTGGACTGACCATCGAGGAGTATAAAGAATACTTTTTTGCATCCCTGTGAGTTTATTCATGTGTATATGTCTAAGGGAATGCTGTCAAGTAATTGTAAATCTGATGCTTTAAGTCAGCTTTTCCATCATAGTTTGTAAAACAATTATGTTTATTACATAGGAGAAAGGTGAAAGGGGATTTTAATATTTATATGCAGAGAAAACATAAAAAGCCTATAGATTTTAGCATGTAGCATTTGTACCATATAGGTTCATATCAACATAATTTCACATTGTTACTATTATTAAATCCATACAAGATTCTTTTACACTGATATGGAAGTATATAGTAAACCATGACTTCACTTTCTCTTCTTCAGTTATCTAGCGAACCAGTTTGAAGAAGATGAGGACTTCAGATACGAGATCTACGCGTGGGCCTTAGGAAGATCCTGGGAATGGCGGAAGGAAGAGCTGCACGACCAACGGAACTATTTGCTTTACCGGATGGACTTCAGAGCTTGGATTGACCAGACCACGTGTGAAGAGGTTAGTAATCAAAAAAATATGTATAGCCAGAAGTGTAGTCTATGATTATGAATCCTTCATGAAAAGATTATTCAATCATAAATTATTTGATTCCAGATCATGGCACAGGACCCTTTCCACTGGGCATGGATGCGACAGAGGCGACCCCATCACAGCTGGGCCATTCGTTGGTGGAGGAGGAGCGCATGGGAGTTTGAAGTCCAAGGCCCATGGGGTTACCCATATTCATGCGCTCGCTGCAGGAACATCGTTTTGTATCCATGCAGGTGGAAAGTGGTCGGTAACATCGTAAGCCAGATCGACACAGCAGTGGACCCTGGAACATCAATTGAGATCGATGAGTAGAAGACCATGACGGATGACCCAAAGGAGCAGGTAAGGTAGAACACGCATGCACACACATCATTCCCTTTACCCTCCAACACACCAACACAGTACTTTTAAAGGGGTTTTCCAGGAAAAATTTACTGATGAGCTTTCAACAGGATATCCCATCAGTCACTGATCGGCGAGGTGCCAACAACCGGCAGCCACACTGATCAGCTGAGCAGCCCACACTGCACAGTGAATGATGTTTGTCTCTGGTCACTGTGTAGCAGTGACAATGTGTAACTGCAGCTTAGCTCATATTCACTTGAATGTCACCTGAGCTGCAGTTACATATCATCACCACTACACAATGCACTAAGACAGACTGATTACTGTGTAGTGGGGTCACTGAACAACTGAATGACGTTGGTGCCGGGTGTCGGTAATTCAGTGACTAATGAGCAATCCGGTGGTTAGCTCGTCAGTACATTTCGTGTAGAAACCCCCTTTAAAAGTCACACACACTGACACAAATTAACATACAGTATACACTCTCTGTACACAGCCCCAACTAAATGATTGATAATTTATAGTGTTATCCTCCCTTAGTATGCCAGAGGAAGGGCAATACAGTGGCCATGGCTTCCCTGCAGGTTTCCTCCACAGGGGGTTTTTCCTGTCCTGTGTGTTGCTGTACGCTCTTTGTGAGTGATGGGAGGTAACAATCACAACACATACATACACACATACATACAATAAATTTCTCTTTAACCCTCCTTACTTGGTCACTGAGTCTTTTCTTGTGTAAGCAGTATATGGCGGTATCTGTAATGTATTTTTGATAATATTCTCACTTCTGATCACACTACAGAAGCATACAGAGACCTTATAAAAGGGGTTACCTACTTATAATCTACACAAATGAAAATAAAAAGCAGCAGCACTTATTTATTTCTTTTCATCAAGTATTCGTAGTCTACAAACAGCCAAGGGTCAGTTTGGCAATGTTCAGACGCTTTGTCAGGGTATGCGGTACTAATGCTCCATTCATTTTCTAAGGGGGTCATTGAACATTGCCCCTCTCTGCGCTCAGCAATGTTCAAAGGCCACATGGAAAACAAATAGAGCACTTGCTTTGCATAGCCAGTCTGTTCATTTGGTGAAACAATTTTTCTAAAATCTCTTGATCAGTAGCAGTCCCAGCAGTCAGACCACTCCTGATGTGCTAGTTTTCTCCTGTCATGTCAATAGCAGTTGAAGGGGTTATGAAGCAAAAATCTTTATCTTTCAAATCAACTGGTTTCAGAAAGTTACATAAATTTGTAATTTACCTCTATTAAAAAAAATGCAGTACTTTTCAGCTCCTGTATGTCCTGCAGGAAGTGATCTTTCCTTTTCAGTCTGACACAGTGCTCCCTGCTGACATCTCTGTCTGAGACTGTAAATGTCCAGATAAGCAGCAAATTCCCATAGAAAAACTTTTTCTGCTCTGGACAGTTCCTGTCTCGGACAGAGATGTAAGCAGAGAGCATTATGTCAGATTGAAAAGAAAACACCATTCTGGAGGAGGTAGTGGCCTATAGTGATGAGAGAATAGTGAGATATTCGAATATTCGATATTCGTACGAATATCCCGCGAATATTCGAATATTCGATCCCATTAAAGTCTATGGGAACAAGTATTCGATTAGTAAAAAACATCTATTTGACCATTCGGAGGGTAAAACAGTAAGCTGGGGGATTTGAATGCTTATCGAATATTTATCGAGGGATATTCGTACGAATATTCGAATATCTCACTATTCGATCGAATATCTATTCGATCGAACAGTATTCGCTCATCACTAGTGGCCTAAAGATACAGGGGTAGCTGGAGAGCAGGACGGGAGGAAAAGATGCCAGATCACAAATCAGCGCAGAAGGCATTTCTAACAACGCTCCTGGCCAATAATTGGCTCATGTAAAATACACACCTTCTCTGAAAGAACCAAGAGGCTGCAACACCTTTAAGCAAGAGACACCACTAACCAAACAACACCAAAAAGACCAAGGAAATCTCCAAACAACGGTATTGAGAAGTACAAGTCAGGGTTGAGTTATAATAAATTTCTAAATTCTGAGTTCTGCTGGTCAGATGATCAGAGGTTGTGATGTGTTTTTGTATACTCATTTTTCACCAGAATAAAGAACAGGAGAAATCCTATTTGAACAGACCTTCTGTGTCAGTGTCTCTGACTGTTTTTTGCAGTTTATGTGCAGTATATATGAGTTATTCTCAAAGAGTCCTGCATGTTTCTATTCTATGGAGCCAGTTATTACATTGCCAGCAGGAGACTGGAAGTCACTGGACCAGGAGCCCCAGGGGACTGGGGTAGGTCAGTATTCCTTAGTTTTCATTTAAAAAAAAAATGGATCCCAGAATACGGCTTTAGTTCACTTTAAGGCCATGTTCACATACTGTATTTGTTTAACAGCACTGCTTTATTGAATAGCAGTCTATGGAATCATGGCCATAGTGTATACAACCTGTATACACTATGGCTGTGGTTCTCTGCGGCCACAGAAAATATTTGACAGTTCTATTGTGTGCGACCTATATTTAGTAAGGTCTGATAGTGAACAAGATAGACTGTGTTATAGTGTAAAGTATGGCTCCTGGCTGTACTTTACATTGTGGTCTATGGCAAATTGAAGCGTGGGCACACCAGAATGTGTCTGCATTCCAATTAAAATAAAGTGATGTTCATCCGGCCGATACTGTAGTATCGGCCGGCTGGGTCAAACAAAAGCCGATGTTCATACACTGTGTGAACATGGCCTAAAAGGACAGAAATCGGTCCCTTAAAATTCCAATTTATGAAATCCTTTTATACTCAGCATGAAAACAGATTTATCAAGATGCCTCAAACCCAATCTGCCTGGTTTTTGGAAACTATTCACAGCTCAGGTCTCATTTTACCAAAGCTTCTTAAGATATAAAACCTGAGCTGTGACTGGTTGCTGTGGGGAAAAAAATCTGAAAGTGAAGAATTTAAGACAGCTTAATACATCTGTGTCAATGTGTTGTTTTTTTTTTTTTTAATTATACTACAAGTAGAAAAGTCATTAGAAGCCCAATAGAGAACATGTTTCCAATGAAAGAGTCAGAGGGTCCTGATGCAGAGTAGCTATCAGATAGCTTTCAAATAGACCCCCATATGGCCTCTGGTGCACTGGTTACATCTGTAGCCTTAGCCTCAGGCCTGTATGGATCAATAGGGGGTTACCTGACTTCAGATCTTACAAGGGGTCGGGCCAGCAGGGCATGGTCTAGGTAAGGCCCTATTCCATGGAACTATATCGGCCATAATCGCTCGTTTGCTCCTCTATGTCGACCAGTGGAATAGGGGCTTTAGGGTGGGAGTTTTAACGGACCCAAGTGTTTAGTAAGGGAGGGGGGGGTCACACACAGTATTGTTGGTAGTATGATCACTTATGTCCTGTGTTCCTATTCATGGAGGGGAGGGCAGAGTGTGCAGGAAAGGTAGAGAAGCGTGGATCAAAATATGGTACTGCCAAGGTATAAGGAAGAGCACATGATACTGCCATGATGTATTGTCCATACAGAAACACAGGATAAAGCAGGTCAGTGGAGGCCAACAGCAGTAGTCAGTACAGAACTGCAACATTGTTGAATGGAAACATTAACCCCTTGCCTCCGCAGCCTGTTTTGGCCTTAATGACCAGGCTCATTTTTCAAAATCTGACCTGTCTCACTTTATGCGCTTATAGCTCAGTGATGCTTTAACGTATGCTAGCGATTCTGAGATTGTTTTTTTGTCACATATGGCACTTTATATTAGTGGCAAAATTTGGTCACTACTTTGTGTGTTTTTTGTGAAAAACATCAAAATATCATGAAAAATTTTAAAATTTTGCATTTTATGAACTTCTGAAATTCTCTGCTTCTAAAAAAGGAAGTCATAGCACATAAATTAGTTACTAAATCACATTACCAATATGTCCTCTTTATTCTGGCATAATTTGGGAAACATATTTTACTTTTTTAGGCTGTTATGGGGCTTAGAAATTTATTAGCAAATTATCACATTTTGTGAAAGTTTCCAAAACTGATTTTTTTTTAGGGACCAGTTCTTTTTTTAAGTTGATTTAGGAGGCTTGTATGCTGTAAAACCCCATAAGTGACCCCATTTTGGAAACTAGACACCTTAAAGAATTAATCTAGGGGTATAATGAGCATTTTAACCCTACAGGGGCTGGAGGAAAGTATTCACAATTAGGCCTTAAAGAAATCGAAAATTTTAATTTTCCAATAATATATATGTTTAGATAAAAGTTTCTCCTTTCCAAAAGGAACAAGAGAGAATCTGCACCCTACAATTTGTAACACAGGTTCTCTTGAGTACAACGGTACCCCATATGTGGGCGTAAACCACTGTATGGGCACACAGCGGGGCTCAGAAGGGAAGGAGCGCCAATTAGCATTTTCAGTGCAGATTTTGCTGAAGAAGTTTCTGAGCGCCAGGTGCGTTTGCAGCGCCCATGTAGTGCCCGTAGAAGAGAACCCCCCCAAAAGTCACCCCATTTTGGAAAGTACACCCCTCAAAGAATTCATCTTGGGGTGTGGTGACCATTTTGACCCCACAGGTATTAGAGGAAAGTATTTAAAATTAGACAGTAAAAATGAAAAACTCGAATTTTTCCAATAATATGTTCGTTTAGTTTAAAATTTCTCAATTTCACAAGGAACATGAGAGAATCCGCACCCCAAAATTTGTAACGCAGGTTCTCCTGAGTACAACGGTACCCCATATGGGGGCATAAACCACTGTATGGGCACACAGGAGGGCTCAGAAGGAAGGGAGCGCCAATTAGCATTTTTAGTTCAGATTTTGCTGAAGAAGTTTCTGAGCCCCAGGTGCGTTTGCAGAGCCCCTGTAGTGTCCGCAGAAGAGAACCCCCCCATAAGTCACCCCATTTTGGAAAGTGCACCCCTCAAAGAATTCATCTTGGGGTGTGGTGACCATTTTGACCCCACAGGTATTAGAGGAAAGTATTCAAAATAAGACAGTAAAATTGAAAAACTTGAATTTTTCCAATAATATGTTTGTTTAGTTTGAAATTTCTCAATTTCACGAGGAACAGGAGAGAAGCTGCATGCCCAAATCTGTAACGCAGGTTCCCCTGAGTAGAACGGTACCCCATATGTGGGCATAAACCACTGTATGAGCACCCAGCCGGGCTCAGAAGGGAAGGAGCGCCAATTAGCATTTTCAGTGCAGATTTTTCCGAAGAAGTTTCTGAGCGCCAGGTGCGTTTGCAGTGCCCCTGTAGTGTCAGCAGAATAGAACCCCCCCAAAAGTCACCCCATTTAGGAAAGTACACCGTTCAAAGAATTCATCTTGGGGTGCAGTGAGCGGTTTGACCCCACAGGTATTAGAGGAAAGTATTCAAAATAAGACAGTAAAAATGAAAAACTCGAATTTTTCCAATATATGTTCGTTTAGTTTAAAATTTCTCAATTTCACGAGGAATGGGAGAAAAAATGTACCCCAAAATCTGTAACGCAGGTTCTCCTGAGTACAACGGTACCCCATATGTGGGCATAAACCACTGTATGGGCACACAGCAGGGCTCAGAAGAAAGGGAGCGCCAATTTGCTGGAGCAAAACCGCAGCTAGTAATGGTTATTAGAATAGCGCAGTTACTAAAATACAAAAAAAAAATGAGATTACAGGTAATGTGGGGTGGTTACGGATAATCTGTGGTGGTTACGGGCAACCTGCGGTGGTTACGGGCAACGAGGGGTGGTAACGGGCAACGTGGGGTGGTAACGGGCAACCTGGGGTGGTTACGGATAAACTGAAGTGCTTATAGGTAATCTGGGATGGGAACCTGTAACGTGCGGTGGTCGGGGGCAACGTGCGGTGGTCGGGGGCAACGTGCGGTGGTCGGGGGCAACGTGCGGTGGTCGGGGGCAACGTGCGGTGGTCGGAGGCAACGTGCGGTGGTCGGAGGCAACGTGCGTTGGTCGGAGGCAACGTGCGTTGGTCGGAGGCAACGTGCGGTGGTCAGAGGCAACGTGCGGTGGTCAGAGGCAACGTGCGGTGGTCAGAGGCAACGTGCGGTGGTCGGGGGCAACGTGAGGTGGTCGGGGGCAACGTGCGGTGGTCAGGGGCAACGTGCGGTGGTCAGAGGCAACGTGCGGTGGTCAGAGGCAACGTGCGGTGGTCAGAGGCAACGTGTGGTGGTCAGAGGCAATCTGGGGGGAATTACATGTGATTAGGGGCAACCTGGGGGGGTTACAGACAATCTGCGGTGGTTACGGGCAACATGGGGTGGTTACAGACAATCTGGGGTGGTTACGGATAAACGAAAGTGCTTATAGGTAATCAGGGGTGGGTACATGTAATTTTGGGTGGTTACGGCAATCTGGAGGGGGTCACTGGCAACGTGTGTGAGTTAGAGGCAACGTGCAGTGGTTAGAGGCAACGTGCGGTGGTTACGTGCAATATGCGGGGTTACGGGCAATCGGGGCTGATTACGGACCATCTGGAGGGGCTCACTGGCAATTTGGGGTGGTTACAGGCAACGTGCGGTGGTTATGGGCAACGTGCGGTGGTTATGGGCAACATGCGGTGGTTATAGGCAACATGCGGTGGTTATAGGCAACATGCGGTGGTTATAGGCAACATGCGGTGGTTATAGGCAACATGCGGTGGTTATAGGCAATGTCCGGTGGTTATAGGCAACGTGCAGTGGTTAGTGGCAACGTGCGGTGGTTAGTGGCAACGTGCGGTGGTTATGGGCAGCGTGCGGTGGTTATGGGCAACGTGCGGTGGTTAGTGGCAACGTGCGGTGGTTAGTGGCAACGTGCGGTGGTTATGGGCAACGTGCGGTGGTTATAGGCAACATGCGGTGGTTATAGGCAACATGCGGTGGTTATAGGCAATGTCCGGTGGTTATAGGCAACGTGCGGTGGTTAGTGGCAACGTGCGGTGGTTAGTGGCAACGTGCGGTGGTTAGTGGCAACGTGCGGTGGTTATGGGCAGCGTGCGGTGGTTATGGGCAACGTGCGGTGGTTATAGGCAACGTGCGGTGATTACGGGCAATCTGGGGTGGATACGGGCAATCTGGGGCGGATATGGGCAACCTGCGGTGGTTACGGGTAATTTGGGGGGGCTAGGGGTAATCTGGGAGTAAACTGCAATTATTACTATAATAAAAAGTGTGTGTTTTATTTTTTTGTATGTTTTTCACTTTTTGTACTTTATACATTAATTTTCACTGTATTACTATGATTACTGTGATATTTTCTATCACAGTAATCATAGTTCAGTGACAGAGACCAAATTGGTCTCTGTCACTTTAAATTTTCAGAGCTAACTGATTCTGGAGCGCCTGCGCACTTCAGAATCAGCCTGGACGTCGAGGAGGACGGAGCTCCGTGGATCAGGTAACGTATGTGCGGAAGGGGGGGTGACTGGGGGACGGGGGTGACTGGGGGGGTGGGGGGCGACTTGGGGGGGGGGCACGGTGACACTTTTTATCCCCTGTCACCAATGATTTATGGTGACAGGGGATAAAAAGTGCTGATCAGCACTGGGAACAGGCGATCGGCGGTATATAGTATATACCGCCGATCGCCTGCTCCGGGACCACACGGGGGGGTCCCCGATCACTGCTCCATGCTCTCCGCTACCTCCGGTGGCGGAGAGCATGGGGCTTTGATCACTTATTCATTTCCATCCCTGCGAACAAACATCGTTTGTTAGCAGGGATGGGGGCGGCCATCTTGGATCTGATGGCCGCCCGGGGAGGGTGATCGGGGGGGCTGATCTGGGGTCTGAGGGGACATTTTTCATCTCCCCCCACCGTGGATTCACAGTGGGGGGAGATGAAAACTATCGGCGGCGCCGGTAATGCCCGGTACCGGCGGATCGCCGCTAAAGAGGTAGTAGCGGCGATCCGCCGGTATCGGAGGACGAGGGGAGGGGGCCGGGGGGACACAGATTGAGTGGCGGTGGGGGGAGGCAGCGTTCTGCAGCCTCCCCCCGCCGCCCGATCGGCGGGGGACACTGAATCTCCCCATAGACGCTGCGGTCGCATTGACCGCGGCGTTTATGGGGTTAACTGCCCGGGGGGGAGCGCGGCTCCCCTCCGGGCAGTGGCAGCAGGAGGATGCTGTGTGACACAGCCTCCTCCTGCTGCCCGATCTCACCCAGGGACAGAGGGGGGAGGCAGGGAAAGCATGACGTCCAGGGACGTCATGATGCATTCTGCCACTGCTTTTCATGACGTCCCTGGACGTCATATTGGGGGAAGGGGTTAAAGGGTACTTTGGCCATGTAAAACTTCTGATATATTGTTGCCCTTTCATACAACATAATAAACATGCTATTCTCACCACATGGGTCGCTTCCATGGCTAAGGCTCCATTTACACAGAAAGATTATCTGACAAAGATTTTAAAACCAAAACCAGAAACAGACTATAAACAGAGATCAGGTCATAAAGGAAAGCCTTAGATTTCTCCTCCTTCAAATCCATTACTGGCTTTGGCTTCAAATCTTTGGCAGATAATCTATCAAATAATCTTTGTGTGTAAATGCACCCTAAGAGGGAACAGCGTCGTGGTCAGTGGCTAAACGTTCAACAAGCTACATGGAGATACCACTGGAGGGCTATAAAACAAGTGTCAGACGAGGAACAGAGAAACAGGACCTGTAATGTGGACTGCAGAACTACAAATACCAGGCATAGGGGGAGATTTATGAAAGGGAGTAAATATACACCTGGTGTAAACTGCCCACAGCAGCCAATCACAGCTCAGCTTTCAGCTCTGGTAACATGCAGGGGCGGTCTTGGCATTTCTGGGGCCCCAAGCGAAGTTATGTCTGGGCCCCCCCCCCCCTCGACCAGCGCTCCAAAACAATAGACCGCTGTGTGTTGCCCCCAGTAGTTTATACCCCTTGTGCGCTACCACCAGTAATATATACTCCTTGTGTGCTTCCCCAATAGTATATACCCCTTGTGTCCTGCCCCCAGTAGTATATACCCCTTGTTTGCTTCCCCCAGTAGTATATAGACCCCGTGTGTTCCCCCAGTTATATATAGCCCCCCGTGTGCTCCCCCAGAAGTATATAGACCTTCTGTGTGCTGCCACCAGTTGTATATACCTCCTGTGTGCTCCCCCACTAGTATATAGGCCCCCTGTGTGCTCCCTCAGGGGTATTTAGCCCCCCTGTGTGCTCCCCCACTTGGATAAAGACCCATGTGTGCTCCTCCAGTAGTATATAAACCCCCTGTGTGGTTCCCCCAGTAGTATATAGACCCCCTGTGTGCCCCACCAGTATTATATAGACCCCTTGTGTGCTGCCCCAGTAGTATACAGACCCCTGTGTGCTCCCCCAGTTATATATAGACCACCTGTGTGCCTCACAAGTAGTATATAGACCCCTGTGTGCAGCCCCACTTGGATATAGACCTCCTGTGTGCTTTCCAAGTTGTATATAGACCCCATTCTGCTGCCCCAAGCAGTATATAGGCCCCCTGTGTGCTGCCCCCAGTAGTATATAGACCCCTCTGTAAAGCCCCAGTAGTCTATAGCCCCCCTGTGTGTTCCCCCTATTATATAGCCCCCCTATGTGCTCCCCCGATTTATATAGACCCCCGATGTGCGCTCCCCCAGTTAAACAGACCCCTGTGTGCTCCCCCTCCCATATAGAATATAACACAATAAAACAAACACTTATACTCACCTGGGTCCAGGCGTCTCCTCTTCTCTTCACTCTTGTGGCCGCAGGAAGGGTTTTCCCTGCGATCACAAGAGCCCACACTCCCCTTATCCTGGCGCCGATGCTCCAGTGATGTCACTGGAGAGCCGGCACAACAACGACAGAGCGGCCACTTGTGACCGCAGAGAAAACCCTTCCTGCGGCCACAAGAGTGACTGACAGGAAGGGGGCCAATGTCTCCCGCCCTGTCAGTGCTGCTGCATGTAACTATGAGCGCTCATTATGAGTGCTCATAGTTACAGTTCAGATGGCAGCAGCGAGCGGGGCAGCGGCCCTGTCCAGCGGTCTTGAGCACAAGAGCGGGGCGTGGGGGCCCCCCTGGATGTTGGGGGCCCCAAGCGATCGCTTGGTGTGCTTGGTGCCAAAGACCGCCACTGGTAACATGCTAGAGGAGCTGTGATTGGTTGCTGTGGGCAGTTTACACCAGGTGTATATTTACTCCCTTTCATAAATCTCCCCCATAGGGCTGAGCAGAGTCCAGGAGCAGGCTGGATTAAAATCACAACAATTTGGAACAAGACCTGGAAGTAACATGCATAACCCACCAGGATCACATCATGTTGTCAGCAGAGAGAGGTAAGAGCACAGTTCACACCCTGCACACATTTAAAATCCACGGCTGCAATTTCTAGAGGCAGTTTCCCTCCCCGGCAATGTAGGACACA
This sequence comes from Dendropsophus ebraccatus, assembly GCF_027789765.1. NCBI lineage: Eukaryota > Metazoa > Chordata > Amphibia > Anura > Hylidae > Dendropsophus > Dendropsophus ebraccatus. The sequence goes on from NC_091465.1 coordinate 37,934,534, forward strand.
AGGTGGTCAGACCAAAGTCTAAACACGGGTACAAGTAACTTCTCACTCTACAAGTATTCTCTCAAGTTCCGTCAGAGAACATTGCTACATTGGGTTAGGACTCCCCCAACAAACTCTTCTCCTCTATGCTACTCTACTCAGGCCTGTATTTAGAGTTTATGCTGCCCTAGGCACTTTGCATGCTGAGGCGCCCCCCCCCCCCTCATTACTGTACATGCATGGTATATACCCTGGCACTTGGGTGCCGCTCTGCTTGATGCCCGCTGTTCTCATCAAACAGACGTGATGGAGGAAGGAAGGAGTCCGGGGGCGTCTTAGTTTGGGGACTGGTTCTGTCCAGTGTTGGACTGGGGCACCTAGGGCCCACCAGAGGAAATGATCCTTGGGGTCCACCAATATAGAACCAGTGAGACACGACATGATGACCCCGTCCTTTCCTGGATTAATCTGTATCTGTGACAAATCTCAGAACACCCTCCATTTATACAGCTCTCCGGGTATGCTGGGAGTTGTAGTCTCTGAGAGGACAACCCTGTAATAAATCACTGTGTGCAGAGACTCCTGGTGGCTGCAATCTGTGGGTGACAACCATCAGCCCTGAAGGTCCAGCAATACATCTGTCTACAGCGGCAGGTATCAGAGGATTGTACTGCTGTACTACAACTCCCAGCATATCATGAGGGCTGCAGACTGAAGTAAATGCTGGGAGTTGTAGTGCCTGCAGCTGTTGTAGTTGGGTCCTATACACTGGATGATTTGTTGGAGATCAGAGTACATAGATCTGTGGGGGCTCAGTGTAGGAAAGTGTTTTGTTCTAGGGGATAGAACAAAAACATCTCCCCCTATCCCCTATTAGTAATGTTCTGGGGTCACTTCCCTGCACTGAGCCCCCACAGATCTATGTATACTTATATGCCACAAAGCATCCAGTGTATGATGCACCTAGGACCCAACTACAGCAGCTGCAGGCACTACAACTCCCAGCATATCCTGAGGGCTGCAGACTGTTCTGGGAGTTGTAGTGCCTGCAGCTGTTGTAGTTGGGTCCTGGAGGCGTTGTGGGAGATCAGAATACAAAGATCTGTGGGGGCTCAGTGTAGGGACGTGACCCCAGAACATCACTAATATGGTAGGGGTAGATGATTTTGTTCTATCCCCTATTAGTGATGTTCTGGGGTCACTTCCCTACACTGAGCCCCCACAGATCTATGTATTCTGATCTCCCACAAAGCCTCCAGTGTATAATGCACCTAGGACCCAACTACAACAGCTGCAGGCACTACAACTACCAGCATGTACTGACAGTCTGCAGCCCTCAAGATATGCTGGGAGTTGTAGTGCCTGCAGCTCTTGTAGTTGGGTCCTAGTTTAAAAGTTTGCGCTAGAGTACTGTAGTGACCGCAGGGCTGTGTCAGTACACTACCGCAAACAATATACTGACCCATTGAGACCCCAATGGTACACAGGCTCTGCACACTATAGAAGTGATTACAGTGCAGTTACTAATGACTCACAGGTGACGTCTTCTCGAATTGTCGTCGTTAACTTTTTGCTTTCTTCTCCATCTGGCGCAGCCATCATGAAGACTTCTCCGACAACTTGTGAAAAACGAAGAAAAAGAAAAGCACTATAATAGCACACCTGTGTAGTGTTACAAAAGCAATTCATTTTATTTTATTAAAGCACAGAAAAAACCTTAAAAACATTTAAAAACATACACTCATAGTACAGATCAAAATAAGCTGAACTATAACCTCTGTCCAAAATCGGCAATGGTATACTGCCTATTCCCTGAATAGGGGAAACAAATGGAGAACTTGTGCATATAGGGATAGGACAGGCATGTCCAAAGTCCGGCCCGCGTTCCGAACTTTTACGGCCCCCCAGGTATCCGGCAGCAACAGATACCTTGTGCCACGCAACTCTAGTGCACAGAAAAGGAAAGCCGAAATCTCGCGATGTCCGAGATTTCGGCTTTCCTTTCCCGTGCACTAGAGCAGTGTTTTTCAACCAGTGTGCCGCGGGCGCCGTCCCCCTCACCTACTGGCCCGGATGTGCTCCTCCAATCAGGGGAGACCAGGAGCGTGGTGCGCCACGCACCACGCTCCCGATCTTCCCTGATTGGAGGAGCACGTCCGGGCTAGTAGGTGAGGGGGACGGCGCCCGCGGTGAGCATGTCAAGGAAGGTGAGCAGGGATGGGGGAGAAACAGGAGAGAAGCAGGGGGAGAGAAACATGGGGATGGGGGAGAAGCAGGGGGGAGAGAAACATGGGGATGGGGGAGAAGCAGGGGGGAGAGAAACATGGGGATGGGGGATAAGCAGGGGGGAGAGAAACATGGGGATGGGGGAGAAGCAGGGGGAGAGAAACGGGGATGGGGAGAAGCAGGGGGGAGAGAAACATGGGGATGGGGGAGAAGCAGGGGGGAGAGAAGCAGGGGGGAAAGAAACATGGGGATGGGGGAGAAACAGGGGGGAGAGAAACATAGGGATGGGGGAGAAGCAGGGGGGAGAGAAACATGGGGATGGGGGAGAAGCAGGGGGGAGAGAAACATGAGGATGGGGGAGAAACATGGGGATGGGGGAGAAACATGGGGATGGGGGATAAGCAGGGGGGAGAGAAACATGGGGATGGGGGATAAGCAGGGGGGAGAGAAACATGGGGATGGGGGAGAAACGGGGAGAGAAGCAGGGGGGAGAGAAACATGGGGATGGGGGAGAGAAACATGGGGATGGGGGATAAGCAGGGGGGAGAGAAACATGGGGATGGGGGATAAGCAGGGGGGAGAGAAACATGGGGATGGAGATAAGCAGGGGGGAGAGAAACATGGGGATGGGGGAGAATCAGGGGGGAGAGAAACATGGGGATGGGGGAGAAGCAGGGGGGAGAGAAACATGAGGATGGAGGAGAAGCAGGGGGGAGAGAAACATGAGGATGGGAGAGAAACAGGGGGGAGAGAAACATGGGGATGGGGGAGAAGCAGGGGGGAGAGAAACATGGGGATGGGGGAGAAGCAGGTGGGAGAGAAGCAGGGGGGAAAGAAACATGGGGATGGGGGAGAAACAGGGGGGAGAGAAACATAGGGATGGGGGAGAAGCGGGGGGGAGAGAAACATGGGGATGGGGGAGAAGCAGGGGGGAGAGAAACATGGGGATGGGGGAGAAACAGGGGAGAGAAGCAGGGGGGAGAGAAACATGGGGATGGGGAGAAACAGGGGAGAGAAGCAGGGGGGAGAGAAACATAGGGATGGGGGAGAAGCAGGGGGGAGAGAAACATGGGGATGGGGATAAGCAGGGGGGAGAGAAACATGAGGATGGGGGAGAATCGGGGGAGAGAAACATGGGGATGGGGGAGAAGCAGGGGAGAGAGAAAAATGAGGATGGAGGAGAAACAGGGGGGAGAGAAACATGGGGATGGGGGAGAAGCAGGGGGGAGAGAAACATGGGGATGGAGGAGAAGCAGGGGGGAGAGAAACATGGGGATGGGGGAGAAGCAGGGGGGAGAGAAACATGAGGATGGGAGAGAAACAGGGGGGAGAGAAACATGGGGATGGGGGAGAAGCAGGGGGTAGAGAAACATGGGGTTGGGGGAGAAGCAGGGGGGAGAGAAACATGGGGATGGGGGAGAAGCAGGGGGTAGAGAAACATGGGGATGGGGAGAAACGGGGAGAGAAGCAGGGGGGAGAGAAACATGGGGATGGGGGAGAGAAACATGGGGATGGGGGATAAGCAGGGGGGAGAGAAACATGGGGATGGGGGATAAGCAGGGGGGAGAGAAACATGGGGATGGGGATAAGCAGGGGGGAGAGAAACATGGGGATGGGGGAGAATCAGGGGGGAGAGAAACATGGGGATGGGGGAGAAGCAGGGGGGAGAGAAACATGAGGATGGAGGAGAAGCAGGGGGGAGAGAAACATGAGGATGGGAGAGAAACAGGGGGGAGAGAAACATGGGGATGGGGGAGAAGCAGGGGGGAGAGAAACATGGGGATGGGGGAGAAGCAGGGGGGAGAGAAGCTGGGGGGAAAGAAACATGGGGATGGGGGAGAAACAGGGGGGAGAGAAACATAGGGATGGGGGAGAAGCGGGGGGGAGAGAAACATGGGGATGGGGGAGAAGCAGGGGGGAGAGAAACATGGGGATGGGGGTGAAACGGGAGAGAAGCAGGGGGGAGAGAAACATGGGGATGGGGAGAAACAGGGGAGAGAAGCAGGGGGGAGAGAAACATAGGGATGGGGGAGAAGCAGGGGGGAGAGAAACATGGGGATGGGGATAAGCAGGGGGAGAGAAACATGAGGATGGGGGAGAATCGGGGGAGAGAAACATGGGGATGGGGGAGAAGCAGGGGAGAGAGAAAAATGAGGATGGAGGAGAAACAGGGGGGAGAGAAACATGGGGATGGGGGAGAAGCAGGGGGGAGAGAAACATGGGGATGGAGGAGAAGCAGGGGGGAGAGAAACATGGGGATGGGGGAGAAGCAGGGGGGAGAGAAACATGAGGATGGGAGAGAAACAGGGGGGAGAGAAACATGGGGATGGGGGAGAAGCAGGGGGTAGAGAAACATGGGGATGGGGGAGAAGCAGGGGGGAGAGAAACATGGGGATGGGGGAGAAGCAGGGGGGAGAGAAACATGGGGATGGGGGAGAAGCAGGGGGGAGAGAAACATGGGGATGGGGGAGAAACAGGGGGGAGAGAAACATAGGGATGGGGGAGAAGCAGGGGGGAGAGAAACATGGGGATGGGGAGAAACAGGGGAGAGAAGCAGGGGGGAGAAAAACATAGGGATGGGGGAGAAGCAGGGGGGAGAGAAACATGGGGATGGGGGAGAAGCAGGGGGTAGAGAAACATGGGGATGGGGGAGAAGCAGGGGGGAGAGAAACATGGGGATGGGGGAGAAGCAGGGGGTAGAGAAACATGGGGATGGGGGAGAAACGGGGAGAGAAGCAGGGGGGAGAGAAACATGGGGATGGGGGAGAGAAACATGGGGATGGGGGATAAGCAGGGGGGAGAGAAACATGGGGATGGGGGATAAGCAGGGGGGAGAGAAACATGGGGATGGGGATAAGCAGGGGGGAGAGAAACATGGGGATGGGGGAGAATCAGGGGGGAGAGAAACATGGGGATGGGGGAGAAGCAGGGGGGAGAGAAACATGAGGATGGAGGAGAAGCAGGGGGGAGAGAAACATGAGGATGGGAGAGAAACAGGGGGGAGAGAAACATGGGGATGGGGGAGAAGCAGGGGGGAGAGAAACATGGGGATGGGGGAGAAGCAGGGGGGAGAGAAGCAGGGGGGAAAGAAACATGGGGATGGGGGAGAAACAGGGGGGAGAGAAACATAGGGATGGGGGAGAAGCAGGGGGGAGAGAAACATGGGGATGGGGGAGAAGCAGGGGGGAGAGAAACATGGGGATGGGGGAGAAACAGGGGAGAGAAGCAGGGGGGAGAGAAACATGGGGATGGGGAGAAACAGGGGAGAGAAGCAGGGGGGAGAGAAACATAGGGATGGGGGAGAAGCAGGGGGGAGAGAAACATGGGGATGGGGATAAGCAGGGGGGAGAGAAACATGAGGATGGGGGAGAATCGGGGGAGAGAAACATGGGGATGGGGGAGAAGCAGGGGAGAGAGAAAAATGAGGATGGAGGAGAAACAGGGGGGAGAGAAACATGGGGATGGGGGAGAAGCAGGGGGGAGAGAAACATGGGGATGGAGGAGAAGCAGGGGGGAGAGAAACATGGGGATGGGGGAGAAGCAGGGGGGAGAGAAACATGAGGATGGGAGAGAAACAGGGGGGAGAGAAACATGGGGATGGGGGAGAAGCAGGGGGTAGAGAAACATGGGGATGGGGGAGAAGCAGGGGGGAGAGAAACATGGGGATGGGGGAGAAGCAGGGGGGAGAGAAACATGGGGATGGGGGAGAAGCAGGGGGAGAGAAACATGGGGATGGGGGAGAAACAGGGGGGAGAGAAACATAGGGATGGGGGAGAAGCAGGGGGGAGAGAAACATGGGGATGGGGAGAAACAGGGGAGAGAAGCAGGGGGGAGAGAAACATAGGGATGGGGGAGAAGCAGGGGGGAGAGAAACATAGGGATGGGGGAGAAGCAGGGGGGAGAGAAACATGGGGATGGTGGAGAGAAACAGGGATATCCCTTTTGTGTTTATCGAAACAGGCCCAGGTTTCCCACTGAGTGAGTATAAATACATTTAGAATCTATATTATTAACTATATGTATAATATGTACTGTTTTAGTGTCATTTTGTGCCATTTTGGTTGGTGGTGTGCCCCGGGATTTTTTAAGTATAAAAAGTGTGCAGTTTTCAATAAACTTTGTAAAAAAAAGTTTATTTGCATTCATTTTAATGGTCCAAAGAATGTCAAGCAAAATGGTCGGCCCTCGCACATGTTCACTTCATCAAATTTGGCACTCTTTGAAAAAAGTTTGGACATGCCTGCTGTACAGTAATGGAGAGGATGGGAAACACAAGGGCGGACAGAGACTGCAGGGAGCATGAAGGAATGAGCAGGGCAGATGTGGGCACATACATGCAGCGCTCTCTGTCCGGGGAGAGAGGGGTTACAGCTATGGAGAGATTACCTCCACAGTCCTGTCCCCTGATGTGAGCCCCAGCCTGAAGTGGATCTGCTATGATTTGGAAGGTGAGGGAGACTTCCTGGGTCAGAGTACTGTGCTGTAGACTCGGCTATGCAGATCATGCCCCTCCCCCACTCCCCCTCCCACCCAGTATAGGGAGCTCTTAAACCAAAGCAATGCTCGTAAACCAAGTCACAATTTTGAAAAACTGTCAGCTCTTAAACCAAAACGCTCTTAAACCAAGTTACTCTTAAACCGAGGTACCACTGTGTATATATATATATATATATATATATATATATATATATATACATACAGTATATACTGTATATAGCACAGCACATTAGCACATAATAGACTTACTCTTCAGCAAGGATCTTAGTTCGACTGAGTAGTTAGACAAAAAGTTTTTGGACTCAGGGTGGTGAATCTGTATTTATAGGCCATGTAGCACATGATTCATGTCTGTGTTGAGTTGGACTGTACTTTCATTTTGTAGAATCAGTTTTGGCAGATGTTATTACCATCTAATGCAGAAACATGGGGCAAGTTACAATGGGAGGGGGTGATCACCCCCATGACCTTGAACTTATCCCACTGTATGTAATGGTTTTTACTCTTTAGGCCACTTTTACTTGGCAGTATTTTATCTTTTAGGTGCTGTGAATCTACTCGATGGATTTCAAAAACTGATGCAAAATACTGACAAAATATTCACGTATAAAAGTGTCCTGTACTGTAGATAATATATGTTTTCAAACCAATGACTTCTATTTAAAAATCTCAAGCTTTCAGGTACTTATCAGCTACTGTATGTCCTGCAGGAAGTGGTGTACTCTTTCCAGTCTGATGTAGTGCTCTCTGCTGCCACCTCTGTCCGTGTCAGGAATGTCAGACTCATGAAAGGTTTTCTATGGGGATTTGCTACTGCTCTGCACAGTTCCTGACACCTGTGATTAAAAAATAAATAAAATTCTCTTGCGTACCCAGTTGGCTGGCTCTTTCTCTGGCTCACAAATTCCAAAGCATTTCGGAGCATGAGCTCCTTACTCATGGCTCCATAATGGTGTATGTGTATATAAAGTATATGCTTACTGAATTGAAGCCACATAATAAACTATTTGACAAGGGTGAGTACAGAGAGAAACTGCAGTCTTTGGGTTGTAACCAGAAACATTGATAACTATGAAAAAAAGTAGTGCTTGTAATCCAGATCCACTCTTAAACCAAAGCAAATTTTCCCTTAAGAAATCACTGATATGCAGACAATTGGTTCCACATCCCAAAAATAATTTTTTTTTTTCTGAATAAAAGTTACTGCACAGTATAGTAATACGCATGTGGGGTATACTAATGTATAGTAAGGGCATAAACCTGGAAAAACAGCAGCAGTTTGTAGACACAGAATGCACAGAAAGATCCCCATAATGCATTAGAATAGAGAAGCAGGGCTGTTGTTTAGAGGTCTGTGTGATTACATGACAGTAATGGGGAAGGGGTGTGTGTTCAGCATGGACCAATCAGAAAGTGAGAATCACAGAGCTGTGTAGGAGGACAGTGACAGAAACTTTTCTATACAGCAGTGTGAATGGCTGAGTGTAAGTGCAGGCACATTATAGCAGCAGTGTGTATAGCTGAGTGTAAGTGCAGGCACATTATATCAGGAATGGAGAGAGTGGGAAACACAAGGGCTGACAGAGACTGCAGGGAGCATGAAGGAATGAGCAGGACAAGTGTAAGCATATAAATGCAGCACTCTCTGTCTGGGGAGAGAGGGGTTACAGCTATGGAGAGATTACCTCCACAGTCCTGTCACCTGATGTAAGCCCCAGCCTGAAGTGGATCTGCTATGATTTGGAAGGTGAGGGAGACTTCCTGGGTCAGAGTACAGTGCTGTAGACCACACTATGCAGACCATGCCGCTCCCCCACTCCCCCTCCCACCCAGTACAGGGAGCTCTTATACCAAAGCAATCTTAACCCTTAGCTGCACCAGGACGTTACTGAATGTCCTGGTGCAGCTATGGGAGTTCAGAGGGGGGTCGCATGGTGACCCCGCTCTGAACTGCCGTGATCCCGGGTGCTATATGCTGCCCGGGACCGAGGCTATTAGCGGGCATGGTCCGATCTCCGTGCCCACTAATTAAATATTTAGATGCAGCTGTCAAAGTTGATACTAGATGATTGCCTTCCCTGGTGGTCTAGTGGGCAGATCGCCCCAAAATCCCAAAGTGCAAAATTGCACATTTTTGGTCGCATCAAATCTAAAATAATTTTAATAAAAAGCAATCAAAAAGTCGCATATGCACAATCAAGGTACCGATAGAAAGAACACATCATCTGGCAAAAAATGTCACTTTACACAGCACCATAGACCAAAGGATAAAAGCGCTAAAAGCCTGGGTATAGAGCAATTTTAAGGAACATATATTTTTTTAAAAGGTTTAAATTTTTTAAAAGCCATCAACGAAAATAAAAGTTATACAAGTTACATGCATTGTTTACCAGTATTGTTATGGATACTGTGAGCGGTTATGTAAATATCATTTTATTTGATATTTCCAATTAAATTCCTAAATTAAAGCATAACTGTCATATAAAATAGGCTTTTTGCTAATGTAGCAATTAAGTGGATAAAACTGAGAATTTTACACAATTTTTACATTTTAAAACCATACAACGTATTACTATTGTTAATGGTGGTGGAGTAAGTGCCTCAGTTTTCTTACATCATCTGGATTTCCATGAGCAATGTCTACCACTTTAATTCTTCTTGGATCATAGATGCAATCTTCCTCTTGGCCACTAGGGCTCATGGTGTTTGGTGGTATCCACGCAGTGTCATAGCCATGATCATGCCACGTCTTCTTCAGTGGGTGTTTAGGATGGTCTATTTTTTTTAACTTTGCCAACATTAACCCTCAACTTTAACACAACCTTTCTATGATCATGGCCTTTTGGATACTTCTTAGCCTTATTTATGTCTCGGCTCACATAGACCCCTTTGCCTCACCTGCCATCTCGAGATTGTCTAAACCCATGCCTGATGATTTCCTTGGCTGCTGTGTATGAGGTCCCATGGAAAATAGTATAGAGTTTATTTTCTGTAGGGCACTGATTGCATCGCAGGTAGATTTCCGTAAATGTCGGCAGACACTCTTCAACCCAATAGTTACATGCTTGTGCCAAACCCAGAACTACATCACAAGGGATGGGATACCAACCATCACAAGGAATGGGATCACAAGGAATGGGATACCACTCTGAGTGCATAGGGGGGCAGGGATAGCATCCTGGGTTTACAGGAAACATGTTCTGTCCAAATCCCCAATCGGGAAATGTATTATCTAAAAAAAATAACAATATTATTAATATTCAGACTAATAAACATAGAATATGTCACTGAAATATAAACTAAAGACTGGCAAAATTGGTTAACAGTGATGAGGAAACCCTTAAAGGGACTCTGTCACCTCCAAAACAACCGCTAAACTTAAGTTATCAGTAAATTATACATCAGTACAGTATACAACGCTGATTCTATATCTGCAATTTTTATCATTCTATGTTCTTGCATTCCTTTGCTATAAGCCACAATTGAAAGAGACTAAGTAGTCATCTCCATTATATTCTGGAGCTAAGTAGTCCCCTCTATGCAGCAACATGCCCAGTGTGTAGGGGGGGGCGGATTTAATAACCTTTGTGAGACATCTGCATGTCCGTGCACATACTGTACGTCACATGCTCCTCTGTATGCAGCCATCTTAACAGTTTGCATTGGCAGGATGGGGGGAGCAAGGGGGAATCCAGAAAAAGGCACATCAGAAAAAACTAACAGTAGTAAGCTACATTAGTTCACTTTTTGCAAACATTTATTAGTTTTCATAGGAAAGTGGGAAACCTTGAGCTGGTCTTGTGCAATGCACAGATCTGACATACACTACATTCATTATTATGGGAGCACCGAAGATCGCTCAGCAGTTATTAACTGGTGAACATGTAGGCTACCATCAATACGAATACTATACAATTTGCATCTTATCTACCAAATTACACATGACTGTTACAAACACATAAATGAATATTATAGAAATATATATGTATAATTTTTCAACCTCTCATATCCAGCATAAAGTTACTTACTCTTTAACAAGGATCCCACAGCAGTCTGTGACTGGTTCCACTAAAGGGTCTTGGGACTCTTTGGTCTAAGGACAGTGAATCCATATTTATAGGACATTTGGTACATGATTTATGTGTGGGTTAAGTTGCACTTTCATTTTGGAGAATTTTGGCAGATGAACTATATCTGATGATGGGAAACAGCTGAGGTTACTATTACAATCTGTTGCTGGAAACATGAGCACTAGTGGAGGGTGTTGGTGTCCCATGTTTATACACTTATTCCCCAGGATTTAAGGGCTGTTTTTAGGCCAATTTTTGATTTTTTTTTTCCCCTGTATTTTTTACCTTTATATTTGACTACATATATACAGCCCAGCATACCATTATATATACAGCCCAGCATACCATTATATATATACAGCCCAGCATACCATTATATATATACAGCCCAGCATACCATTATATATATACAGCCCAGCATACCATTACATATATACAGCCCAGCATACCATTATATATATACAGCCCAGCATTTACCATTATATATATATACAGCCCAGCATACCATTATATATATAAAGCCCAGCATACCATTATATACTGTATATACAGCCCAGCATACCATTATATATATACAACCCAGCATACCATTATATATACAGCCCAGCATGCCATTATATATATATATATATATATATATATATATATATATATATACACAGCCCAGCATACCATTACATATATACAGCCCAGCATACCATTACATATATACAGCCCAGCATACCATTACATATATACAGCCCAGCATACCATTACATATATGCAGCCCAGCATACCATTATAATGAGGAAGTGACCCAATGCCATATTTCTGCAGAGTATCTAAAAAACCATCTCCATCAATGGCCATGGACTTAATGGAGCCACTTATGTAATCATATGTGATAAAACAAGGATATATTGACTAGGTGATATCTGTATCCCATCAAAGATCATACCTCTCACATTGTGCAGACAGATAAAAGATGCCATGAAGAAACAGAAACCTTATCCGAGGTCATTGGTGGAAAGCAGCCACCACAAGCAGGGAATCAATCAGTATTTACCTTGAAGCAAATGAAATATGATTGGAATTCCAGATCAGCCCTTGTGAAACATGGCTGATGTTAGCAGAGGAGGACTAAGGCCCAGGAGATTCCTCTGTGGAGACCACACACAGACATGAACTTTGCTTATTAGAGTCAATGCTATGAGGGCAGATGCACTTCACTGCCAAGATGACATGGTTTTATAGAGCTTATCTTTTCTGCATGATTATGATGAACTTAAGGTCAGCAGCAAATGTAGGCATATGTAAAGAAATAGTGAAGTAAGCGGAGGTGGTGGAATAATGATTATTACCATTGATTATTATGTGACCTGGCTAGTCTGACTTAGTATTTCAGTCCTATTCACTATCCCTCATGCCATTACTGGGAGGAAATGTCACCCAGCCATCAATTAGACAGGAACTGCGGGAAGGTTTTAGGTTTTCTCCCTTCTGTTCCTCCTGACATTACACTATTGTACCATACTTTGTTTTAACATGATTTTCATGTTTATATTTTCTGTATAACAAAGCTTTGTGGGAAGTTGTCTTATAAGAGAAGGGGTTAGCTACAAAGTATATGTGTGGCCTGGAAGAAGCTTAGGGAAGTGAAGCAGCTGTTGCCAGTATTCTGTGAGTTCTGCAGTCTCTATTCACACGGTGAGACCATACAGAGAGTCTATTGTGTGTTATGACAGACTTGTTCACCTTCGGACTAATGAGTTTTGAGTTTTTTATCATCAGGTGGAGGGTTCTGTACATTATACAAGTGTTTAGGGTAGGTGCCAGCAGTACTTCTTAGTGGGCGTACTTGCCAGTCTGTTATTAAATTAGCCACGCCTCCTCCCTACCTTGCCACGACCCATGCCCGCCATCAGGTTAACGGGGGATCCGGCAGTTGTACGCCAGGAAAAAAGGTTAATCTATGCCTTATCCTTAGCGTACGCCCCGGCTGTAATCTTCATGTCCCCCCATGTGTTCAGTGCAGTGAATAGCTGAAGATCAGGGTAGAGAGGTTGCAGTGAGTGACCTAGTGATTTATTCTACCAGTGTTCCAGTGCTAGTCATACTGGTCTAGTAACACCTGCGGTGAGGCTACTGTAGACACGGAATGATGATATCCACACTGACATCTTCTACTTCTTCTTCTTCAAGAGCCCTGATAACTAAGGCAGGACCCATAAAAGTCAGCAGCCAGCAAAGTGCAACCTAAGCCGAGAACTCTGCTGCAAACTTGCTAGCACCTAAAAGAGAACTCCAGTGGCTAGCTTTTCCCCCTGAGGTGGGGCCTGTATTCCTGGATTTGTCTATTCTACAGTAAAAGTTTCCTACTGTTTATGTGATTGCTGGATTTTTTTTTCCCTCTGCACCCACGCAACTTTAACCGGCGTGTGTCTGGGACCTGGGGAGGACATACACCACTCAGGACCTGTGACAAGTGCTGAAGCAGTACTCCAACACCTGCCCTAACTAATGCCACCTAGCTGCCCTGGGTTACCACAGGCTTACAGATGCATTGGGGTTGCAGGATGCCATTTAAGCATAAAGGATAGAAACAGCAGCATCACGGCTGGGTTATATTAAGGGTTATATTAAGCCCTGAGCTGCTACTGATTGCGCTGTTTTCATTTCACTAGTTATCAAATGAACGGAGGTGGTTTAAAAAAAAGTGTTCTTTTATTAGAGATTTCAGATATGTCCGTAGCTATGCTGGTATTTATACATTTAATTAAAACATATAAACTGCACAACATTGTTCAATTTACATCCAAGTTACAGTCATCTTCTTATAAATTGTTTTACCATTTGCTGATATAAATTAAGATGTGCCAGCGGTGAGTTTCTAGTAAATCAAGTTTTGGTCCCTTTGCACCTAGTAATACACTTGATATGTTTGGCTGCTACTACTGCACACAGTTCCAGTAATCCCTTCATTACATAATCTCTGAACTCTGAAATAGAACTGGCCACTCATTTCCCAAACTGTGAATCTGACACTTCCATATAACCTTTACCACATAAACTATAGTTATAATAACTGAAATTTGAGGCTATGTCCCCACTACAGGATTTCACTTCATCTTTCCGGATGGCTGTCAAAATAGCGGCCATCTTTTGTTAATGATGGCTGCTGTCACATCCGCGGCCGCGACACATACCTCTCGCTGTGCCGCTGCTGCCCCATCTCCTGCTCTGTGCTGGGGCTCCTCCTCCTCCAGCTCCCTGTCAGCTCGCCGGGCGCGTCCCTGTCTCCTATGGAGCGCATGCGCCGGCTCTGGTACAATTTAAAGGGTCAGTGTGCCTTTAATTGGCTGCTGCTCTGCAGCTCTCCTATAAATTGCAGCCCGACCCCACCACAGGTGTTGGAGCCACTGCATGCTTTCCTTAGTGTGTAGTCCCAGCTCTCCTGTATCCAGCCTGTGTATCCTGTCTGTATACTCCTATCTGTTTATCCTGCTCATGTATCCTGCCAAGCGGTTCCAGACATTGGTCATGGATCCTGCCATCTGACTTCTGTCTCTGGTCCAGCCAAGACTCCTGCTGAGTTCCACCCTGTTTGCCTACTTGTCTCCTGCTGCACCTCGCCACCACCACTAGCAAGCCAAGCCAGGGGTAGAGACCTGGGGGTCTCCTGCCTCAGCAAATCCATCCTGCCTTGCAGCGGGCTCTGGTGAAGACCAGCGGCCCCTTAGACTCCGCTCCCTGGTGCGGCTTACGTCATCGCTAGTGGTGGCACAGGGGTACCACAACTCCCAGCGTTACAGCTGCAAATAATGTTTATGATCATTATTTGCAGCCATCATTACCAATAGAGGGACATCATTTTTACGTAGTAAGAACATAGTCTTATGTACGTTCACACACCGTCTTTTTTGACCGTTTGATGGCCGTCTTTGAGGAGAGCCATCATTTGGAGGCCAAATAGTGGTTATTATTTTATAATCGCAGACGTTATTTTTACAATCAAGGCCGACATTATGAAATAACAGCCAATAGTTGGCCTCAAAATGACGGCTAAGAAAATATACTGTAGCCTTAGGCTATGTTCCCACTATGGGACAGCCATCTATTGATTATGACAGCCGCAAATACTGTTCATGATCATTATTTGCGGACATCATTATTAATAGACGGCCGTCTTTTCTCACTAAAACCCCATAGTGGGAACATAGCCATAAAATGTAGTTTATGTTTTTTTCTTTTTTTTTGGACGGCTGTCACTTTCACAGCAAATAATGGCTGTTATTTCATAAAGGCGGATGTTATTCGTAAGTATGTAAGTTATTTGGAATATGTTTTTGGAAGGCAAGCTGATCAAAAAAACAGCAATTCTGACAATTCTGAAGATGTCCCTCCCTAGGGAACTTAAACATGCAATCACTTGTGCACCAGGTGTAATAGGATTACTAAGATGGCAGACCTGGAGTGGTGAATGAGTGACAAAGTGGCTACTGTGGTTAAAAGTAAGGATCAAAATGATTTCTGATGCCATTGCAGGCGGATGTCAGCTGTATAACACACCACGGTGGACATTTATTATCTTTAAATTCAAACATTCTATTATAACACCACTACTAAAAAACACCTTCTCTAGATCCCTCCTGTGCAGCCAACTATCGTCCTGTCTCTAATCTGCCTTTCATCTCTAAACTCCTGGAATGTCTTGTCTATTTTCGCCTAACCTGCTATCTCTCTGATAACTCTCTTCTTGACTCTCTACAGTCTGGCTTCCGATCCCTTCACTCCACTGAAACCGCTCTCACCAAGGTGTCAAACGACCTCCTGAAGGCCAAATCACAAGGAAACTACTCCTTACTGTTTCTCCTGGATTTCTCAGCAGCGTTTCACATTGTAGACCACCAACTTCTCCTCTCCATGCTCAGCTCTCTTGGTCTTGGGGGTACTCCGACGGGGGGGCTATTTTGGGATCTCGCCGGGGATGAGGTGGCTGAGGGAAACGATGTCCACTCACCTCCCCGGTTCAGGCGGCGGTTCCCGCCTTGCGGCACTCCAGTCCCCGGCCGCTTCCTGGTGTCTGACGCGGGCCCGAGACGTAATGTCTCAAGTCCGCTCAGCCAGTCAGTGAAAGAGGCGGGATGCATTTCAAGTCCACTCAGATCCCGCCTCTATCACTGACTGGCTGAGCGGACTTGAGAAGTCACGTCTCGGGCCTGCGTCAGACACCAGGAAGCGCCCAGGGACCGGAGCGCCGCGATGCGGGACCCGCCGCTGTAACCGGGGAGGTGAGTGGACATCGCTTTCCTCAGCCACCTCATCCCCGGCCAGATCCCAAAATAGCCCCCCTGTCGGAGTACCCCTATAAGGACTCTGTTCTCTCCTGGTTTTCTTCCTACCTCTCTGACCGCTCCTTCAGCGTATCCTTCTCTGCCTCTATGTCTTCTCTCTTACCTCTTTCTGTTGGGGTTCCCCAGGGATCAGTCCTGGGTCCCCTCCTCTACTCCCTCTATACAGCCCACATCAGATAGACCATCAGCAGGTTTGGCCTTCAATACCATCTTTACACCGATGACACTCAGCTATATACCTCCTCCTATGACATCACTTCTGCGTTCCTAAAAAATACTAGTAACTGTCTATCTGCTGTCTCTAACACTATGACCTCTCTCTCAAACTTAATTTCTCTAAAACTGAACTTCTTTGTATTCTCTCCTCCTAACCAACCTAAACCCAACATCTCACTCTCAGTCTGTGGTACTAGCATCACTCCTGTGCATCAAGCTCGATGTCTGGGGGTTATGCTAGATTCTGATCTACCCTTCACTCTCTATGTTCTAGCACTTACACGCTCCTGTCATCTTCATCTTAAAAACATCTCTAGCACCCTCCCATTTCTCACCACTGACACAGCTCAGACTCTGACTGTTGCCCTGATCCATTCTTGTCTTGACTATTGTAACTCCATACCAATCAGTCTTCCTTTCTCTAAGCTCTCCCTTCTCCAGTCTATCCTGAATGCAGTAGCCAGGTTCATCTTCCTGTCCAGCCATTACACTGACGTCTACCCCCTGTGCCAGTCACTGCACTGGTTACCCATTAAATCCAGAATTCAGTTTAAACTCCTCACCCTCACCCATAAAGCTCTACAAAACTCTGCCCCTCCATACACCTCCTCCCTCATCTCAACCTACCATCCTTCCTGTGATTAGCGTTCTGCTAATGACCATAGGGTCCGTGCACAAGGAGCAAAAGTGGCTGAATTCCACGGCAGAGAATGCTGCCAGCTTCCCTGTCATAATGGCAGTGTATGGGAGGCTTGCGCACCTCCTCTCCCTGCATTGAAGAATGAACATGTTCATACTTCAGAGCAGAGAGAGGAGGCACGCGAGTCTCTATGACAGGGAGGCTTGCGGCATTCTCCGCCGTGGAATTCAGCCACTTTTGCTCTGTGTGCACTGAGCCTTACACTAACATCTTCTATAATCGTGGCCTCCTCTTACACCTAAACTATCACAGTTTACACCTGGAAACAGGCATAAACCATGCAGAAATCAACAACTTCTACAACTTATAACTAGTAATGACATAAAACACGTGGTTCAACTACTGTTTTTATTGTACTGCAACCATACAACCCATTTAATGGATAACAGAAAAAGGAAATATTATGTGACTTGCACAGTACATCGATCCTCCTACACAAGGGGTCAGCGTCGGCTGCAGCAAAAGGTGAGATGTCAATGTAGTGCCACTCATCTCTGTATACCTGTCAGGATCTGACATCAGAGTATGATGATTACAAATATTATTTATAGACAGTTTCCAATAATTTATATTAAATCCAATCCATACAAAGAGAGTAGGAAAAGATAAGGGCACTCACCTATGTGCTTGACTTCTTTATTTCACTCCATGCATGCAGACGTGGACATGGTCTGCCCGCTACAGTGAGGACGCCACCCCCTCCACCGGTGACACGTGACAGCTGTTTCGCACGTAGATCATGTGCTTCGACTGACGGGTCAGTCGAAGCACGTGATCTACGTGCGAAACAGCTGTCACGTGTCACCGGGGGAGGGGTTGGCGTCCTCACTGTAGCGGGCAGACCATGTCCACGTCTGCATGCATGGAGTGAAATAAAGAAGTCAAGCACATGGGTGAGTGCCCTTATCTTTTCCTACTCTCTTTGTATGGATTGGTTTCTATTTGGACTACACTGTCCTTCGTTTTGAGTGAGCACTACCCGTATTGACATTACATCAGTCCTCTTATATACGTCAGCATAATACCTCCTATAGACATAATAGCCTACAGCAGTGCCGACCACTCTATCTCACCAAAGGAAGTTATATTAAATCCATATACCAGGCTTTTACTCCCTCTTCATCTGCATATACATTGGCCAAGGTAAAATTGTCGCATTGTTTACCAGTATTATTATGTATAATGTGAGCGGTCATGTAAATATAATTTTATTTGATATTTCCAACTTAATTCCTAAATTAAAGCATAACTGTCATATAAAATAGGCTTTTTGCTTCTGTAGCAACCAAGTGGATAAAACAGAGAATTTTACACACATTTTACATTTTAAAACAATACAACGTATGACCGTTGTTAATGGTGGTGGAGTAAGTGCCTCAGTTTTCTTACATCATCGGGATTTCCATGAGCAATGTCTACCACTTTAATTCTTCTTGGATCATAAATGCAATCTTCCTCCTGGCCACTAGGGTTCATGGTGTGCGGTGGAACCCACGCAGTGTCATAGCCATGATCATGCCACATCTTCTGTAATGGGTGGTTCTGATGGTCTATTCTTTTAACTTTTCCAACATTAACCCTCAACTTTAACACAATCTTTCTATGATTATGGCCGTGTGGGTACTTCATAGCTTTAGTTATGTCTCGGCTCACATAGACCCCTCTGCCTAGCATGCCATCTTGAGATTGTCTAAATCCATGCTTGATGATCTCCTTGGCTGCTGCGTATGAGGTCCCATGGAACATAGTATAGAGTTTATCTTCTGTAGGGCACTGATTGCTTTGCAGGAAGATTTCTGTAAATGTCGGCAGACACTCTTCAACCCAATAGTTACATGCTTGTGCCAAACCCAGAACTACATCACAAGGGATGGGATACCAACCATCACAAGGGATGGGATCACAGGGTATGGGATCACAAGGGATGGGACCACAAGGGGTGGGATACCACCCATCACAAGGGATGGGATCACAGGGTATGGGATCACAAGGGATGGGACCACAAGGGATGGGACCATAAGGGGTGGGATACCACCCTGAGTTCACAGGGTACATGTTTTGTCCATGATTACAAGGCACAGGGGGGCAGGGATAGCATCCTGGGTTTACAGGAAACATGTTCTGTCCAAATCCCCAATCGGGAAATGTATTATCTAAAAAAAATAACAATATTATTAATAATCATAGACCAATAAACATAGAATATGTCACTGAAATATAAACTAAAGACTGGCAAAATTGGTTAACAGTGATGAGGAAACCCTTAAAGGGATTCTGTCACCTCCAAAACACCCGCTAAACTTAAGTTATCAGAAGATTATACATCAGTAGGGTATACGACGCTGATTCTATATCTGCAATTTTTATCATTCTATGTTCTTGCATTCCTTTGCTATAAGCCACAAATGAAGGAGACTAAGTAGTCATCTCCATTATGTTCTGGAGCTAAAAAGTCATCTCTATGCAGCAACATGCCCAGTGTGCAGGCTTACAGAGGGGAAATACAAAGGAGTAGAAAGTTAAAAATTACAGACTTGGAATCAGCATCCTATTTACACATGACTTTAGTTTACGGTTTTGAGGAGGGAGTATTGGAGGGGACAGAGTCCCTTTAAGTTTTGTCTTAAGAAGTTTCACTTTACTGAATTTATAAGGTGTCATGATCCTTTAAAAACTTGGCTTATCTCAATCTAGTGCACTGTACTCACTAGACCTGCAAAAGAAATGCTGATGGATCCCCCCTATTGTGTTGAATATAGAAACAGTAAGCAGCAGGCTTCTAGGCATCTCTTTGAGCGGGATAAAAGGGTAAAAAAAAGTCATCAAGGCTGCAAATGTATCTACTTTTGCCATCAATGCAATAGGTGTCTGGTATTCCCAGCTCTACCCAAGTTTCTAATTGTGAACAACCCTCGCAAGCTTTAGACAGGGCACTGACCAGAGATCCCAATCTATACAAAATCTGTATTGCTAAAACCATATATATATATATATATATATATATATATATACACACGACATATAGATATCCCTATGATATGCTTAAAATTAAAGCAGCTATGTCAGGTTTCCTATGTTGTCATAGCTGAGAACATCGTATTATAGGGGATCAGTACAGGGAAGAAGATGGTGAAATTTGTATGGCACAAGCACCCCCTCTGGAACACCGGCCACGTTCCCCTGTGCTTTATCTGAACTCCGGGCACTAGTGTAGCATCAAGTTTAGGTTTTTATTCAATGCGACGTGTTTCAAGAGTGCAATCCCCTCTTAATCAGGCTCTTGAAGAGGGGATTGCACCCTTGAAACAAGGGGGGGAGGGATTTAATAACCTTTGTGTGACATCTGCATGTCCGTGCACATACTGTACGTCACATGCCCCTCTGTATGCAGCCATCTTATCAGTTTGCACTGGCAGGATGGGGGAGCAAGGAAGCATCCGGAAACGGGCACATCAGAAACTACTAACAATGGTAAGCTACATTAGTTCACTTTTTGCAAACATTTATTAGTTTTCATAGGAAAGTGGGAAACCTTGAGCTGGTCTTGTGCAATGCACAGATCTGACATACACTACATTCATTATTATGGGAGCACCGAAGATCGCTCAGCAGTTATTAACTGGTGAACATGTAGGCTACCATCAATAAGAATACTATACAATTTGCATCTTATCTACCAAATTACACATAACTGTTACAAACACATAAATTAATATTATAGAAATATATATGTATCATTTTTTAACCTCTCATATCCAGCATAAAGTTACTTACTCTTTAACAAGGATCCCACAGCAGTCTGTGACTGGTTCCACTAGAGGTCTTGGGACTCTTCGGTCTAAGGACAGTGAATCCATATTTATAGGACATTTGGTGCATGATTTATGTGTGGGTTAAGTTGCACTTTCATTTTGGAGAATTTTGGCAGATGAGATGATGTATCTGATAATGGGAAACAGCTGAGTTTACTATTACAATATGTTGCTGGAAACATGAGCACTAGTGGAGCGTTTTGGTGTCCCATGTTTATACACTTATTCCCCTGGATGTAAGGACTGTTTTTTTTTCTATATTTTTTTTACCTTTATATTTGACTTTGTCTCTGTTTTGTGATTTTGTTCTAATGTATTCTGGTGTGACTAGGCTCGTCTGACTTAGTATTTCAGTCCTTATGCCTATCCCTCATACCATTACTGGGAGGAAAATGTCACCCAGTCATTAAGTACAGTCATGGCCAAAAGTTTTAAGAATGATACAAATATTAATTTTTACAAAGTCTAATGCTTCAGTTTTTAAAATGGCAATTTGCACATACTCCAGAATGTTATAAAGAGTGATCAGCTTATCAGCAATTACTTGCAACGTCAATATTTGCCTAGAAAATGAACTTTATCCCCCAAAACACATTTCAACATCATTGCAGCCCTGCCTTAAAAGGACCAGCTAACATCGTTTCAGTGATTGCTCCATTAGCTGGAGATTAATCTGTCATGATTAAGTAAGAATGACACCACTAGACACTTTAAAAGGAGGCTGGTGCTTGGCATCATTGTTTCTCTTCTGTTAACCATGGTTATCTCTAAAGAAACACATGCAGTCGTCATTGCACTGCACAAAAATGGCCTAACAGGGAAGAGTATCGCAGCTAGAAAGATTGCCCCTCAGTCAACAATCTCTCGCATCGTCAAGAACTTCAAGGAGAGAGGTTCCATTGTTGGCAAAAAGGCTCCAGGGCACCCAAGAAAGTCCAGCAAGCGCCAGGACCGTCTTTTAAAAATGTTTAAGCTGCGAGATCGGGCTACCAGCAGTGCAGAGCTTGCTCAGGAATGGCAGCAGGCAGGTGTGAGTGCATCTGCATGCACTGTGAGGCGGAGACTCTTGGAGCAAGGCCTGGTCTCAAGGAGGGCCACTTCTCTCCAGAAAAAACATCAGGTACAGACTGATATTCTGCAAAAGGTACAGGGAGTGGACTGCTGAGGACTGGGGTAAAGTCATTTTCTCTGATGAATCCCCTTTCCGATTGTTTGGGACATCTGGAAAACAGCTTATTCGGAGAATTTGCTGATACTAATTAAGATAGAGTTTCTATTAAATAAAGTTTTGGTTTCTCTTTCAGTCCCTTTGCAGCTTGTAATATACTAGATATGTTTGGCTGCTACTACTGCACACAGTTCCAGAAATCCCTTCATTAAACAGTCTCTGAACTCTGAAATAGAACAGTCCACTCATTTCCCAAACTGTGAATCTGACACTACCACATAACTTTTACCACATGAACTGTAGTTATATTAACTGAAATAATTGCATTTTTTCACTTTGAGGCTATGTTCCCACAACAGGGTTTTGCGCCATCTTTCATCTTTCAATTCAAACATTCTATTATAACACCACTACAAAAAAAACACCTTCTCTAGACCCCTCCTGTGCAGCCAACTATCGTCCTGTCTCTAATCTTCCTTTCATCTCTAAACTCCTGGAACGTCTGGTCTATTTTCACCTAACCCGCTATCTCTCTGATAACTCTCTTCTCGACTCTCTACACTCTGGCTTCTGATCCCTTCACTCCACTGAAACTGCTCTCACCAAGGAACAGGGCCAGGAACCGGGCACCGGAGCGCTGTGATGCGGGACCCGCCGCTGGAACCGGGGAGGTAAGTGGACGTCTTTTATTTCAGCCACCTCCTCCCCGGTCCCCAAAAAAAGTGCCCCCACGCTGGAGCACTCCTTTAAGGACTCTGTTCTCTCTTGGTTTTCTTCCTACCTCTCTCACCGCTCCTTCAGTGTATCCTTCTCTGCCTCAGGGCCGGCCTTAGGGTAGATGGCGCCCTGTGCAGAATTTGCTTTTGGCGCTATCAGATATCAGTCCCCCTCATATGGTAGTATCAGCCCCCCTCCCCCTGCAGTCACCATATAGTATCAGGTATCATTCCCCCCTCCCCCTGAAGTCACCATATAGTATCAGGTATCATTCCCCCCATATAGTAGCATCAGCCTCCCTCCCCCTGCAGTCACCATATAGTATCAGTTATCAGCCCCCCGCCCCATATAATAATATTAGCTCCCCTTTTTTACTATGAACCCCCTTGCTGTAGCATCAGCCCCCCCCTCCTCCTGCAGTCACCTTATAGCATCAGGTGTATGTCCCCTCCCCAGCAGCCCCAATAGTCTCCAGTGCCCCCTGTGCAAAAATAACTCTTCTGGCATCCCCTCTTCTCTTCCCCACTCTGTACCTCACTGTTCTGTTGCACAGTGATGTCAAAGCGCTGGAGGAAGGGTATACAGCAACTTCTTGAGACTGCAGGCATAACGCTGCCTGTTGTCACAAGAGTGATTGACAGTGAGAGGAGCAAGTGTCACCTTGCGCTGTCAATCAGGGCGCCCTGTCTGACTATAAGCCTTCCATTAGGCATGCTTATAGGTAAAGGGAGCGGCTCAGCACCCGACGGTGGCCTCAGCACTTGTCCAAGTTTACCAGGAGCTGACGCCCCCTTGTGATTGATGGGGTGATGTGCCCTGTGCGGTAGGCTTGCACACCTCCTTTCCCGCGCTGAAAAATGAACATATTCATTCTTCAGCGCGGAGAAAGGAGGCGCGAGAGCCTCCCATAGTCCCATCATTATGACAGGGAGGCTGGCGGCATTCCGCGGCAGAGAATTCTGCTGCAGAATTCCGTCACTTTTGCTCCGTGTGCCCGGAGCCCTACACTAACATCTTCTATAATCGTGGCCTCTTCTTACACCTAAGCTATCACAGGAAACAGGCATAAACCATGCAGAAAACTACAACTTCTGCGGAGCAGGTGTACATTTTGTCTCCCCTTACAAAATGAAGCAAGACATAGGGGGAGATTTATCAAACTGGTGTAAAGTAGAATTGTCTTAGTTGCCCCTAGCAACCAATCAGATTCCACTTTTTATTCCTCACAGGTTCTTTGGAAAATGCAAGGTGGAATCTGATTGGTTGCTAGGGGTAACCAAGACAATTCTACTTTACACCAGTTTGATAAATCTCCCCCATAGTGCTGCATTTCTCTCCCCATGCCTCTATAATCTTTTGTGTGTTCCCCCCAGATGTCCTCCTTTTATTCCCACAGCTCTGTGACTACTTTATCAGCATAAAATCCACAATATTTGTATATTTACACATAGGGGGAGATGTATCAAACATGGTGTAAAGTGAAACTGGCCCCTAGCAACCAATCAGATTCTACCTTTCATTTTCTAAAGAGTCTGTGAGGAATGAAAGGTGGAATCTGATTGGTTTCTAAGGGCGACTGAGCCAGTTTCACTTTACACCATGTTTGATAAATCTCGCTGATACTGACCAATGTCTTTATATGTAAATTTTATCCTTAGCAGACACATTACCATCAGACCTATTGTGCCTTTGAGTATATTTGGTCGTGAATGCAGCAATGTTCTGTACTAGCACTACAGTAGTTCCTAGATCACGTAGTGATCATAAAATTTGGGTATATGGTAGAATGGATGTCAGGACTGTGCCTGTGCGGCTGAGAAGACACTGATTTTCTGGGTTGTGCGACTTTTTGCAGTGTTCATTGGCCTGTCTGAACACTGGCTTGTTTTCTGTTTGGTTTGTTCAGCCCCATCCGCTTAGCTTGCTCTGGCAATCTTGGAGTTAACACTGCTGCTTGATTCATTTGACTGACAGTTTTCCTTTCCAGTTAGACTGTGCATCTCTCATGTGTTTTTTGGGAGATCAAAGGCCAGTCCAATCAGCTCCTAATCAATGATTAATAAAAATATACCCTGCTGTGCCTTCTTTATAAGATCACTAAGGGTAGTCAAGTGTAAGGACCAAAACCAAGTGGAAGGAGAATCATCAGATTTGCTGTAGTATATAGCAAATAGACCTGTATAGTACCAACATATCAAATTTATGTATAACTGGTGATGCACCTCAAAGCTAGCCTCACTGTCCTCTTTGTATTGCATTAAATAGGATTTAATCGATGGTTCTTCCTTGAAATTAAAATTACTTTTTTTATTTTACAAGCAATCACAAAAATAAATCTGGATTTATATGTAAGTTTTAACATATCACAAATAAATCAAGACTACTATTCTTCATAAATTGCAACATCATAATAGATTATAATACACAGAATTTCAATGTATCCATTACAGTGAATAGGGATCTCTGCAGCAAGTCAGTAAAGTGCTTATTTTCCACTAAAGGTGAAGTTGTCGACTCCATTCTTTTCATTCTGAGTCCGGATCCGCGACATTTTATACACAAACACGCTACCAATGGTGAGGGCCACCCCCAACAACGCAGCAATGATGATTCCAACAATGAGTCCTATTAATGTCCCCTGAAGCTGATTGACTTCAGATATACCTAGAAGAGATAAATCAAGACGTAATCCTTATTTCTGTAAATGGTTAAATAAATGTGGATGGATGGACAGCAGCAGGTGTGCTGTAAATTAAATGGGCACTGTCACTTCCAAAAGGTTTTGGCATGTCATAGAGACATGTCAAAAGGTTTGATCGTTGGGGGTCCGGGTGTTTATATCCCCACTAATCACTGTAATAAACAAGGAGAAATGGCCACAAAGCACAATGTCTTCCAGCAATGTCCGTGCAATCAAGTCAGACATCAGTAGCAATACCATAGGCCCATCTGCTTTCATGCGTACAGAGTTGGAAAGACGTGCTCTGCTGCGTGCTACTCCCTTTGTTCTAGCAATCGGTGAGAATTTGAACAACCCCACCCCCATTAATCAAAACTTAAGATTTTTGTCTCTAAAGGTCATATTACACCAAGCGATTATTAGACATATTTGTCTGATTACTGGCTGTTCAAGCCGATAATCATTTAGTGTATTAGGTCATGTAAAAGGGCAACGATCAACCGACATGCACAATGTTGGCTGATTGTTGTCTTCCAACATGTTGAATTAAAACGGTCACAACATCGATAGTCTGCTGCCCATTGCTCCATGTTATATCTGCAGCCACCGCTCTCAGTGGTCCATCTGGACTATCTAAGAATCATCCAGGCCGCCCCTCCTGCAGCTCCCCTTGGCCTCCCGCTTGCTGCCTGTGCGTGTAATACCGCGGGGGACGAGGAGCAAGCGAGCACTGATCTGTCAGATCAGCGCTCGTTACCTCCTTGTTCCTACTGTACAGTAGATCAAGCCATGTAATACGGCCTTTAAATATACAAGGGCAATAAGCCCAACAGCATGTAATAGAGTAGTAAATCTTTAAAACTTTATTGTATTCCCAAGCACATGTGAGCTATATTTGAACCCATCTGGGTCTGTACCAAACATGATTGTCATGAAATGTACTTGGAGATATAATTAAGGGTTTTGAAGATTTGTCTCTATCTTGGATGCTATTACACTTATTCACCTTATAAGTTTAAAGGCCTTAATCTGGGAATGTCAACTCTCCAGAGTGCATCCAGTCTCTACATTGCCATATGGATTTGTACTCAATGGTGCTGTTGGACAACGTATGTTTTTGGTGTCTATAGGACATGTCAAAAGTTTTTGGAAGTGACAAGTGCTAATGCCCGCCCTTGTTTTTCTAGAGAAATATTAAACTATCTGTATTTCCTCACTATGCATTAGAACAATAAAAGAGCCCATTGTCTGAATATGTTCCCCTTTAGAGTAGTAAAATGCTTCAAAATATCTTGGTGCTGTGCAAATACATATATATATATATATATATATATATATATATATACAGTATATATATATATATATATATATATATATATATATTATTATTATACTACTGTACATGAGCCTATAGTTATATTTGTTAGTGATAAGGCAGATACAATGTAAATACACTTACTTGTTTGACTTGCACTGTCAGTTGTGGAAGCTACAAAATATGAAAATATTAGAGGTGATAATACAAAACATTGCCCTATTGTCATTATTTTCCTTTGATGTAGGTGGACGACTTGGCTCAAGAACAAGCTTTGTGACAAACCTTATCTACCAAGCTTCCTTCTATGTCACTTACAAACAGAATAAAAAGAACAAGACCCTGAACTGACCCTTGTGGCCATCACTAGTAACCAGTCTCTACACGTCAATAACAACACAGGTACAACTGAAACCTTGTAGAAAGAGTGGAAACTGTTATAACTGCAAAGGGTGGCCTGACTCCATATTAATGCCTATTGTAGAATGGGATGTCCTAAAAACTCCTATAGGTGTAATGAACAGGTGTCCCAATACTTTTTTTATATAGTAGACAGATAAAAAGATAGAGTAGAAAAAAAATTGCAGCACTTACATACAGAGAGAGAGTCAGAGAGAGAAGAACTTCTACACATCTCTTACCTTCATCTTTGGTATATATAGGGCCAGAAGACACTGTAACACTTTCTGTAGTCCCCTCAGTTGCTGCCGTGCCTGCGGCTCTCCTCCTTCTCCTACCGTTACAATTCTGTTCAAGCATAAGGAACCCAAGTTAGAGCTTGATGTACTGTTTATACTAGGCTGTCCATAACAAAATGAATATACAGTAGATACATAGCCTACAATTAAAACTGCTAATATTTACCAGGAATTCATTGAAGCTCAATGCTGCACATTAAAGGGAACCAATCACGCCGAAATTGCCCCCATTGATAAGGAAGCGTGCTGGTACATCAGCCAGCACGCTTCCCAAACATCCCCTTGTCCCCTCCGTCCCCTCTTTTGTTAGCCTGTAATCTTACTTTTGTGATGTCCCGCGCCGTATGCTAATCAGCCCCAAGTAGTCAAGGTGGGCTGAACTAGTCAAGGTGGGCTGTACTAGTCACGGTCCTGGGCGCTGTAATCACGCCCAGAGGGGCGTGATTCAAAGACCTTCGCTCCGCCGACGTCATCTCTGGCCCGCGTTCACATCGGCGGCGCGCCGCGTCTTTCGCAGTACGGCGGGAGAAGACGCTGACGTACTGCGCGTGCGCGGCGTGCGGAAGACGTCGGCGGCGCTTGCGTTCCAACGCTGACGTCTTCCGCACGCCGCGCACGCGCAGTACGTCAGCGTCTTCTCCCGCCGTACTGCGCATGCGAAAGACGCGGCGCGACGACGACGTGAGCAAGGGCCAGAGATGACGTCGGTGGAGCGAAGGTCTTTGAATCACGCCCCTCTGGGCGTGATTACAGCGCCCAGGACCGTGACTAGTACAGCCCACCTTGACTAGTTCAGCCCACCTTGACTAGTTCAGCCCACCTTGACTAGTACAGCCCACCTTGACTAGTTCAGCCCACCTTGACTAGTTCAGCCCACCTTGACTACTTGGGGCTGATTAGCATACGGCGCGGAACATAACAAAAGTAAGATTACGGGCTAACAAAAGAGGGGACGGAGGGGACAGGGGGATGTTTGGGAAGCGTGCTGGCTGATGTACCAGCACGTTTCCTTATCAATGGGGGCAATTTCGGCGTGATTGGTTCCCTTTAATGCAGCTCAATATAGCACAAGGCTATATTCACACAACGTATAACGGACGTAATTATTATGAAAATATACGTTACCTTGCTGTCTATGGGATCCCGGCCGGAGCGTATACACATAGTATACGCTCCGGCCCGGATCCCTAGCGGCGCCACAAACAACTGACATGTCAGTTTTCTGCAGCCGCTATTCACTGAATAGCGGCCGCAGAAAACCATGTCAGCGCACACTGTGGAGCAAGAGGATCTGGCCGCAAGCTCCATAGTGTGCAGTGGAGAGTTCTGATGCGGGCGTGCATCAGAACTCTGCAGCTGCAAAGATCATCCGGCCGGTACTGTAGTACTCGCCAGGATAATGTTTTCAGAGACCGGCTGTTCCATGACCCGGCCGGGTCACGGACCGGCCGGTCTCATACGGCCTAATAATTATAATGATACAAACGTAAGTAGGATTTACAAATAAATTTATACAAATCTAAAGATCCTAAAGAGGTACTTTTCAATTTAAGCTTATATGTCCCCTATGCACAGGATAGGGGACAAGTATGAGATCGCTCCATTCATTGGATCATGTGACCCACAGCTCCATTCATTATCTACTCTCGACTTGACTCGACTCGACTGTTTCCTGCGGCTCTATAGAGAATGAATGGAGCTGTGGGTCACGTGCCGATCTGTAGCTCCATTCATAACAAAGGAGCCGAGGCACCAATCAAGAAACCCTTAGGGGGACAGAGGCCAAATAAGTTTCAATTGGAAAACCCCTTTAGGTAAATTAATGTGTATCCCATCTATTAACAATTCCGCGTAGTGGTAATAATAGCACTAGTGGTTATGAAAGCGTTGGACAACAGGAACCTGAGAACAAATGTAATGGATACCAGGGAGTGTGGTACTACAGAAATGGACACCATGGAAAGGACAAAAGGAGTAGCAGACCACAGAGTACCAAAATGCCACTAGACACAATGGACTTGGGCACTAATAAGCTGAGCATTCAAAGCGAGAATACTAATCGGCCCTTAGCAATTGCCACACATTTGTACTCTCTAAACCCTTACATAGTGAACAACATACCTGTTGCAGCTGTAAACAAACATCAGGCTGACAAAGTCTTACGGCACAGTGGAGGTAGATGGTAGAAGTTGGCTGACCACTGTGCTGCAAGAAACGGAAGGTCTCAAATGTGAACTGAGCTGATTTCCCAAGACCATTGGACAATACTTGAGTCTTATTTGTAATGGAACACCTATGCAGAGAAAAGGCATTAAGGACATTTAGAGACTATGTAAATGCCATGTATTATTCTCATAAAATTGGCCACTGTTTTTAATGTCTTGATCTTTTAAGACATACCCCGATAACAAAGGGAATTTGTTTGTAGCATCAGTTGTCACCAGGGGTGATGGAGTAGCAAAACATTCATCCAGTTGCACATTGAAGCTTAAAAGAAGAAAGGAAACCTGTTATGTACAGTTAAGTTATGACTTAAAGGGGTGTTCCAGGAAAAAATAAAATTTCCCCTATCCACAGGATAGGGGAAAAGTAGGAGGTATTTAGATACTAACCATTAGTTATAGAACTCATTGGCTAATAGAAAGCCATGTGTAAATAATCTATATGAAGGGCTTATGTATAAAGGCAAACTATTTAGCTGCTGTAGCGGCCCTACAGATGGGGGGGGGTATACTGTAGTAGTTGTATTCCTTTTTAGGGTACCTGCTGCAGATCCTGTACTGTGAAGCTGAATGGGTCCCATACACGCAGCGGATCCACTGCGTGTATGGGACCTGGCCCCTTTAACCCCCCCCCCGCAGCCCCGAGCATATGTTACCTGCCCATATGCTTACCGGCTGTGTGGGAAGCTCCCCTTGCTCCTCATCAGCCAATCACTGCTGCCTGATTGGCTGATAGGGAGCGAGGGGAGCCTGGAGCTTCACACACAGTCGCTGCGCCGAGCAGGTAATAAATGCTTGGGGCCGGGGCTGCAGGCCCCGGGGGGTTTAAAGGGGCCAGGTCCCATACATGCAGCGGATCTGCTGCGTGTATGGAACCCATTCAGCTTTACAGTATAGGATCCGCAGCGGGTCTCCGCTGCAGATCCGGTACGCGTACCCTTAAGGTGGGTTTTGAGATCTATTAGAATAAATATTTTCTCCAAAAGTCTAAGTATCCCAAATGGCACTAAGGGGGAGATTTATCAAACTGGTGTTAAGTAGAACTGGCTTAGTTTCCCCTAGCAACCAATCAGATTCCACCTTTCATTCCTCACAGATTCTTTAAAAAATGAACGGTGGAATCTGATTGGTTGCTAGGGGCGACTGAGCCAGTTCTACTTTACACCAGTTTGACAAATTTCCCCCTAAGTCTTTCTGTCCCAGAGGGTCTGATATGTGGTTGTGTTAACTAGCACCAAAAGAAGCCTATTTTAATACTCTTTACGGGCTCCCCCTGCCACTCATTGTAAGGGAATCTATCAGCGGGTTAGGAAACACTGGAGCACCATATTAAAGCCACTTCTGTGTAAAGTCTAGGCCAGGATGCCCTAACGCACTGATAGAATCCCTTTCCATAATCTTCTCAGAGTAGAACTGAATACACAAAACGTTCTGGTTAGGCATAAAGGTCAGCAATGTGCTGTCAGAGTTTAGCCAATGAACAGCATCTTATCAATAAGCGCCAATGCAATTTTGGTCATGAAGTAGAAACCACAAGACAACTTACTTGGCAGTGAGGTTATTGGCCATCACTTGAACATACACATTCTTTTTAAGTGGAAGAGCACTACCATTTGATTGCAGTGGAGCAGTCATATTTACATCCTATAAGAGAATACATTGACTTATTTCAATGATATATTACTGTACATGGTCTGAAAGAGGTCATGATGGCATGTATATACTAGATTAGAGCTTATAATATCCTTGCTTATTGTTGAACAATGCAGAGATGAACAATGCCCAAACAGTGACTGGCTGCAGCGAGTTTCTACATCATTGACCGAGCATCATCAAGTGAGTATGCTATTTTATACAGGTAGCACATTTAGGTTTTTATTACATAGAAATACCTCTGCAAATTAGGCCGGGTTCACATAACGTTTTTGCAATCTGTTTATTTCATATGGATGGAAAAACGGATGCATTTGTTTTTCTGCTTTTCCATTAACTTGCATTATTAAAAAAACAGATCAAAATGCATCCTTTTTTAACGTTCACAAAAACGTAGTGGACCATATTTTGTGTATGTTAAAAAAACAGGATGCGTTTAGATACGTTTTTTTTTTAAACAGATCAAAATGGATGCACACAAATGCATCCATTTATTCAAGAAAAAAATGGATTTTAAAAATGTAGTGTGAACCTAGCCTTACCCATACATATTAGATTAAAGTTTATGAAAACAATTGTTCTGAAGTTGAAATTTAACAATAAATTGTTTTAGTTGACCCATGATAGACTATCACTGTCTAAAAATAAGTCGGCCATGTTTGTGAGGTCTATAGTTTGTCTATGAACCATCTTCCGGGAAAGTATGTTCCCAGAAACATTGGTAATTTTTCGATCATGAATGGCCAGTAGGAACAACTGTAATGGCAAAACTGGACTGAAATGTGTATGTCTGCAATGTTGAAATAATCATTCACAGGTAATCAGTTGCTCAACCGTTGTTCAACCATCAACCTACTTCTATGGAATGTCTATGGCCGTCTTCACCATAGAGACTCAGCAAATAAGCACCAATTTAAAGAGGACCAATCACCTAAAAATCACTATCCCTATTATCAAAGGAAATCTCTCCCTAAGTCTATCTAAGAAGATACAGACTGCCTGTGCAGTCTGTATCTTATCCCTTTACCCAATTCTCTTGCTTGCTGAACGAAGGCCGGGCGCCGCCATCTTGATGACGTCACTTTGCGTTTCACCGCTGGAACGCAAGTGACGTATTCAAGATGGCGTCGCCCGGCCTTCCAGCACCGAACAAGAGGATCAGGTAAAGTATAAGCTACAGACTGTAAAGGCAGTCTATTTATGAAGATACAGACTGCCTTTGCAGTCTGTATCTTATACTTTACCTGTTCCTCTTGTTTGCTGCAGCAAGGCCGGCGCCGCCATCTTGATTACGTCGCTTGCGTTCCACCGCTGGAACGCAAGTGACGTATTCAAGATGGCGTCGCCCGGCCTTCCAGCACCGAACAAGAGGATCAGGTAAAGTATAAGCTACAGACTGTAAAGGCAGTCTATTTATGAAGATACAGACTGCCTTTGCAGTCTGTATCTTATACTTTACTTGTTCCTCTTGTTTGCTGCAGCAAGGCCGGCGCCGCCATCTTGATTACGTTGCTTGCGTTCCACCGCTGGAACGCAAGTGACGTATTCAAGATGGCGCCGCCCGGCATCAGACTGCAACGGACAAGAGGATCAGGTAAAGTATAAGATACAGACTGCAAAGGCAGTCTGTATCTTCATAAATAGACAAAATGAAGATACAGACTGCTGTTGCAGTCTGTATCTTATACTATACCTGTTCCTCTTGTTCGGCCCGGCCGCCGCCATCTTGATTACGCTACTTGCGTTCCACCACTGGAACGCAAATGACGTAATCAAGATGGCGGCGGCCGGCATTGCTGCCGCTGTGGATGACGGGAGCTTCCTGTCTCGAGCCGGCTCTTTTGAAAAGAGCCGGCGCGAGACAGTGAATTAAAAAGTGAATAACACAAAAACTCGGCCGAAAAAATAAA
This sequence comes from Dendropsophus ebraccatus, assembly GCF_027789765.1. Classification (NCBI taxonomy): domain Eukaryota; kingdom Metazoa; phylum Chordata; class Amphibia; order Anura; family Hylidae; genus Dendropsophus; species Dendropsophus ebraccatus. The sequence continues at coordinate 37,967,730 of NC_091465.1, forward strand.
TAAAAGTATTTACAAATGTTAATTAAATAAATAATTACATTGAATTAGAAAATAAAATTTTTTTTAATTTCTTCCGTGATTGGTTCTCTTTAAGCTTTTGGAGGAGGAACATTTTGTTTAATTTAAAGATACTAGGTTACTTACATTAAATAACTGCATACTCAAAGTGCTGATGAAGCTTCCATTATCTGTCTTGATAGCAACTGTTGCTGAAGACCTGCCAATAAAAAAAAATTGTAGTATTATCACTTACATTTGATCCTGTTAAAACCCAAATGCATTTACATCATGTAACACTCTATAAGTCTAGGAAGATGATATATGAAATCATACTATCATACTGATAGCCCAGCTCCTGTAATCCCAGGACAGGAGACCTATGCCGGGAAGCTAGGCTGCCACAATAAATAGGTGGTGGGCTAGCCTAAAGCCCCTTGTTGTGTTTTACTGCTGTAAAAACACATATGGATGGTCGCTTATAGGGTTAAATAGATCTCTCACCAGCCCTTTTAGTCATTTATGAGATGTACTAATGAAGAAAGGTCTGGAACTAATGTAGTTGCCCATGATCTTCTATTTCTCCTACCGTAAGGACTAGACAAGTACGTATTTCCACACTAACTGCTAGAGAAGAAATTGTCTCTTTAATTTTTAACCATGCAGCTAAAAATCATATACTCACGTCAAGAGTTGAGTGTTGTTAAGCATGTACTGTAATGGGTAATGGCAGGAGAAATTGTAATTCAGGTTTGTGCTATAGGTAATTATCGGATCGGTTATATCCGGGGTGTTCACATAACCTGAGATAACCACTGTTTGGACGTTTGAGAAAGATTGGAAAACCCCAGTTCCTGCGTGATCCTCAATCTAAAAAAGAAAAGAAGAAAAGTATAACATTAGGGGACATTCGATGATAAAAAAAAATATAAAATGATTATAAATGAGTAAACAACCATTTAAGATTAATCCTAGCCAAAATAAATATGTCATAAACATTGCTACAATAGTTAAAATACTAAACATTTTTTAATTTCATAAATTTCCATACATTAGGGTGGAGTAATATTTCTATTTAAACTCTGGGGGGCTCAGATACTGTGTGAGGTGTAATTTTTTGTGCCATGATCTGTCATTTCTATCAGTAGCTTGCTCATATGTATGCAACTTTTTTTATCACGTTTTATTACAATTTTTTTCTGATTTAATGTGACCAATAATTTAGCATTTTGGAATTTATTTGCGCTTACATTGTTTACCGTGCAAGATCAGGAAAGTGATATTTTAATAGGTTGAGCGATTCCGCACAAGGCGATAAAAAATATGTTGTTTTTTTAATTTATTTGTATTTATAAATTTGAAAAGTGGGGTGATTTAAACTTTTATTATAGGATGGGATTTTTTAGTTATAAAATCTTTTTTTACAGTAATATGTAATCCCCCTAGGGGTCTTCTATATATAATACATTAATTGTTTACATAGATCAACACAGTACTGCGTTGATCTATGTTATCTGCACCCGATTACTATGGGCTGCTGGAGCCCATAGTAAATGATTGCTGAGCCGGGATCACTGTCATAACGGTGCTAGACAACCAGGACCCCTCCATGATCGCCGCGTGGGTGAGCCATAAAGCCGCTAGACCACCAGGTGAGGACTTTTAACAGCATTTAAATGCAGCTGTCAGTTTTAACAACTGCATTTAAAGGGAACCAATCACCGGAAAAACGCATATAGAGCTTTTGAAATGTGCTGTTAGAGCACACAGCACACTTGCCACATGTGTTTTCATAGCCTCCGTGCCGTCCTGGTGTAAGCCGCAAAGTAACTTTATAAAACTGGTGCCCTGTATGCTAATTACCTGAGGTAGTCATCTGGGCGGTGTGCGGCTAGCAGGTAGTCATGGTCCCCTGGGCGTTCTTCCGCTGTAATCACGCCCCTCTGCGCGTGATTCAAATGGCAGAGTAGCTGTGGCGTCACTCAGGAGCGAACCATGCCCGAGGTCGGCGCGCTTACGTACTGATGCCGGACGCCGCCGCGCATGCGCAGTGCAGCCGCTTCCATTCCAGCTGGACTGCGCCTGTGCAGAATAGCCTCGAACTCCGGCTCACAGGCTATTCGAGGCTATTCTGCACAGGCGCAGTACAGCCGGAATGAAAGCGGCTGTACTGCGCATGCGCTGCGGCGTCCGGCATCAGAATGTCACAGCTACTCCGCCATTTGAATCACGCCCAGAGGGGCGTGATTACAGCAGAAGAACACCCAGGGGACCGTTACTACCTGCTAGCCGCACACCGCCCAGATGACTACCTCAGGTAATTAGCATACGGGGCACCAGTTTTATAAAGTTACTTTGCGGCTTACACCGGGAAGGCACGGAGGCTATGAAAACACGTGTGGCAAGTGTGCTGTGTGCTCTAACAGCACATTTCAAAAGCTCTATATGCGTTTTTCCGGTGATTGGTTCCCTTTAAATGCCTAATTAGCTGGGGGGCAACAATCGTCCAGAGCTGGCTGGTTCAGAATGGGATAAAAGCGTGACTCCTCTCTGAACCCTCCTAGCGGCGCCATGACGTAAGGTTTCGTCATAGGTTGTCAAGGGGTTAAAGGGGTACTCCAGCAAAAGTGAATAAGTACAAAAGTATTTGGAAGGTTCTTTGAAATTGGTAAATCCCACTACAAATAGTCGGAAAAAAAAAATTCTGGCTGAAATAATGTGTTGGTTTTACATATACATACATGAAAAAACTGGTAAGTAAAGTAAGAAAAACATCATATGTTCTTATGGTTTTAGTACATACCACAATAGTATTCCCACATGCATTTTCTGTTGTGTCATTTAATGGGAAAACAAATTTTACAACTGGGGGATCAACTGTTGTATCCAGAGCTCCAATACAACTGTTCATGCTACGTTTCCCATTGAGAGCCAAGGTAGTGGGGTCAAACTCAGCATACTGAACTGGGCACGCAGAGATGGTCAACACAATTGTTGATGGACCACAATTCACCATAATATCAGTGTCCACTAAAAGTAAGAAAATATTATAATTACAAAGCAGTATAGTATAGCTATAGGTAAAGCAATGATTTCTGTTCTAAATCTTCTGTGTATTTTAATACTGGAATGCAACACAACACTGTAAAATCACAGGGTAGGACTGTTGGGTTAATCAATAGTGATAAGCCAACATGTTTGTAAGTGTTTGTATGTTCGTACGAACATGACGCTAATTTTTCGTGTTCAATGATCGTGAACAATTTGCTTGATGATCAGAATGGTTATAATGGTTACAATGATCAATTTACGCCATCGCATAATTTACATTTTGCACCTGATAATCTGTACGCATGTGCGTAGACTGAAGCATACACTTCTACCGTATGTTTGTTATTTGTTTGTGAATGTTCGGCAAACACAAACCAATCATGATTATTTTTTTATGTTCGTGTTCGGGATCCAAACCAAACATCGGGATGTTCGCTCATCACTATTAATCAATAAACCCCAAGAAAGCTGCTAGACGGCGGAACGCATGGGGTGATTTCTTATCCCATCTGACTCTCATTCTGTTGGACTGCATATGGTGATCTTTTCTTATTTTTCTTTTTCTATTCTCCATCATTTGTGGTTATATTTTGTTTTACCGGGTCTCTGTCTAGGTAGAGATGTTGGATTTTTGTTATTGTACATACAGTCCAGAGTCAGAGTGGTAGATTAGCCCTGGCTGGAACACCAGCAGGACTTATGGTGACATTTTAGTATTTTTAATGTAGAGCAGTATTTGGGGTGTTGTCTCCCTCATTTTACTACTCCTGTACATTCATATATTTATGTGGTATTTTTGTATCTATGTCAGTGTTATAATAAAGATGTTTGTGATGTGCTACCATTTTTTGTGCATATGCTTTTTTTCTTTTAGAGGATGCTGAACCAAACATTGGGATGTTCGCTCATTACTATTAATCAATAAAGTCATTTCAAGTAGAAATGTAGAAGGAGGTACAACAAACCTGGATATCGATTATAAAGGGTCGAGCAGTTTAACCTCATTCCAAGACATTGTTGACTGGCTAAACCAAGCAAAAGAAGAATAAATGCAACCATTATGTCTGCAAGAAAAAAAAAAGAAAGAAAAAAATAATAAATAAATAAATAAAGAGTTAGATGGATGAGAAATGGTAATATAGATACATTCTATTATATTTGGAATCCTCGGCAGCTTATGAAACTAGAACTGATTCCTGATATTGTCATATATAGCATGCATGACAAAATATAAATATATATAAACATAAAAGATAAAAGAATAAAAGGCCAGAATTTTATGTTTTTCCATTCCCCCATTAAGATATAATCAAAGTTTATCACTCTAGTAACCCCGGCTGCTCTGTGACCCGGACACAGAACGAGCTGTGTTATACAGTATGTAGTGTGAACCCAGCCTAATACTGCATGAATGTAAACATGCATTTTTGACAGATATTCGATATGGGCCATAAGCTGATGAGGAAGAATTGGGGCTTTTTGGGTAACTAGTAGGAGTCCCATTATTGGGGTCTCCATTGCATAGTTTATGCATTTTTGACAGCTGTTCTTTTCGCACTATAGGTGGGCTGGTGAGGAAGAATTGGGGCTTCGGGTCCTACATACTGTGGTGTCATTGGGTGTCATGGCTCTAGAAAATGTACAGTACTTGAAAATGAAGGCATACATGGTATATGGTAAAACTACATTTTACATTGAAGTTTTAACAAATATAATAGAAAATTGCAATTGCAATTATTAACGCTATAAAGCTAATGTGAACGGAATTCATAAACTGCTGTCATGGCAGCAAAATTTTATAAAACTGCCTGGAATTAGCCTTTTTCCAAAGAGATTATAATGTGAAAGCAGCTTATAGCAGCAGTCTTACCTGCAGAGAATCCTTGGTGGATATATGGAAAGACAACAACCAGTCAGATACATTTATACTATTAGATCAGAAAACTGATCTTTTTGGCATTGGAATACATTTCTGACTACAGGGCTGAGAGTGGTATGAATTTCATTGTCACCGACTATCTCATCCCGCATACAATGGCCGATACGTACCCAAAAGATATCAGTTTCTCTGAAAGAATTTGGGACATGACTGTGAACAGTATGAGGCGGGAGAATGATCTTCAGCACCCTCGCGACTGAATAAAGAACATGTGTTTTATCATAAATTCTATATATTTACAGAAATTGTATACGTAAGCGACCGGGAAACAAGAACAGGCAAAACGTTACACAATCCTGCGGCAATAACGTTTCATATTAATTTCAAAATAATATTAGGAATTTATGACGAAAGGCAAGTCTATTTCCTTATCTAAAATTATGAGAAAATAGCACAAAATAATATCCTACAGTCAATACACTTGCAGTATCATATTCTCTTTCGTCTAGGGTAAAATGATCTTCAATAGTGTTTAGTCTAGACTATACACAGAACGTATATTTTCGTAAAAGTACGGCCAAAAATATACGTTACGTTGCCGTCTATGGAATGGTAAGTGGCAGACTGGTATATAGGGATAGAGGACCCTGCCCATGAGGGCAGCAGGCAAGGAGGCAGCTAGTCAAACTGTGGTGCAGTGTTATTGTAGGTTGTAGCCTAGTTTAACCCCTTAAAGGGACTCTGTCAGTAGGTTTATGCTGTCCTATCTCGGGGTAGTATAAACTAGTGACAGAGAAGCTGAACAGAATGATGCATCACTTACATTGTTCTGTGCAGCTGATTCGGAGATATCTTCCTGAATAACATCGACAATAAGTAGTCCTGTCCATTATGTGCATGAGCCCAGTAGTCCTCAATATTCATGAAAAGCAGAAATTATTAGGGGATTATTGTGGGTGAATGATTGTGCAAGCGGCGCAGGCCATGTAGAGACACTCGAAGGAGGCGTAGGATCGTTGCTACGACCCCACTGTCTCGGTCTGAGTGGGGGATTTGCTTTTGGTAAGCTGTCAGTGCCAACTACCATGGAGGCAGACCACGTATTTTGCAGAGGGAAGCCCAGGCCCCATAGCGGTTGTGTGGCCTGCCTCCATGGTAGCTACACCACTGCTGTCCTACACAGTTGGGGCTTCCACATGGTGTTTTATTGTGCTTCATGAGCCACAAACTATTAAGAGTCTAAATGGAAGATACTGACATCTTATGGGGGAAAACATTTTTTAAAGTCAGGTCACTATTATTATCATTATTATCAGTTACCAGATTACCCATGTGATCATTGTTTAAGAATCCTCAGCTGCAGCCCCCCCAGGAACATGCAGATACACTGTGTAAAACTGCCATACTTGTAGATGGCCAAACCTAAGGCTGCATTCACACATTCCGGGAAGTTGTCCGTGCTCACGGATCCGTGCGCACGGACAATTTTACAGCCCATTGCTTTCTATTGGGCTACTTAGATGTTCCGTGATTTCACGGATCCGTGATCCGTTACGTTAAAAAATAGGACATGTCATTACTCGGAACAGATGCACGGAAAGGATTCCCCATAGAAATCAATGAGATCCGTGTTTTTCACGGATGTACACGGATGTGACATTCGTGTTCATCCGTGAAAAACATGGATGTGATGTAATCAATGTAATTTAAAATGCTTTAACACAGATCCATGAAAAAAATGGACACGGATACAAAACGGATGCAAAACGGATGAAAAACGGACTGTTTTGCACGGATCACGGAGGTTGCTGCCGGACCACAATCACGGACCGCGAAAAACACTGAACGTGTGAATGCAGCCTAGAGTCCTTTGGGCACTAATGCATGAATTTGTAGCTAGGAGGTTAGCATGTCTGCTTACTTACAGGTGGCCCAATGTAGGTCTCAAAAATAAATTGTACAGGAGCAAAGATATCGATCTTTGAACAACAAATAAAGAGGATGCTCACTGTTATGAGTAAATCAATGAAGTGCACACATGCTATCTCAGGAATATGAAGCCACAAACAACAAAGAAAAGACCCAATGAATGATACGCATCCAAATATAAAACATATATCCTTATTATTTAAGCAAGCTAAAACAATCTGTATACAGCAAATAGAACAATGGGGGGATCACAATACAGTGGTACCTTGGTTTAAGAGTAATTTGGATTGAGAGCGCTTTGCAAGAAGAGCTCACAGTTTTTCAAAACTGTAACTTGGTTTAAGAGCATTCCTTTGGACTTCCGGTTCCGGCGCGTATGGGATGGCAGCAGTGTGAGTGAGCTCCTCCACCCTCCGCTCATAATATCGCTCCCCGCTCTGACTCCTGACATTACCGGCCCTGCCGGACCACATCTCTGACTTCTCTAAGTGCCGAGGAGTCGGAGGCACCACTTCATTAAGCAGGGAACCAGTTATACACCTCCCCATAAGCCCTCCTTCATTTACCTCACAGCTCTGTCACAGGGACACCTAAGATGGCGCCGACACGAGATGCTGCTGCTGAGGCACACACAGAGGAAACACATACCTCACAAACCCCAGTGCCGGACCTCTGTGACACCATGATACCAGGACTAAATATGTCTTGCAAGGCACTGGCAATTCAAGGGACCAAAATGATATTAAATGACATAAAATCCTCTCTTGAGGCCACTATAGTTTCCTCCCTAGCAACCATACAGGGAGATATAGCAACGCATACCTCACAGATTACTGAACTTCAGGAGAGAGTCAGCTTGTTAGAAGATGAAATACATTCTACAAAAATAAAACTACAACAGAATATGAATGTCACAGCCTCATTGCAAACAAAGACTGATGATCTAGAGAACCGCTCTAGGCGCAACAATTTACGTATTATAGGTTTACCTGAATCCATTCCAGCCATGCAATTACATGCTATATGTTCTCTAGAAATTCCCAGTTATTTCTTTCTCTTTATTTCTTCGCGATAATGCGGAGTTTGCGAATGCTCCGAACATTGGACAATACGAAAGAAGTGAAGTCCACATCTCACTTTATTCGCTTAGTTTATATTGTTAACTGTTTTATTCTTAGGTATATCACCTTTAGTTTGTTTGAAAATGCTACATGCTATCCTCTTTTTATGCCTGAAAGGGTTACCCACTATATAATTGTGCTTCCAGGGTCTCTTCTTAACACCTCCTCTTCTATTAATATTTTATGAAATTAATCACTTGGAATGTTAAGGGACTACTTTCCCCATCTAAGAGGACTTCTATACTTAAACATCTTAAGAGACTTAGGGCCGATATAGTATTATTGCAAGAAACACATTTAACTGAATCGGATTATTTTAGACTCAAACGTTTTTGGGTGGGTGCTGTTTATGGTTCACCAGCTATTAACCGTAAAGGCGGGGTAGTTATTCTTACCCATAAAAATTTAACCTGTACGGTATTATCTGAATATCAAGATGATGAAGGCAGGATATGTCATCTTCTTATTGACACTCCAGCGGGCAAATATAGCATATATAACGTTTATGGTCCCAACACTCAGAGACCGGATTTTTTTATAAAAAATTGGAAAACCTCATTCTGCAAGATGACAATAATCTTAAAATAGTTGGTGGAGATCTAAATACTGTTCTTAATACAACTGAAGATAGAAAAAGAACTAAGACCCCTACTGTATATACTTCATCAGATAATATTTTATCCAACTTCCTTAAGTCTACCTCCCTATCTGATTCTTGGCATCATCTACACCCAGATGGTAGAGAATACTCTTTTTACTCTCACTCCCAAACGGCCTGGTCAAGAATAGACTACTGTTTAGTGTCACCGGACTCTCTTGGCAGAGTAGAAGACTCTGAAATTCATGATATAGTAATTTCGGATCACTCCCCTGTTAGTTTATAATTAAGAGACATTTTTCAGAAGGGATCCGATATTATTTGGAGATTTCCTTCTCATTTAGCTAGTGATGAATCATTTATCAAACTATTAAAAAAATGGTGGTCAGACTTTTATTCTAACAATGCTCAACATACACAATCCCCAATACTTTTCTGGGAGACTGCAAAAGCAGTTCTAAGGGGCCAAATAATTTCTTATGTGGCTGCCCAGAAACGTGAAGCACGTAAAAACTATCTTCAACTTTCCCAAGATCTGCGCTCTACATACACTCTTTTCCTGTCTTCCCCTACAGATGACAATAAATCTAAATGGACAGCAGCTAGACAAGCTTTCGAAATTGCACAGGAAAAACTCAATGCTATATATAGAGATCAATACATATCCCGTTTATTCCGCTATGGTAATAAATCAAGGAAAATGTTAGCTAACCTTGCTAAAGGACGTAGACCTACTACACATATCCCTGCTCTCAAAGATACAGCGGGTAATATACAAAAAGATCCTAAAGTCATATCACAACTTTTACAACAATTTTACCGCTCACTATATTCCAAAGATAGGCTTGATCTAGCTGCTGGTAAGAACTTTCTAGAGTCATTAACTCTACCTTCTCTTGATACCCCTTCTCTTGATTCTCTCAACGCCTCAGTCACATTGGAGGAAATTACTGCCACTATCTCTACACTTAAAAATAACAAAGCTCCAGGCCCTGGTGGCTATAGTGCGGAATTTTATAAATCTATGTCTTCTGTCATCTCCCCCACTCTTCTTTCTACTTTCCAAACTATTCTGACTGACCATCACATGCTCCCCTCAGGAGATACTGCATATATCAAAATACTACACAAACGGGAAGGATCCGACATCTCCTAATTCGTACAGGCCACTCTCTTTAATAAATGTAGACCTAAAATTGTTGGCAAAGATTATGACCAATAGATTGGCAGACATCCTACCATCACTAATAGGCAGCCATCAAGTTGGCTTTATAAAAGGACGTTCTGGTGTCACTAATATAAGAACGGTACTAGCGGCCCAGTCTGGTGTCCAATCTGGGGGTCGTTCCAGCCACTCTCCAGGTCTGTTGGCAATTGACGCCAAAAAGGCTTTTGATAATATCAGCTGGGAGTGGCTGGACATCACCTTAACAAAATTTGGTATCACAGGTCAATTCAAAGATTTTATTTCCACAATATACACATCTCCGAAAGCTAGAATTCATACCCCGGGTTTCCTTTCAGATAGCTTTCCCTTACAAAAAGGTACCAGACAGGGTTGCCCCCTATCCCCTCTATTGTTCAATTTGGCGATGGAGCCTCTTGCTAGATATCTTATTTCTTCTGACTTTTTCTCAGGCATACGGGTTGGTTCCCAAGTCATCAAAGTTACATGCTTTGCTGATGATACTTTAATATATTTAGATAACCCAGATCTACATGTTCCGGCAGTATTAGATGCCTTAAAATTTTTTGGTTCCTTCTCTGGGTATAGAATCAATATACATAAAAGTCAACTTCTTTACCTAACTCCACATAAGAGGTCTACTTCGGGTCCTGCGGAGGTCTCCATCGCTAAATCCTATATTACTTATCTTGGAATCCAGATTGGCAGGACTCCCTCCTCACTATATTCCCTGAACTATCGCCCTATAATTAAGAGAATAAAACAAGATCTCCAGAGATGGGAATCTCTACCATTGTCAATTCTAGGACGTACCCACTTAATCAAAATGATGTGTTTTGAAAAACTGTTATATCCAATGCAAACAATACCCCTTTCACTCAAACATTCTGACGTTTCCCTACTCCAATCATATTTCACTAAATTTATTTGGCAATCAAAGAGACCTCGTATTGCCTATTCCACTCTCTGTCTCCCTACTTCTAAAGGTGGCGCTCAATGCCCAGATATTAGATTATATAATTTAGCCGCTCTCTTTCGCCATGCTAAAGATTGGATTATGAACACGTCATATTTCTCCAGTATTTTAATTGAGAAAGCTTTAGCAGCACCTTGGCCTTTACCCACCCTGCTACATGCTAAATTACCAGAACTACTCCCAGAAATTAAGAGAAGTGTTATCTTTAAAGACACCATTGCCACATGGAAGGCGATACGAAAATTATATGGTTTACCCTTTTGCCTATCGAAAAGATTTCCTCTGTGGCATTCACCACTTTACCCACCTGACTCAGACAAATTAGATTACTCAGAGTGGCAGAGTGCACATGTTTCTTCTGTTGGGGATCTGCTGGATACTAATTCCAACACTTTCTTATCATGGGATATCGTCAGAACACAATTTAAATTGTCCTCATTTTATTTACCTCAATACGATTCTATAATTGAATTTCTTACTTCCAGAGTACGGGACATAGTAGAAGCAGAAAGTGATATAGAATTTGATAATCTATTCCCAACACCACCGGTACAATTTTTTCAGAGGATCTGACCCAACATATATTGAGAGGATCTCAACTAATGCATTCTGCCACTCCTAATGTGGTTCTACATGAAATACATTTCCGCTTTATACACAAGGCTATATATGCCTTTAATATTCCTTTTTCCAACTCCCACACTTCTCACATAAACAGTTGCCCGAAATGTTCACTTCCTAAAGCAGACTTGTTTCATTGTGCCTGGGCCTGCACGCGAGTGCAGGAATATTGGGACTCTGTGCGGCTCTATCTTTTATCCACTTGGGGCCATGCCATACCACTTCTCCCTCTTAGTTATCTTTTTCATTTTATTGATATAGACTCTACTACTCCCTCTCCTAAATTACTTTCTTCTAAAGGAATTCATTTAACTCTATTAGTTTCCCTGAAATGTTTATTAAGACACTGGACACTGGATACTCTACAAGACATTTCTGAGGTAATCTCCGCTCTGAAGGAGATCTTTCATTGGGAACTTTTGGATGTATTGCGCACCAAAGAAAAATCAACAAAAACATTTATGTCCAAATGGACACAATTTCTAATTCATGATTTTACTATAGAAGAGAGAGACGCTGTCATTAATCAATTTAAGGACACTGATTGGTATTGCATGGCCGCCCAAAAGGGAACTCTGGGAGCACTCCAAATATCTTAAGCTTTTCCCTTTCTCTGTTAAAGACAATTCTCTCCATTCTATTGGTAGCATATTTGAATATCTGACATCTATACCATGTTTTAAGGTGATATTATAGGTTACGGTTTTTCTACCTATGTTTTTGGTAAGACTACGTTGTATTGTATATGATAATATGTCTTTTAAGGTTATTACAAAGGCTCATAGTATCTGTATGATATTGTAAACATACAATCCTTTGTTGCCTGTGAGCGACTTTCTTTTTGAATATGTAATGAATTTTCAATATGTATGTTCAAATATTACATAAGCCACTAATAAAATATCGTTTAAAAAAAAAAAAAAAGGAGCATTCCTTTGTTTTAAGAGCTCCCTGTACTGTGTGGGAGGGGGACTGGGTGAGGGGAATTGTCTGCACAGCGGGGTCTACAGCCCTGTACTCTGACCCAGGAAGTCTCCCTCACCTACCAAATCATAGCAGATGCACTTCAGGCTGGGGCTTACATCAGGGGACAGGACTGTGGAGGTAATCTCTCCATAGCTGTAACCCCTCCCTCCCCAGACAGAGAGTGCTGCATTATGTGGCCACATATGTCCTGCTCATTCCTTCATGCTCCCACCCTCTCCATTTCTGCTATAATCTGCCTGCACTTACAGTCAGCTATACACACTGCTTCTGTCATTGTCCTCCTGCACAGCTCTGTGATTCTCACTTTCTGAGTGGTCCATGCTAAACACCCCACCTTCCACATTGTTTTCATGTGACCACATAGACCTCAGACAGCAGCCCTGCTTCTTTATTCTAGCCTGTTATACTACACTACTGCATTATGGGGACCTGCAGTTCCATCCTGTATCTACAAAATGCTGCTGTGTTTTCAGGTTTATGCTCTTACTATATATTATACTCCACATGCTGATTGCTATACTGTACAGTAACTTATAATATCACATATTCAGCTGTTTCTGAATGTTTGTTTGTTTAATTTATTTTACATGTTATTCAAAATAAAAAATCATTATTTTTGGGGTGTGGAACCAATTGTCTGCATTTCAATTATTTCTTATGAGAAAATTTGCTTTGGTTTGAGTGATTTGGATTACAAGCACGGTCCCTGGACGAATTATGCTGGTAATCCAAGACACCACTTTATATCCCACACCCTAAACCAGGACAGCACAAGATGCAATGTGTAAAGATCCCAAGCTCCTCCTCTACATAATGGTGACAATGGTGAACACAGACTGGTAAGAATAATGTTACAAGTGCACTATAAGGCTATGTTCCCACACTGTATTTTTGCTCAGTATTTGGTCAGTATTTTGCAACCAAAACCAGGAGCGGATTGAAAATAGAAAGGCTATGTTCACATACTTTTGAAATTTAGTGGATGGCCGCCATTTTGATGGCAAATAATTGCTGTTATTTTAAAACAACAGCAGCCTGTGTTTTCAATCCACTCCTGGTTTTGGTTGCAAAATAGTGAGCAAAATACTGTGTGGGAACATAGCCTAAAGGAATAAACAGCTTTCTGCTATCTAGCACTACTATGTTAGTTCTCTGATATATAGTGCTATGCTGCCATTTCAGTTTCTTGTCATTAGTTGGTGGGAGCTCATCTCCGTTTGTTATGGGGCCCATTGAATGCTATTTATACCCCTGCCTTAGAGCAATGACATTGGCCTGTTAGGGTGGGTTCATACTGAGGAATTCTCGCTGATAATGTCCGCGGAATTCCACTGTCTGTCTGCCCGCACGGCCGCACGCCTTTCTGCCGGCACCATAGACACCATTCTATGGGCCGGTGTATTCCGCTATCTGCCGAAAGAAGTGACATGTCACTTCGGCCTTAGGCTGGGTTCACACTACGTATATTTCAGTCAGTATTGTGGTCCTAATATTGCAACCAAAACCAGGAGTGGATTAAAAACACAGAAAGGATCTGTTCACACAATGGTGAAATTGAGTGGATGGCCGCCATTTAATGGCAAATATTTGTTGTTATTTTAAAACAACGGCTGTTATATTGAAATAATGGCAGTTATTTACTGTTATATGGCGGCCATCCACTCAATTTCACCATTGTGTGGACAGATCCTTTCTGTGTTTTTAATCCACTCCTGGTTTTGGTTGCAATATGAGGACAACAATACTGACTGAAATATATGCAGTGTGAACATAGCCTTACTGTGTATGTGTAATTGTTAGTATCATGATGGTTATAATGTATGTTCAGAGACTCATAGTTAACAGACATTAAAGCGGTTGTCTAAGAATGCTTATTTTCTATACATGGTTTGGGGGGGGGGGGGGGCATTGAAAATAAAAAATAAGTCATACTCACCTACCTTGATTTCCCCAAAGCTCCTTGTCTAACATCACCTAGTCCCCTTTCATCACTGCTTCTTCCCACTTGCAAGATGAGCTGTCTCAGGAGGAACTTTCTGCTCAGCCAATTACTGCCCACATACTGTAGGTGTTCTGCATCAGTCAGTTATTGGCTGAGCAGGAAACAGTGACAATGCAATCAGACTAGGAGCTTTGGGAAATCAGGTGAGGTGAGTATGACTTTTTTTCATGTTCCTGACGACCCTTTTAATGGCTGCCCCAGCACATAAACAAACCTTTTAGTAGTTCAGGAGGCAACATTCTGTGAATTCCAGCCGCAGAAAGACCTGTCAGTTCACACAGTGAAGCGAGCGTCTCCGGCAGCTCGCTTTACTGTGTGCTATGGTAAGCTCTGATGCCGCCGGAAAGATAACCCGGCCGGTACTTAAGTACCGGACGAGATGATCCGGCCAGAGACCGGCCGTTCCGTGACCTGGCCGGGGTCACGGAACAGCCGGTCTCATACGTAGTGTGAACATAGCCTAAAACTAAACTGATTAGTTGCTAAGGATTATTGCTCCCCAACTTTGTCCAATTTTTTAATTTTGGCCCACTGTGTATTTGAGTTTGACACCCCTGGTCTATAGGTTCAGTATGTTTAAATATGGCAAGAAGAAAAAGAAGAAAGCATAAATCAGACAGGTTATTTGGCAATGTTTAGGCTTTATTACATGAGGAATCATATATAATTTACACAGTGAGCTTACACCATTGTACACAGTCATTAGAATTCATATATGATTATTATATTGTTTTATATTATATTCTTATTTTATTTATTTTATTGTCTTATTTTCCAGTTTCTTCTGACACCAAAGATGTTTTAGAGCCACATTCCTAGGATGCCAGCGATTATGAGACCGAGAGTAAGACTTGTTCCTGTTTTTATAAGAAAACAAAATATGAAACAAACTATTCATATTGTAGGAAATCATTATTGCAATTATTACACAATTCATGTCTTTGGGCTGTATCTCAACAAAAAAAAATCAGGCCGTTTTTATTATACAAAAAGCTTACTTTAATTCAGAACCCGAACAAAATTAAATTCTTGAACTAGGTAACTATAAAAGAGAAATACAACAATTTTCCCATTTCTATTCTATGTGAAACAGTTGACGAAATCAGCACAAAGCGATAATCAGCCGAATTGACCCGATTCGACCAATAATTGCTCCATGTAATAGAGACAATGATCAGCCGTTGAAGCGATCACTGGCTGATCCTTTCTTTAGGTCCATACCTAAAATCACCGACTGCTCATCAATGCGTGTAATAGCGATGCGTGGTCGACAACTGATGGCTGCAGATGGACAGGTGGTCCTGGACAGTGATTTGCTGAGCGGCCCGTCAGTTCTGACAGACTACTCTAAAGCTGCAGCCGTGGGACCGAGGAGGAAGAAGAGCGCAGGAGAACACTGGGAGCATGGAGAGGTAATGTAAATTGGGCAAGGGCTGCACGGACATCGCTAACGATTATCGAGTAAAAAAAATAAGACATATGTAACCATATAAGTGCTAAGAACTGAAGAAGTTATGAATAGTGCAGCATTCTCATTGACTAAATGTCACAAATAAATACCACAACACTATATAGGCCAAAAAACAAAATGTGTATTGTTGGAAAGGTCAGGGTAACTGGACATTACAGCAGTCGGACAAGTCCTTTTGACAATTATATTAATTCTCAGGCCTAGGACTATATTATAGTATTTAGCTAAAGAGTGGGCAGGGTTAAAAGTTGGATCCATGCCCTGACTCCTCTGCCACATAAGACGACCTCAGGATTAAAAGTGACTCATGGTAGGTACAGATACTGTCAGGAGCTCAGGACTGTTGAGTTATTCCTCCAAAACAAGAATATGACAAAGAGTGTAGTACATGCCCTATCTTTCAACATTTGAAATTGACCATGTAAAGATGTAGGATGCTTACCACCACTGGAAACATTGGGCCCTTGGTTTGTCGGCCCTGCAAAAGAGTTGACACCTAACGTCATTGTGTGCTTTATTACAGAAAGGCTTCTTTATTCCAAGGACTACACAGTTAGGTTACCATTGATGTTTATAGGTCCACCAGAAAGCATCACTTGCTCTGCATCAGCACCAGCCTGTCTCCTCTTTCTGGAGCCTGTGCATATCTATAAAGTGGTTAAATAAGGATGTTTTTACATTTTTATTACCACAATTTTGTAAAGGAGCATTAAACCAAAAGAATAATACTATATTAAGGGCAACTTGTTAAAAAAGAGCTGTCATTTTCTATGGCAATATCTCCTTTAAGTCCGCCCTCCCCCGCTTAAATCATCAATGCCCCAAGCCCAACGTCCATGGTTTCCACATCTTGCACTGATGATGAATAATAATAAGAGCAAAATAGCTGAAAGTGGATTGCAAAAAATAGGTATGCATTAGAGATGTGCGATCCTCGAGCACGCTCGAGTCCATCCGAACCCGATCATTCGGCATTTGATTAGCGGTGGCTGCTGAAGTTGGATAAAGCCCTAAGGCTATGTGGAAAACATGGATATAGTCATTGGCTGTATCCATGTTTTCCAGACAACCTTAGAGCTTTATCCAACTTTAGCAGCCACCGCTAATCAAATACCGAACGATCAGGTTCGGATGGACTCGAGCATGCTCGAGGTTCGCTCATCCCTAGTATGCATTGATTAGGCTATATATTAGGCTACGGGTTAGGCTATATATTAGAACCACTGCTCCTGCTTCCATAGTTGGCCACTAGGGGCAAAGAGACCACTCTATCACCCAATGAGGATTAATTGTAGCGTGGCCTTATTATAGAAGGGAGTATGTCTATAAATTGCCTTGATGTACATCAGTCCTGGTGAGAAGTCATAAAGTCAGACATTGCTGCATATAAAGATCAATAGAATCTGTTTGGACATCAGCAGATGTGAATAACACAGACTGAGCCCACCTTAACACAAGTATGTTGTAATTTGTGGCCACTTACCGGACACTGGTCATACTGACAGAGGCGGGTGAAGCAGTGTAGATACATTGGCGATGCTTTCTGACCATTATACTGCACAAAGCGGAAAGCCTCAAAACTAAATCTGGCATTTGTGGATTTACTATTTAAAATAATGGTAGTCCTGTTTTGTACTTGGCAGCTGTAACATATCAAGAGGGATATACAGGCAGGATTAGGGCATATCGCTAAGGTAATAGTGACTGCAATCTATTTAAGTAAAGCCGGCATTACGTTACCCTGTGAAGAAGGCGTAGCTCCCATTTATTACATCTGCCACAACAGGGCTAGGGGTGGCAAAGCATTGATCCAGATGAACCATATAGCTAAAATAGTAAGAAGCAAGGTATGAAAAGCAATGGTGCAGCACTATCATACAGATATGTTTATGATGTATTTGATGTAAATGAACCCCCAGACGATATTTTCTAACATGCCTTTACTTTGCCCATTTTGTAGATGATCTTATTGGATATGTTAAAAAAAAGCTGCAGACAGAGATCTCTGACTGTTGCTTATCTCTCCCTGAGCAAAGGAGTTGGGCAGCGATTTTCCATAACGCCTAACCCTTGGGAGAGTCCCATACATATAAGGACCTTTAAAGGGGTTATCCAGCGCTACAAAAACATGGCCACTTTTCCCCCCTCTCTTGTCTCCAGTTCAGGTGTTGTTTGCAATTAAGTTCCATTTACTTCAATGGAAATGAGTTTTAAACCCCACCCAATCTGGAGACAAGAGAGGGGGAAAAGTGGCCATGTTTTTGTAGCGCTGGATAACCCCTTTAAGGCCCTATTACACAGGCCGATCAGGAGGAGCAAACGAGAGCTGACCTGTCCTTGCTCCTCGTTCTCCGCTCACTGCTGGTGCTATTACAAGAGCAGAGAGAGAGTGGGTAAGATCAGGGGGGCACAGGGAGCTGTGGGAGGGGCTTCCCAGACAATCTTTAGATTGTCAGGGGAACCAACAGGAGATAGCGGAGGTCTGCTGCCGCCGCTCCTATTGCTCGGGGTGACAGCTAGCAGACCCTTGTTATCACTGAAGAATTTTACAACATGTTGAAAAAACAAGGATCAGCCAACATCCAACATCGTGCATGTCGGCTGATCGTTGTCTTTTAACCCAAGCTATTACACCAAGCGATTATCGTCCGTAGCAGCCAATTACTGGCCAAATGCGGCCAATAATCACTTGGTGTAATAGGACCCTTAGTCTGTCACTGATTATTCAGGTGTCCCCCTTCAGATACCTAGAACTGAAAGAAAAGAAGGTCTAGAGGGACAAGAACTAAACTTTATATTGTACAAATACATGTAGATTTATTTCTTTAGGGTGCGTTCACACCTACAGGATCTGCAGCAGATCTGCAGCAGATTTGATGCGGTGTTCAGTTATTTAAATGAAATCTGCTGCAGAAAATCAGCTGCAGATCCTGTAGGTGTGAACGCACCATTAAGGTGTTTTCTTTGGTTGCTGTGATGCAGTAACCCAGCACCACCCCTACACAAGGCTTCTGGCTCCATATGCTGTGTTTACACAGGGTAACCATGAGCCATCACCTTGCGTATAAGCTATTTACGGCCTATACTGTGGATAGGTCATCTTTGGGGTTTCTCTAAAATAAACCACTTAAACAGTAACATAGATATAAACAAGAAATGGCTGTATCACATGTGACACATGTTGTACCTCATAGCTGTGTTATTACTGGCTACTTGCACATATATTTTTGTCTTCAGTTCAATAGGTGGGCCCTTTGTAGTTGCTTCTGTAGTGAAGTTTTCATCCTTCAAAATTAAAATTTATATTGTTCAATTAATAAGAATTGCATGTTAACTCCTGGAGCATCACATTAAGTAACAGTGTCATTGTCCCCCTTAAACCACTAGAAAGAGGAAGGAGAAGTGCATGTTCTCTCTCCGTCTGATTTTTTTAGTTAGCCTGTGCAGTCCATTTTATGCAGTAGCAAGTGAGATAGGGAGAGAAGCACCTAACCGTGCACTTCTACCTCCTTCTTCTAGCAACCAGTGGGGTGTGAACACCCAGAATGCAACTGAACAATACTTTTGACATAAAAAAACAGTCATAAAATCAATGTATCTTTCTTATAACACAACAAAATGGAAAGTCCCTTCTGATAACTCATAGCAATGCCTTTTGATCACACATACCATGAAAATCTGCATGCGCAGAGTACTGAGGAAGCTGCCATTGTTGTTGTTAACTGCCACTGCTCCAAAGGAACTATGGAAAAGCAACAGATGTCAATGAAAAAAAAGTAATATAGTAGTACCTAGGTGACAATAGTACTGGACAGTTTATGAAGGCCCTTTAAATGTCTAGAGGTAAGTGGCATTATTACAGGGAGCACTTTAGCAGATATAAGGTCATGCATTTGCTCTTTTGCAATTAAAAAAAGGGTGGCATCATTTCACTAGAAGTAATAAGGCTTTAAAGGGAATGCGGGGGCTGCCATATTGCCTGGGCTGATCCTAACAGCATTTAGCGACATGCTTTACAGTAAGACTCATGGGCATAGACAAGAATAGACAGACTTTGTCCCCTTGAGATGAAGGTGAAACATTACTAAGCATACTCTGTGACCTTTGAAGAGGTCATGCCACCAAGAGCTGCTATTGTCTCCTCTATCTACTGATGTCACATGATGATGCAATGCTGTACAAATCAGTTTACAGCAGCCTCCTCTTATCACCACAGACACAACAGGAAATATCAGCTTAGTTTTAGCCCCAGTGGTGAGAATAAAAACTGCAAGATATCAGGATTTTATAATATAGATAGAAAATTAGAAAAACTTCACCTAAAATTGTTTAAAAATATGTTTAACATAAAAACATTATTTAAACAATAAGTCATTTTCTGATTCCCTTTAAGCCACACATTCCCTTTAAGCCTCCATACTTTCCCCAGTTTCACCACCATGTAATGAGGTCAAACCCATCTCACTACAGTACAATAACTCTACGACAATCCCAATAATCAGTAGACTAAATGAGAAAATCCTTTGCATACTGTACACTTACGTGAACAACCGAGTGTTGTTCATAAGGTACTGCATCGGGTAGTGGCAAGAAAAGTTGTAGTATAGGTTTGTGCTGTAAGACACAAGTCCCATTTCTGCTAATGGCATTGAGTCCACAAATCCAGAGATGGTCACTGCTTGGACATTGGAATACTGACTAAATACACCTGTGCCGACTTCATTTGTAACCTGTGAAGGAGATAGAGTCATATTGTTATTGTTCCTGCATGCACATAAGGTGTGTGTGTGGGGTGGGGAATATAGATAGATAGATAGATAGATAGATAGATAGATAGATAGATATGTGCTATGGGGCCCAGTCCTTTCTAGTTACGCCCCTGAAATGATCAAAATCTTTGTCATGTCCAAAGATTTGTTAAATAAGAGTAACATTTAGGGATGGTCCGAACCGAGTTCGGTTCGGGTTTGTACGAACCCGAACCCTCGGTAATGATTCCCGCTGTCCCGGGAGGACCGCCTGGAAAACTGGGATACAGCCATAGCCATAGGCTGTATCCCAGTTTTCCAGGCGTTCCTCCCGCTGGATCCGCCCGCTCCACGGAGCGGGCAGACAGCGGGACTCTGCTGCCGAGCGTTCGGGTTTATATGAACCCGAAACCTCGGCAGGTTCGGACCATCCCTAGTAACATTTTAAGAAAAGCGATAAAATATGGTCTACTGACCTCTTAATACTATTACTACTCACCTGAATGATATTTCCACATGTATTACTGATGGAATCATCAAGCTGCATGTTGAATTTCAATAGTGGAGGATCTGTTGAGTTATCCATAAGCCCTAAGCATTCTGTGCGGTTGTGTTTCCCATTCAGGGCAAGCCCCTCGGGGGGAAAGTTGGCAAAATAAACCGGGCAGACGTTGATGGACAGCTGAATGCCTGTTGTCCCACATGTAACGGTCATATCACTGTTATCTATAATGAAGACACATTAGTAGACACATGATGGTTAAATAACATCCAGTTTACGTTAGCAGCTGATACAGTTGGTTCACCTTACCTGGTAGTCGATAATATGCCAAGGAGCATGCCTGGCAAATATTGGGCTGCAGAAACAGGAATATAACTAGGATAATGCCAAGGTACATCTTCAATTTCTGTGGATACAAAATATTTCCATGAAACCCCCAAAGATTCTTCAAATTTATTATTGCCCAAAAAAAAAACAAGGTCAGAGCATGTAGGACCCCTAAATAATGGTGACGGGGAGTTATTTACTGGGGATCAAGAGAACCTCCAGTGCCTGATGGATTACACCCCAGAGTTCTTAGGGAACTAATTTCTGTAATTATTGCACAAAATATTTAGTGATTCTTTGGTGATTGGTATTGTGCCGAGGGACTGGAGTAAGACAAATGTAGTGTCAATCTTCCAAAATGGCTCTAGGACTTCCCCAGGTAACTATAGACCCGTAAGCTTAATGTCCATTGTGGGGAAACTTATAAGAGACTACATCCAGGAATATGTAGGGGGTATTATAAGTGATAACCAGCATGGTTTTACTAAGGAATGAAGCTGTCAAACATCTTTGCAGACGACACCAAGCTTTGTAGTACAGTACAGTCTATGGAGGATGTGCAGATGTTACAGGATGACTTTGACACTTTAAGTGTTTGGGCGTCCACTTGGTAAATGAGGTTCAATGTGGAAAAATGTAAAATTATGCACCTGGGTACTAATAACCCGCATGCATCATATGTCCTGGGGGGAGTTACTCTGGGAGAGTCACTGATGGAGAAGGATCTGGGTGTACTTGTAGATAATAGACTACAGAACAGCACACAATGTCAGTCAGCGGCTTCTAAGGCCAGCAGGATATTGTCATGTATAAAACAAGCCTGGACTCTTGGGACAGGGATATAATATTACTGCTCTATAAATCTTTGGTGCGGCCTCATCTGGAGTATGCCGTCCAGTTTTGGGCATTGATTCATAGATAGGACATCCTCAAGCTGTAAAAGGTACAAAAGCGGTAAACTAAACTTATAAGGGAAATGGAGCATCTTAGTTACGAGGAGAGATTAAAAAAATTACATTTGTTTAGTCTGGAGAAGAGACTTTAAAGAGAGATATGATTAAATTATTTAAATATATAAATGGCCCCTACAAGAAATATGGGGGAAAGATGTTCCAGGTAAAAACACCTCAAAAGACAAGGGGGCACTGCCTCCGCCTGGAGAAAAAAAGGTTCAATCTCCGGAGGCGACAAGCTTTCTTTACCATGAGAACTGTGAATCTGTGGAACAGTCTACCACAGGATCTGGTCACAGCAAAAACAGCGGAGGGCTTCAATACAGGCTCAGACCAAAATAACATAAATGTATTTGTATAGAATATACCCATCAATCCATCCCCTTCTTGGTTGAACTTGATGGACATTTGCCTTTTTTCAAACATACAAACTCGTGTAAGATCTTGATTAGATAAAAGTCAGATGCTTTATTCTTTATATTAAAAGGTGGAGTACACTGAATGAAATATAAATAGTATGTGACTCATTTTTTAAAAAAATAGCATGTGAACACTCTATATCCTTTCTTATCTACATAGTATTCTAAATCATGACCATGATTAGGAATCTTGAGTGGATTGGAAACACATTGGTTTGGCTCTCTACAATATAATTTTATTTATAGTGTGCACCAGAAGCTAGTAAGTGAACTTGTACATTGTAAAAGGCTGGCTGCTTACACCTAGATAGTGTGTTCTTCTTGTCTGATAAAAAACAATGAATTGTAATATTCACAGAATACAGATTCAGCAGAACAATATTCTTCTATGAATGTGTCTAAGACAAAGGAGAAAAAAAAACAGACTCACTAGAGGCATGATGTGAAGAAAAGTGGTAATAGTTTATCTAATCGAGAAAAAGTACCATAAATTCTAATATATACAATTCAGAGCCCTACAACTTATGAAAATTAGTTAAACCAGTATTTTAATATATATATATATATATTAATAATAAACAATAAAATCCATCCCCCATATACAGTGATGATGAATCACTTACCAGAACAGGAATGATTGTTAAAACTCTGTGTTTGTCTTCTCTTAGAATCTGCGGGTTTGGTGCCCAAGATATTTATAAGACACATTAGAAGGATAGAAAGTGTAGAATTGTACTCGAATATGTAACTGCAGACAAGTATCAGCTGTAATTTCATCTTTGTGTATTTTTTTTTTTTTCAGGACAAAAGACAATTAACAAATAAGGAATCATATTTCTACAGGGACAATTCTCCATTACAGATATCAGCTATAACTGCAATAGGAATATACACCACCATCAGCCGTAATATATAAACTAGACTGATGAAGTAAACATGGATGAAGTGTCAGGGGGTGGGATATATATCAGGCAGCAGATGAACAGCAGTTGTGGCAGTTGATGTGTTTGAAGCAAGAAAAATAAGTGTAATGGTGCCTTTTCACAGAGCGATTATCGATCGAATTTGTGATAATGATCCCATTTGAGTAGTAATCGTCTCGTGTAAACACAGAAAACAATATAAAATTATATAAAAAACAACCGCGCTCCTGATAGACACAGCTATTCGTAAAAATACCAGTGTCCGTATAGCTGCAGGCTACCAACAAGTGGTTACTGCTCCCACTCAATAAAAATATAATACAAAGTAATAATGATGTTGTGCCGCGCTAAAAAGTTACCATATTGTGCTGAAATGGTTAACTACTTCACATAATAACATTCATGTGCTTGTAAGAGCTAGAGTCACTCACCACATTGGTGTACTGGTTGTGCTCTGACTTGTGATCCTCCGTATCGGCCAATACTGCATCTGATAGGTTTTTAGTTTTCTTTCAAACTCCTTTAAAGTCCCTTGAGTCAGTTAGAGTTCTCTACGTCCTTTATAGTTGTTTTTAACTTCTTTGCAAAGCGTGCGCCCCGGCCGGTGGCGCGTACAACCGCTTGTTGGGATAATCCTGAACGGAGTCCTCTGTGACGTCACAGTACGGATCGCTGTAGGAGGCAAAAAAAAACAATCAAGCGACAAGCCAGAAATCGTTCCTTGTGATCTTTCAACATGTTCTCAAATCGTTGCTGGTCGTTCCCTAAAAATTTGCAGATCGCTTCGTCTTTCACATATTCATCCTAATGTGTGAGATGGACTTAAAGGGGTTAACCAGAGCTACAAAAACATGCCCGCTTTTGCACCAATCTTGTCTCCAGATTGGGTGGAGTTTGAAACTCAGTTCCATTGAAGTAAATGGAGCTTAATTGCAAACCACACCTGACCTGGAGACGAGAGAGAGGGAAAAGTGGCCATGTCTTTGCAGCGCTAAATAACCCCTTTAAGTGATCTTAAAACGATCACAAAAACGATTTTTTCAAACAATTTATCTCTTTGTCTAAATACTGATCGTTATAAAAATCAAATCGTTTCCTCGCCCGGCATGAGGTATCATGCCAAGAGCGGGGAAATGTTTGAATCTTTACTGCACTGTAATAAGAGATACATCCTGCAACACTGTAATATATTGATACATCATGCTGGATGGGGAAACAATTCATTTCAAGAGGGACAGCCTGTGACAGAGCTAACAATCTAGCCTTAGTCTGGGTTCACACGCTGTAACTGTGCGGCTGTATTTTTTATGCGGCTGTAAATGTGCGGGTGAAACTACGGCCGTGGGAAAAAATAGACATGCGGCTCAAAACATACGGTCATTTACTTGGAAATCTGGTTCAACTAAAAATAACAAATAAAATGTTAAGAAAGTGATGGAAACACCTCTGGATGCATCTGGGAAAGCAGGGAAACAGTTTACATGAATTGCTATTACCGGGGTTTGCGATCCTCTGCACTATAGCCGATGTCTCTCATGGTTAATATATTGAATTAATAAAACACATTTTCTTTGTAATAAAGTCCCTTTTATTGTTCAATAATTAAATGTAAACGATTCCATCATTTTGCAATTAAATATACTGTTAAAATAAATATATATATAAATAAATGTATATTTATATATATATTTATTTTTTGACAGTATATTTAATTGCACAATGATGGATTCGTTAGAATTAAATTATTGAACAAAGAAACTGTATTTATTTAAACGAAAATGTGTTTTCTTAATTAAATATTAATTAGTACAGGAAGCTCTATAAGCCGTTAATTCATATGCCGGCAATAGAGCTTTCTGTACTAATCATCACTTAACTTTAATGAAAACATCAAATGTTTCTTCTAATTATGTTATGACAATAACATTATTAGAAGAAACATTTAGAATTATATGTGCGCTCAGCTGATTGGCTGTTCGGCTGAGCGCACATATAATGAGCCGGTCCGCAGTACAGTGACTTCATTGTGCTGCGGACCAGCGAAGAGGACACATCGGGACATCGGATGGTGAGTATAGAGCTCTCCCCACCCCCTCCCCGGCACTGCACCCCTCCCAGCAAGGAAGGGGGGTCACTTAACCCCTTCCTTGCTGGGATGGGTGCAGTCTGACATCAGTCTGGCCCCCAAGGGGTTAAGGGGGATGCAATACATCCTCCCTTAACCCCTTGGGGGCCAGACTGTAAGCAGCGATCTGTAAAGATGCTGCATACTGTAAGGTGCACAACACCGCTCACAATGATGGGTGTTGTGCTCCTGTTTGTGTGTTTTTTGTGTGTTTCTCCCTTTTTGTTTTTCAGATATCGGTATCCTGGGGATTACGTCGGATTCCGTGGACTACGTCGATGACCAGCGGTTGTTCTTTGAATTTTTTTTAATAAAATGGTCAATGAGGGGTGTGGGGATGTTTTTATTTGAATAAAAAAATTTGTAAACTTGTGTCTTGTCTTTATTTCTTTACTTTATAGACTTAGTAGTGGAAGCCGTCTAATAGACGGAATCCATTACTAAGTTGGGGCCTAGTGTTAGCCGGTATAAAATGGCTAACACTAACCCCCTATTATTACCCCAGTACCCAATGCCACCAGGGGTACTGGGAAGAGCCGGGTGCCAGTGGTCCCGGA
Source organism: Dendropsophus ebraccatus (assembly GCF_027789765.1). Classification (NCBI taxonomy): domain Eukaryota; kingdom Metazoa; phylum Chordata; class Amphibia; order Anura; family Hylidae; genus Dendropsophus; species Dendropsophus ebraccatus. The sequence continues at coordinate 37,994,102 of NC_091465.1, forward strand.
GCGTCAAAATTGGCGCTCCTGGACCGGGCGGCAGCAGGCTGGTAAGATTTAGGCTGGGGAGGGCCTAAAACAATGGCTCTTCCCACCCTGGTGTTACCAGGCTGCTGTCGTTTGGTTTTTAACCCGGCTGGTTATAAAAATAGGGGGGACCCTATGCGTTTGTTTTTTTTTAAATAAATAAATAATTAAAAAAAAACGCATAGGGTCCCCCCTACATTTATTTATATATCTATTTTTTTTAACAGTATATTTAATTGCAAAATGATGGATTCGTTAGAAATAAATTATTGATCAACGAAAGTGTCTTGATTACAAAGAAAATGTGTTTGATTAATTTAATATATTAACTATTAGAGGCATCGGCATTCGGCATCATTGCCGGCTATTTTTGAAGTACTCCGTACGGACCGCCTGTCAATCCTCGGCCGCATGTTCAGCCGCAAACAATGGTCTTGTTCATTTTTTACGGGTCCGTTTACGATAGGGCCGTAGATTCAGAGATAGTGTGCACTGTGCAGCCGCATATCCTATACTTCCAAGCATACACACGAACCACCAAAAATACCGCCGCACAATTACAGCCGCAAATACAGCCGCACTCTTACAACGTGTGAACCGAGCCTTAGGGTATAAGCCCACACACCGTATGCGCAGCGTATTTACTGCTGCGATACGCAGCAAATACGCAGCAGATTAGATCTAAATAACTGAACACAGCATCAAATCTGCACCATCAAATCTGCTGCTTATCTGCTGCGTATTTGCTGCGTATACGGTGTGTGTGTTTGTACCCTTAGGGTACAAACACACACACCGTATACGCAGCGTATTTTCTGCTACGATACGCAGCAGATATGCAGCAGATACGCAGCAGATTAGATCTAACTAACTCAACACAGCATCAAATCTGCACCATCAAATCTGCTGCGTATCTGCTGCGTATATGGTGTGTGTGTTTGTACCCTTAGTGTCAATCTAGCCTTACACTCGCTGCCTATGCCAGAAAACAGGAGGTTTGCACATACTGTAGGGGCCATCTACTATATGAGGACTACACAAGGGGGGGGGGGGGCATCAATAAGGGGGACTACATAGAGGGGGGCCATTTATAAGGGGGGCTACACAGAGAGGGGTCATCTATATGGGTGACTACGCAGAAGAGGGCCATAAACTCTAATGACTAGGCATAATGTAAATCCTCCCATAAATCTCACCTGCCTAACACAACAAGAAGAGGGGAGACGCCTTAAAAACATTAAAATCCATAAGTCACCGGGCCCAGAAGGTATCCATCCTAGAGTTTTGCAAGAATTCAGTACTGTGTTAGACAGACCGTAATTCCTAATATTTAAAGATTCTATAATGACAGGGATTGTTCCACAGGACTGGCGCATAGCTAATGTGGTACCAATATTCAAGAAGGGGTCAAAGGGTGATCCTGGAAACTACAGGCCCGTAAGTCTAACATCTATAGTAGGTAAAGTATTTGAGGGGATTGTAAGAGATGCTATACTGGTGTATCTTAATGAAAATAATCTTATGACGCAGCACCAGCATGGATTTATGAGAGATCGATTCTGCCAAACTAATCTGATCGGCTTCTATGAAGAGGTAAGTTATAGACTGGACCTGGGGGAGGCTGTGGATGTTGTGTATCTGGCCTTTTCAAAGGCTTTTGATACTGTGCCGCATGAAAGGTTGGTCTACAATATGAGGATGTTGGGACTCAGGGAAAACGTATGCAAATGGGTAAGTAACTGTGTGACAGAAAACAGAGAGTGGTCATTGATGGAACATATTCAGATTGGGTTTTAGTTACTAGTGGGGTACCACAGGGGTCAGTGTTGGGTCCACTTCTTTTTAATCTTTTTAATATTTTTATTAATGATCTTGTAGAGGGGAGTGGAGCACAATCTCCATTTTTGCAGACAATACTAAACTGGGAGGATAATATCATATTACAGAGGGATTTGGAGAAGCTAGAGGCTTGGGCGGTGAACTGGCAAATGAAGTTTAATGTGGATAAATGTAAGGTTATGCATTTGGGCCGTATAAATAATAAGTACAGTTATGTGCTAAATAATAAAACACTGGGTAAAACTACTTCCGAAAAGGACCTGGCGGTATTGGTGGACAGTAAACTCAACTTTAGTGATCAGTGCCAGGCAGCAGCTGCCAAGGCTAATAAAATAATGGGATGCATCAAAAGAGGTATAGATGCTAAAGATGAGAACATAGTTTTGCCTCTTTATAAATCACTGGTCAGACCACATATGGAATACTGTGTACAGTTTTGGGCACCGGTATATAAGAAGGACACAGCTGAACTGGAGCGGGTGCAGAGAAGGGCAACAAAGGTCATTAAGGGAATGGGTGGGTTACAGTACCAAGACAGGTTATCACGCTTGGGGTTATTTACGCTAGAAAAAAGACGTCTTAGGGGTGATCTGATCACAATGTACAAATATATGAATGGACAGTACAGACATCTTTGTAGTGCTCTTTTTACTCCTAGGTCTGTAACCATGACTAGGGGGCATCCTCTACGTCTAGCGGAAAGAAGATTTTATCAACAGCATCGATGCGGGTTCTTTACTGTACGAGCTGTAAGACTGTGGAACTCTCTGCCACATGATGTTGTCATGGCTGATTCATTAAATAAGTTTAAGGGAGGCCTGGATGCTTTTCTTTAAAAATATTATATTACAAGTTATGGGCATTAAATTTCCAGTGATACGTTGATCCAGCGATTATTCTGATTGCCATTTGAGTCGGGAGGGAGTTTTCTCCCTGTGGTGGGGCAATTGTCATCTGCCTCATGGGGGTTTTGCCTTCCCCTGGATTAACACAGTAGGGTTTCCCTAGGTTGAACCTGATGGACTCTTGTCTTCTTTCAACCTTATTTACTATGTTACTATGTTACTATTTGGGATGGAAAGAGGTGGGCCATCTACAAAAGGGATTGAACAGAGGTGGGGCATCTACAATAGGGGATAAACAGAGGGAGGGCATCTACTCTATGGGGATGCACACAGGACCATTAACTATACAGAAAATGCACAGTGCGGCTATCTACTAAATGAGGTATGCACAGAGAGACTTAATACTACAGTGGGGAAAAAAAGTATTTAGTCTGTCACCAATAGTGCAAGTTCCACCGCTTAAAAAGATGAGAGAGGCCTGTAATTGACACCATTTGTAGACCTCAACTATGGGAGACAAAATGAGAAAACAAATCCAGAAAATCACATTGTCTGATTTTGTAAGAATTTATTTGCAAATTATGGTGGAAAATAAGTATTTGGTCAGTAACAAAATTTCATCTCAATACTTTGTTATATATCCTTTGTTGGCAATGACAGAGGTCAAACGTTTTCTGTAAGTCTTCACAAGGTTGGCACACACTGTTGATGGTATGTTGGCCCATTCCTCCATGCAGATCTCCTCTAGAGCAGTGATGTTTTGGGGCTGTCGCTTGGCAACACGGACTTTCAACTCCCTCCAAAGGTTTTCTATAGGGTTGAGATCTGGAGACTGGCTAGGCCACTCCAGGACCTTGAAATGACTCTTACGAAGCCACTCCTTCGTTGCCCTGGCGTTGTGCTTTGGATCATTGTCATGTTGAAAGACCCAGTCACGTTTCATCTTCAATGCCCTTGCTGATGGAAGGAGGTTTGCACTCAAAATCTCACGATACATGGCCCCATTCATTCTTTCATGTACCCGGATCAGTCGTCCTGGCCCCTTTGCAGAGAAACAGCCCCAAAGCATGATGTTTCCATGCTTTACAGTAGGTATGGTGTTTGATGGATGCAACTCAGTATTCTTTTTCCTCCAAACACGACAAGTTGTGTTTCTACCAAACAGTTCCACTTTGGTTTCATCAGACATTCTCCCAATACTCTTCTGGATCATCCAAATGCTCTCTAGCAAACTTCAGATGGTCCTGGACATGTACTGGCTTAAGCAGTGGGACACGTCGGGCACTGCAGGATCTGAGTCTCTGGCGGCGTAGTGTGTTACTGATGGCAGGCTTTGTTACATTGGTCCCAGCTCTCTGCAGTTCATTCACTAGGTCCCCCGTGTGGTTCTGGGATTTTTGCTCACCGTTCTTGTGATCATTTTGACCCCACGGGGTGAGATTTTGCGTGGAGCCCCAGACCGAGGGAGATTATCAGTGGTCTTGTATGTCTTCTATTTTCTAATTATTGCTCCCACAGTTGATTTCTTCACTCCAAGCTGGTTGCCTATTGCAGATTCAGTCTTCCCAGCCTGGTGCAGGGCTACAATTTTGTTTCTGGTGTCCTTTGACAGCTCTTTGGTCTTCACCATAGTGGAGTTGGGAGTCTGACTGTTTGAGGGTGTGCACAGGTGTCTTTTTATACTGATAACAAGTTTAAACAGGTTCCATTACTACAGGTAATGTATGGAGGAAAGAGGAGACTCTTAAAGAAGAAGTTACAGGTCTGTGAGAGCCAGAAATCTTGATTGTTTGTAGGTGACCAAATACTTATTTTCCACCATCATTTGCAAATAAATTCTTACAAAATTAGACAATGTGATTTTCGGGATTTGTTTTCTCATTTTGTCTCTCATAGTTGAAGTCTACCTATGATGTAAATTACAGACGCCTCTCATCTTTTTAAGTGGGAGAACTTGCACTATTGGTGACCGACTAAATACTTTTTTCCCCACTGTATATGGGATCTGCACAGGGTGGCCTAATATTTTAGGGGAGCTGTACAGAGGGGCATAATACTGTATGGGAGCTGCACAGAGGGGACTAATACTGTATGAGGACAGCACAGAGGGGCCTAATACTATTTGTAAGCATAAACAGGCCTAATATGATATGGACGCACAGAAAGACCAACACAGATGTGAAGTTTGTAAAGATATGGATGGTACAATGGAGTGAGGAACCTAAAATTTTTCAATAGCAGCTTATGCAGAGACAAGTCATGGGAAAGAAGTCCTCATGATAGCCCAAGCCGGATGAAAAGGAAAAGAAAACGTGAGCAAATCGGACCAGAAAAGACATCCCCTGTGATTCACTTAAAAAAAAAAGAGGCCCCCTGTGAGTCACTCACTGCACTGTAATCACTTATATGGTGTGCAGAACCTGTGTAGAGATGTATCTACATCCATATGGTCACTATATGAGGTAATATTGGTCTTTGTGCAGTGGATTTTTTTCTGTAGCAGAGTGGTAGCATTAGTCAGTATGCAGTGGTATTAATAATTAAGTTGGGGTAATATTTACACCTTGTAAACTGGTACTGTTGGTTTTATTGGTCAGGATACAGGATTTATACAGGATTTGGTCAGTATCAATATGGTGATAATAGTAGTGGTCATGGTGTGCCAGTAATATTTGCCCCTTGTATACTGGTATTATTGGACTGGACTTTTTGTTTTTAGACTCTTGCAAACTTGCTTTATATCACCTGTGGTATTTCTTTATAAAGTATTGCTTTATGTATATTTTACATCTACTGTTGATTTATATTTTGAAAATTATAACGCCAGTGACACTTTAACCCTTTAAGGACCAATCCAATTTTTGTTTTTGTGCTTTCGGTTTTTCCTCTCGTGTTTAAAAGGCCATAGCGGTTGCATATTTTACCCTACAGACCCACACAAGCCCTTATTTTTTGCACCACTAAATTATACTTTGCAATTACAGACTTAATTTTTCCATAAAACATGCTGCGAAAAAAAATTATTTGCGCGATAAAATTAAGAAAAAAAAAATTTTTTTTTTATTTGGGGGGGTTTTGTGTTTACGCCATTCGGCCCTATGGTTAAACTGACTTGGTATCTATGATCCTCAAATCGGTACGATTACAATGATAGACAACTTGCATAACTTATTTTATTTGATGGCTTTTAAAAAATTAAAACCTTTTTTTTTATTTCTTTAAAATTTCTCTATAACCATGCTTATAACACTGTTATTTTTTCGTCTATTGGGCTGTGATCTATTCTATCAGTACCTTAATTGTGTATATGCAACTTTTTGATCACTTTTTATTATAATGTTTCTGGATTTGATGCGACCAAAAATGCAAAATATTGCACTTTGGAATTTTTTTCACTTACGTCGTTTACCATGCAAGATCAGGAATGTGATAATTTAATAGTTGGGGTGAAAACACAATACTGAATATGTTTATTTATTTATTTATTTATTTATTTATTTATTTTATATGGGGAGGGGATTTTTTATTCACATTTTCTTTTACATTTACATTATTTAGAAGTCCATCTGGGACTTCTAATACAACTACCCTGATCTATCATAAAGATAGGTGTAGTATACATTATACTGCCACTACAACACTATGGAGGGGCGATAAGAGACATTTAAATGCAGCTGTCAGTTATGACAGCTGCATTTAACTATCTTCATTAGCGGGCGTGGAGATCAGACCGCTGCCGCTAATAGCCGTGGTCCACGGCTGCACATAGCAGCTGGGAGCGGCGGGATTCAGAGCTGGGTCATGGCGTGAACCCTATCTGAATCCCCATGGCATACACATGACATATGGGTACTTCATGTGTCCTTAAAGGGAATCTGTACCAGGTACAGAGATGCAGACACAGACAGATAGTTGGTAGGGAGATAAAACAAGTGATGCTTTTGTCTTTGCTGATGGCCATTTGCAAAGTTATAATATAATTTTTTTTTTTTAAATCAATAATTTTTATTGAAAAGTTTTTAGATTTTACAATATAACAATTTATGAAAGTCATGTAAACAAGAGGTTATCCACAATTGCAATCAATGTAATAATTATAGATAAAACAGGGTACAAAGTACCGTAACAGTAACTGAACAAATAAGTAAGGTCATACCATTCTTGTTATATCTATGGGGCACATTCTGCATATCAAATTAAAAAAAAAAAAAAAAGAAATTAGTAAAGCATATTTTTGATTACTTATATAGTTATTGGTCTCTGTTTAGGAAGTTTCAATAGTAGTCGTGTTATACTTGCTTGACAACCAAATATCCCAGAAAGAATAGAATTTAGAAAGTGAGTTAGAGGCCAACGCAAATTTGTATTAATACCAACATGTCATGTTTAAGTTTTTAATAATGAAAGAAATGTTTGGAATGTTGTTAGAGCCCCAATTTCTTGCGATTTTCAATCTTACTATTGTTAAAGTGTGTAGTACAATAGCTCTAATACAGGGTGGAAAAGCGTCTGCATCAATATTTAAGAGAGCTAAAGATGGCTGTAAAATTATAGGAAACCTAAAAAGTCTAGACAAAAAGGTACCCACCTTTTTCCAAAAACCTAAGAGGATTGGGCAATCCCACCAGATATGTTTAAGTGTTCCAACCAAATCACATCTCCGTGGAGCTACCTCCGTGATCCGTGCAAAACAGTCCTTTTTTCATCCGTTTTGTATCCGTGTCCGTTTTTTTTATGGATCTGTGTTAAAGCATTTCAAATTACATTGATTACATCACATCCGTGTTTTTCACGGGTGAACACGGATGTCACATCTGTGTACATCCGTGAAAAAGACGGATCTCATTGACTTCTATGGGGAATCCTTTCCGTGCATCTGTTCCGAGTAATGACATGTCCTATTTTTTAACGGAACGGATCACGGATCCGTGAAATCACGGAACATCTGAATAGCCCAATAGAAAGCAATGGGCTGTAAAATTGTCCGTGAGCACGGATAACTTCCCGGAACGTGTGAATGCAGCCTAACTGTCGCGAATGAGATGTTTGAGATCCATAATGTCTATGGTCCGAATGATTCTAATCATTCCTTTTTTTCAGGTCTGACCCCTAAGATACTAATAAGTCTGGTGCGTCACGTCCTGGTGGCTGGGGATTTTAATTTGGTACCATCTCCTTCAGAGGATAGGAAACGCACTCATGTTGGTCAGGGGAGGCCAATGGTGAATGATGTTGTCTTTGGGGACTTTATAACTTCTTCAGGTTTATCTGACACGTGGAGACATGTAGGGAATATTCCCATTTTTCCCTCTGATCACGCCCCTATTTGCATAGGTGTTTTGGACACATATCCGAGGGTTCGGATTTCCAATGGAAATTTCCAATAGGGTTGGCCAAAAAATAAAACATTTCAGGATATCCGTAAAGCATGGTGGATGGAATATGCAGCCAATAATATAGGCCTATCTCCTTGATCAACCTTGATCTAAAAATAGTGGCTAAAATCATGGCGGACAGGTTGTCCCTTATTCTTCCTCGTCTGATATCTCCTGCTCAGGTAGGTTTTGTCAAAGGCAGTGCAGCTGTAGCGAACCTACGAAAAATCATAGCAGTTCTGGATGAGGTAAATCTACGTCCAGCAGCGTACCAATCCCCAGCCATATAGTGTTTAGATGCTGAAAAAGCCTTTGACAATGTGAGCTGGGGATGGCTGCGGGAGATTTCAGATTTCCGGAGTCATTTACAAACTTGATTAATGCCATGCACCATGCCCCTAAGGTCAGGATTTCTATGCCGGGATTCTTATCTGCTCGGTTCTCCTTACAAAAGGGTACGTGTCAAGGTTGTCCCCTTTCCCCCCTACTTTTTAATTTAGCAATAGAACCCCTTTCAAGATACTTACAATCATCCTCTAAAATAAGAGGGATAACCGTAGGAAGTAGGCACGTGAAGGTTGCATTATTCACAGACGACCTTCTACTCTCCCTTGAACAACTGGAACAGGACTTGAAGTGTTTAAAATACTTGAATTATTTGGTAATATTCAGGTTATAAAGTAAACGCCACAAAAAGTTAACTATTAGACATTTACCCCCCATCCTCTCCTAGATTAGGCCCCCAGCTAATTCCAGTCCAGGTGACATGTACACCTACAGTATATGCTATCTTGGAATTCATATAGGTCATTCTCAGCACTCGCTTTACACGCTCAACTTCCCTCCTCTCATCCAAAAGATTACATCAGAGCTCCAAAGATAGTCCAATATCCCACTACCTTTTTTAGCTTGATGCCACCTACTGGAAATGATGTCATTCCACTCTGCTCCACACGTTGCGGCTTCTCCTCAGACACCAGGACGTGATGGACTTACAATGCACTTTCACTTCATTTATATGGGTGAATAAACTCCCGCGTATAGCATGTAAAAAACTGGTCCTCTCAAAACAAAAAGGTCCAATGTTTGCAATTATAATTTAGCATGCTTGATGAGGCATAGTATTGATTGGTTAAGGGGTACAGGAGGATATTCCAACTTATCTAGTGAATCGGCTCTGGAAACTCCATGGTCCCTCGGGTCCATGTTACATACTAAGATGACTTGTCTGCCGCGTGTTATTAAATGCAGGCTACTGTTTAGAGACACCACAGCGGCATGGAAAAATGTCAGACTTGTCTTAAAACAATCTCCCCTTGGCGAGCAGACATATGGACCTGTGGAATCATGCTGAGTTTAGAGCAGGTAGAGAGAAGGTTACATTTGATGGATAATATGTTTTCCCTTAGTCCCATCAGCGGCACAATAACGGGGTATTCCTACCCCTGTGAGCTAGGCATGACAAAAGGAACTTTTACTAGTACGAAGAATAAAGTTTTAATAATTTAAATAAAGGCCCCTCCTCCCTCCAGGATAACCAGTGAAAAGAAACCAGTTAAAGAAAAGAAACCAGTTAAAGAAAATCAACAACCAAGGGTGGGAAGTTGTGCCACTGATGGGACTAAGGGAAAACACATTATTCCTCAAATGTAACCTTCCCTTATGTCCCACAGCGGCACCATAACAGGGATTTAACACATACTTCTAAACTTGAAAAGCTTAATTCACAACAGAGGTAGAAAAACTTCCTATCCTGTAATGCTTGAAAAAGGTCTTAAATGTGGACCAGGCTGCTGCTAGACAAATCTGCTCCAAAGGTATCAGGGCTCTCTCTGCCCATGAAACCGCCATGGCCCTTTTGGAATGAGCTTTCATGAATTCTGGCGGGTCTTTATCGTTAACCGTATAGCAGAAATTAGTGCATTCAGAAATCCATCTGGAAATAGACGGTTTCAAGGCTTTTTTGCCTTTGTTCTTTCCCATATAGGATACAAATAGATTTTCGGATTTCCTAAAATCTTTTGTTCTGTCAAGGTAGGTTTGGAGACACCTGATGACATCTAAGGTTGCCATTTATTAATCTTCAGATATTAATTCTACAGGTTATCTGGATAAAGAAATCATTTGATTTAAGTTACTAAAAGAGAGGCACTTGGGAGAGAAGTTTGGAAAAAAATTCAAAAGTACCCTGTCTTCTAAGAAAATAGTGTATAGTTCTTTGGATTCAAGGGCCTGCAATTCTCCTACTCTCTTGGCAGATGTTATGGCCAAGAAAAAGACTGTTCATTTTTAATGATGTTGACTCCAAAGGTTCAAAGGGTTCCTTACTTAAGACTTTTAAGACAAGAGATAAGTCCCATGGATTCAAAGGTCTACAGACTATGGGACGTAGTCTCGTGATGGCTCTAATAAATCCTTTTACCTCCTGAATCTGCAGGAGCCTCTTCTGGAGATGAGCTGATAAGGCTGCTAACTGGACCTTCAGGGTATTAAGAGACAATCCCTTATCAAAACCGTCTTGCAGGAATTCTAGGATCACTGGGACTGAAGGGTTATTGGGGTCTATTTGTTTGGGAGAACACCAAGATTGGAAGATCCTCCCGATTCTAGCATATGATCTATTAGTAGCAGCACTTCTAGAATGAGAAAGTGTGTCTACAACTCTGCTAGAAAACCCTTTAGGCCTTAATGAGGACCGATTAGTCTCCAGGCTGTCAGGTGAAAAGACCCCAGGTTCTGAGACACCAGGTTCTGCTGTAGTGGCAACCTCCAATATGTCCCTCTGCTCATTGACAGGAGCTGGGTAAACCAGGAACTTTTCGGCCAGAATGATATTATCGCTATGACTGAGGCTTGGTCTTTCTTGGTCTGATCTTTAGTAACACCCTCGGGATCATGGCCGTTGGTGGAAATATATATGCCAGTTGGAATTTCCATGGTAAAGTCATCGCATCCACTGCCACTGAATCGTCTTCCTGATAGAGAGAGCAGAATGTCGGAACTTTCGCATTGGCGCGTGTTGCCATCAAGTCTATCACCGGTAGACCCCATCTGAAAGTTATCTGGCTGAATATCGCGAGGTTCAGAGACAATTCCCCCGGGACTGCCAGGTTCCAACTGAGTCTGTTGGCCACTATATTCATAGTCCCCTTTATATGGACTGCAGCTATTTTGGTCAGGTTCAATTCTGCCCAATCCAGAATCTTTCCCACCTCTCCAAGGAGTGCCTAGGATCTGGTGCCTCCTTGTTTGTTCAGGTAATACACAGCAGAGATGTTGTCTGTTCTTACCTTGATGGCTTGACTCTGAATCTGAGGAGAGAGATGTATGAGGGCTTTGTATATGACTCTTAGTTCCAGCTGGTTTGAAGAGAGGGTTCTTTCTGATCCACTCCATCTTCCCTGGATCCTCTTGTCTTCTAGATGAGCTCCCCATCCTGAACCCGAAGCATCTGTAGTAAGAATTGTTCAAACTGGTTCTTCTATATCGGCTCCATCCTTTACTTGTTCCCACCATTGTAGGGATTTCCTTACTGCTAGGGGAAGCCTGATCTTGTCTAAAGACGTACTTTTCTTGTTCCATCTCTGAAGAACTTCCGATTGTAGGGGTCTCAGATGCCAAAGGGCCCAAGGTACTGCTTCTGTGGATGAAAAGCGAAGACCTCGATATCTCATCAGAGTCCTGAATGAAACCGGTCGACTCTCAGAACTCTCAGAAACCGGTATCCTTCCATGATCCTCAACTGCCTTTCTGGAGTGAGGTACAGTCTCATGTCTTGGGAGTTTATGACAAATCCCAGGTATCTTTTGACTGTGGAGGGTATGAGATCTGACTTTCCCCAATTGACCAGCCAACCTAGAGAGGTAAGGAGGTTCAATGTGGAAGTCACGTCTATATTGAGGCGATCTTGAGACTTTGCTATGATGAGCCAATCGTCTAGGTAGGGTATAACGTTTGTTCTGCTTCCTTAAAAGAGAAGTCCGGCGAAAATGTTTTTTAAAGTATTGTATTGCCCCCCAAAATTTATACAAATCACCATTATACACTTATTACGGGAAATGCTTATAAAGTGCTTTTTTCCCTGCACTTTCTACTGCATCAAGGCTTCACTTCCTGGATAAAATGATGATGTCACGACCTGACTCCCAGAGCTGTGCGGCCTGTGGTTGCTGGAGAGGATGATGGCAGGGGGACACTGAGGGACACAGGGCACTGGAGGGACACTGAGCCATCATCCTCTCCAGCAGCCACAGCCCACACAGCTCTGGGAGTCGGGTCGTGACATCACCATTTTATCCAGGAAGTGAAGCCTTGATGCAGTAGTAAATGCAGGGAAAAAAGCACTTTATGCACATTTCCCTTAATAAGTGTATATTGGGGATTTGTATAACTTTTAGGGGGCAATACAATACTTTAATAAAAATTCTCGCCGGACTTCTCCTTTAATACTGCCACTACAGAGGAAACTACTTTTGTGAATACAAATGGGGCTGATGTTATTCCGAATGGAAGAACCTTGAACTGTGGGTGTAGAATTTGCTCTCCCATATGAACTGCGATTTGGAGAAATTTTTTGTGATCTTTGTAGATTGGTATATGAAAATAGGCGTCCTTCAAGTCGAGAGACGCCATAAAGTGTCCTCTGTTTAGGATAATTTTTACTGATCTTATTGTTTCCATGCAAAACTTGTTTTTGTTCATAAATCTGTTTAGGTACCTGAGATCTATTATTAACCTGTTTTTTTCCAAAGGCTTCGGTACTAGAAAAACAGGAGAATAAACTCCCTAGCCTTTCGCGTTGGGAGGGACTGGTTCTACGGCAGATAGTTGAATCAGCTCCATAATGGATTGTTCCAACAGTGTCTGTTTCTCTGGATAATGACGAGAGGAAACGAGAAACCTTCTCGGTGGCAGTCAGAAATCTTTACCTTTTGGGGAGGATTTACCTCTTCTGGAGGATCCTCCCTTTCTGTAGAATCCATATACTCTTACTCTGCCTCGAAATCGGCCCTGTCTGCCTCCTTGAGGCGACCTTTCTCTCCTATACCGAAAGGGCTTTCTGACAGGAGGGAGAGATTTGCCCTTCTTGTCAGAGAGTTCCAACATTAGGGTATCCAGCTCAGAGCCAAAGAGCCTGCCCGGGGAAAATTCCATGAAAGCTTGATGAGCTGCAGAATCAGACATACAGTGGTGCCTTGGATTACGAGCATAATCCGTTCTGGGACCGCGCTTGTAATCCAAATCCACTCTTAAACCAAAGCAAATTTTCCCATAATAAATCATAGAAATGCAGACAATTGGTTCCACACCCCAAAAATATATATTTATTATTCAGGATAACATGTAAAACAAATGAAACAAACATTCAGAAACAGCAGAATATGTGATATTATAAGTTACTGTACAGTAATAGAGAGTATGGGAAACACAAGGGTGGACAAAGACTGCAGGAAGCATGAAGGAATGAGCAGGGCAGATGTGGGCACATACATGCAGCACTCTCTGTCCGGGGAGAGAAGGGTTACAGCTATGAAGAGATTACCTCCACAGTCCTGTCCCCTGATGTAAGCCCCAGCCTGAAGTGGATCTGCTATGATTTGGAAGGTGAGGGAGACTCCCTTGGTCAGAGTTCAGGGCTGTAGACCCCGATATGCAGACCATGTCCCTCCTCCGCTCGCGCTCCCACCCAGTACAGGGAGCTCTTAAACCAAAGCAATGCTCTTAAACCAAGTCACAATTTTGAAAAACTGTGAGCTCTTAAACCAAAATGCTCTTAAACCGAGGTACGACTGTATATTCCATAGCCAAATAAACTAGATAGAATCTTATCTAACCATATCTTCATGGCTTTTGTAACCTCATGGTTAGAGACGGGTATGGAAGTCTGTCCTACAGCTGCTGAATAGGCTCTCTTTAATGATGCTTCAACCCTACGATCCATGGCTTGTACTGTCATCTGAGGGTACAAAAATTTTCTTTGATAATTTGGCTACAGCCATATCCACTTTTGGAGGATCAACCCAGGATTCAAATTGATCCTCATCAATAGGAAACAAGGCCCCAAATTTTTTTACTAATAGAAGGAGGTTTTTCTGGCTTCTTCCATTCCGAAATAACAAGGTCGTAGATAAAGTCATCCATCCCAATGGCTCTAGTGTTCTTAGAGGATGAAGCTTCCTCCTGGTCAGGCTGAGTGACAGTACGTACAAGTCTGACTAGTTTGGAAATGTTCTCAGGGTTAAAGAGGAATTTTTCCTTCTCATTATCATCTTCATCATCAAAATCTGAATAGATTTCATCTAAAACCTTAGAAACCCAAAAAAAGTCTGCCACAAAATAATACGTTTGCAATTCAAATGTTAAATATCAACCAAAGAAAAAATTGCAGAACTAATACATGAATAAAACATATTTCTTTATTTAAATCAATAATAAAGTACAAAATTATCACCATGAGATACACAGAAGTACAAAACTGGAGAGGGGAATAGATGTCAGTGGGGTATATGTGACTAAGGATAAATGAGTAAACAGTATAAAGGGGAACACCCCATGTAAGGCACAGTTATATATATAGATTAGATAACCTCCTGTACGTGCAGGGCCAACACACATGGCAAACACAAGTGTATATAGTGGAACAAAATAAACCCACTAATCTGCCCAGCAAACAATAAGTACAAGCCCAAATTATAAACAGAAGGAATGAGAAATAATATAGCCAAACACAGAAAGGAAGGGGGTGAGCACCAGCTACCACACTGACATCTTACCACTCTCCAGCACAGACAGCCTATGTACGTTTCACTCACTTCATCAGTGAGCAGAGTGCGTTCCAAAGGCTGGTATGGAAAAATAAGCCTGTATAAGGATAAGAACTGATACTGCCGCGATACAGCGGCAGTACAGGCATCCGAAGGCACAACAGGATAGAGTAGCAATAATAAAGGGAGGGAGGAGGGAAAACGTCCTGCCTTCTTACAGGGACAAAAAAAGACTCACTGGTTGTGGGGATCCGCCTCCTCTTATCCTAGAGGGAGGAGGGGCCTTTATTTGAATTATTAAAACTTTATTCTTTGTACTAGTAAAAGTTCCTCTTGTCCTGCCTAGCTCACAGGGGCAAGAATACCCCGTTACTGTGCCGCTGTGGAACATAAGGGAATAAGCTCTTTGCTATCTGGAGAGCAAAAGGTATTGTCAAGGCAGGTGATCGACTTCATAACTCAGAACCTCAACTTCTCACTTTTGCTGAACTGCAACGAGCTAGAGAATTAGGGCCTGGCCATTTCCTATCTTACCGCCAGGTCTTGTCCTTTTGACTAGCTCGCCTTAAAAATTGGAGTAGAGAGGTCCAGTCTGGTGTTATAAAAGGAGAGCGAGGAAGCCTGTCACTCGCTTTTTATTTATATATCAAGACCTAAAAAAAAAACAGCCTTTGCCCATTTGGAACCTTAGCTGTTCAAATATTGGGAAAGAAAACTGGGAAAACAGAATCTCACAGAAGGAATTATGAAAGGATGGGGGCTCAGTCAAAGCAGCTGTCATTAATGAAAGATGGCAGGAAACCCAGTACAAAATAATGCACCATGCCCTTTATGGCTTCTCCTTTCCTAGCTCCCCTACTGATCCTATTTGTATGATAGCATGTCCCAGGTGCCATACCTCTAATACTGATCTCATGCATGGGTGGAACCATTCTGGAAATAAATTTAAAGAATAAATTAGGTCAACATTTGCCTATACAACCTATGACCATCTTACTCCATATCTCAGAGGAAGATAAACCAATGTCTAAGAGATGTCTATTAGCACAATGGTTACAACGAGACATTCCATCGATATGTGAGATCATTTCCCAGGTCAAGCACTATTTGAAAATGGACCAACTAGATGCTGAACAGAGTAAAACAAATAAAAACCAAGTAAATAGAAATCTTTTATTTGTGCTTTCATGAATAGGAATGAGATTTGTCAAATCATATCTCCATTTCACCAGACAGATTGGTACCTAAAAGGGGACTTGGCAGGCACTTTAGAAACATTAAAAATTTTGTTGTTAGTTGACAGTAATGTGCAGAGTTAAGGCCATGAAAACAGGCACATGAAATGGAGGGGTGGGGTGTTATGGAGGGGGTGGGGGGCTAGTCCGTGAGAAAAGGGGAGGTAAGGGGAAGAGTGTTTGTTTATTTATTGTTAATTGTTGCTGAACTGATACTACAATATACCTAGGACGGGCCTAAATTTAGACATGTCTTCTTTGTTTGATGCCTTTATACTAGCAATCGTATGAGACTACCATTCCTTACCAGAATATATATGCCTTTTGCATGTTTTGTTAAAACAAAATATTTTGTGAAAAACCATAAATAAATAAATATATATATATATATATATATATATATATATATATGAATTTCTATAAGTGATTGCAGCAGAAGTATAGATTGTCCACAAGGGATTATTATGATCTTTACACCTGCCTCATAGATGCAATAGGGCTATAAGTGAGCATTTGCCCATTCATGAGCTGATCATTGGGCTTATAGCACAGGGCTATATTTGACTGTTTGGCCAATAATAGCCTCAAGTAAACGTGATTCACAGCTAACCTGAAATGCAGGTAGGCAAGGGAGAGGTGTACAGTATAATACAATACTTACAGTAATTGTATTCATATTCACAAGATGACAAATCAAATTTCACAATTACAATGTCCAATGGATAGAATGTCCCCTACATAACAGGTAAATGAAGTCATAGATTTTCAAGGCTAAAGTTGACCATCAGGAGTATAGTATTCCCTTGTTTGCAGTGACTTCAGATTCTCTCTACTAATGTCCCCATCTTAGATTTACCAGGGGAATTTCTCGACACAAACTAAAACTTAGCGACAACAGAAATATTACAGCTAAGGGGCATTGTTCTCACAATATGAACAACAGCCCATTATGTAGTGCAAGACGTCTGCTACAATAGAGGTGTGTGCCGAGTGACATGATATGCACCTAGGTGGCCGAGAACACAACCTGTAACTGAGAAAGTATCATGTACTTTACAATCTGTACCAGTCCGGCACGCCAAGGATATCATGTAAAACCCTCTTTTCAATTGATGTGAAAATTGTGCAAACAGTAGCATGGATAGGGCAAACCTTCAAGCAAAAATAACTACACATTAAATATATACATGATGGGAGAATTGTTCATGATACAGTGGTGCCTTGGATTACGAGCATAATTCGTTCCGGGACCGTGCTTGTAATCCAAATCACTTTTAATCCCTTGACGACACAGGGCGTAAATTTACACCCTCACTGCCTCACGAGCTGAGCCCGCCCCATAGCGGGTGAGGACCGGCTGCTATCTGCTTAACCCCTTAAACTCTGCGACGTTTAAGTATAAGTGACTGGAGCATCTCCGGTCACTTAGCGATCGGGACCCCCGCAACGTGTCTGAGGGGGTCCCGATTGCATTTCCTGACTGCCGGAGGTCTCTTACCTTCCTCTGTGCAGGCCTCGGTTCGGTCATCTGATTCTGCCTGCCACAGGCAGGCTGAATCAGAAGATCACAGATAACACTGATCCCTGCAATGCTATGGCATAGCAGGCATCAGTGTAAGGAATCCAATGTACACTCACCGGCCACTTTATTAGGTACACCTGTCCAACTGCACGTTACCACTTAATTTCTAATCAGCCAATCACATGGCGGCAACTCAGTGCATTTAAGCATGTAGACATGGTCAAGACAATCTCCTGCAGTTCAAACCGAGCATCAGTATGGGGAAGAAAGGTGATTTGAGTGCCTTTGAACATGGCATGGTTGTTGGTGCCAGAAGGGCTGGTCTGAGTATTTCAGAAACTGCTGATCTACTGGGATTTTCACGCACAACCATCTCTAGGGTTTACAGAGAATGGTCCAAAAAAGAAAAAACATCCAGTGAGCGGCAGTTCTGTAGGCGGAAATGCCTTGTTGATGCCAGAGGTCAGAGGAGAATGGGCAGACTGGTTCGAGCTGATAGAAAGGCAACAGTGACCCAAATAGCCAACCGTTACAACCAAGGTAGGCAGAAGAGCATCTCTGAACGCACAGTACGTCCAACTTTGAGGCAGATGGGCTACAGCAGCAGAAGACCACACTGGGTGCCACTCCTTTCAGCTAAGAACAGGAAACTGAGGCTACAATATGCACAAGCTCATCGAAATTGGACAGTAGAAGATTGGAAAAACGTTGCCTAGTCTGATGAGTCTCGATTTCTGCTTGAACATGACAATGAGTTCACTGTACTCAAATGGCCTCCACAGTCACCAGATCTCAATCCAAAAGAGCATCTTTGGGATGTGGTGGAACGGGAGATTCGCATCATGGATGTGCAGCCGACAAATCTGCGGCAACTGTGTGATGCCATCATGTCAATATGGACCAAAATCTCTGAGGAATGCTTCCAGCACCTTGTTGTATCTATGCCACGAAGAATTGAGGCAGTTCTGAAGGCAAAAGGGGGCCCAACCCGTTACTAGCATGGTGTACCTAATAAAGTGGCCGGTGAGTGTATGTCAGTGATAGTTCCCTAAGGGAACTAGAAAAGCGAAAATAAATTAATAAATAAAAGTTTTAAAAAGTGCCCCAAAGCCCCTCCCCCAATAAAAGTGTAAATCATCCGCCCTTCCCATTTCATACATAAAACACATACAGTAGAAAGTAATAAAGTTAATCAACATATAGTACACCCTAGCCTGCGTAATCGCCCAATCTATTAAAATAAAACAATATTATTCCTGCACAGTGAATGGCGTGAAAAAAAGTGGTAAAAATACGCAGAGATTGCTTTTTTTAATGCCATTTTTTGTATTAAAAAATTAATAAAAAGCGATCAATACGTTTGATTTAGAAAAAAATGTTACTAATAAAAACTAGAGATCATGGCGCAAAAAATGACACCCCATATGACCCCGTAGGTGAAAAAATAAATGGGCTATAGGAGTGACAATAGGACCATTTTAAATATGCCTATTTGCAAAAAAAAATGTTTTACTGACAAAAATAGTAAAACGTTAAAAAACCTAGTAAACCTGCATATGGCCGTGTTCAGACTGACCTATAGAATAAAGGAAAAATGGCAGTTTTACTGTTAACTGCATTACATAAACATGGAACCCCCTAAAAATTTGTGGAATCGCATTCTTTGACCCAAATTCACCCCATAAATGATATTTTGGGAGTTCTGTCATTCATTTTATAGCAGATTGAAAGATGCCATTAGAAAGTACAGCTGCTCCTGAAAAAAACAAGCTCGCGCATGGCCCTGTAGGTGGAAAAATGAAAGAATTATGGGTCATAGAAGGTGAGGAGGAAAAAACGAAAACGCAAAAGTGACAATTGGCCCTGTCCTTAAGGGGTTAAAACAAAGCAAATTTTCCCCTAAGAAATCATTAAAATAAAGACAGGAAGTGAGAATCACAGAGCTGTGCAGGAGGACAGTGACAGAAACTTTTCTATACGGCAGTGTGATTGGCTGAGTGTAAGTGCAGGTAGACTATAGCAGCAGTGTGTATAGCTGAGTGTTAGTGCAGGCACATTATAGCAGAAGTGTGTATAGTTGAGTGTGAGTGCAGGCGCACATTTTAGCAGGAAGGGAGAGAATGGGAAACACAATGGCTGACAGACTGCAGGGAGTATGAAGGAATGAGCAGAGCATAAGTGGGCACATACATGCAGCACTCTCTATCCAGGGAGAGAGGGGTTACAGCTATGAAGAGATTACCTCCACAGTCCTGTCCCCTGATGTGAGCCCCAGTCTTAAGTGGATCTGCTATGATTTGGAAGGTGAGGGAGACTTCCTGGGTCAGAGTAAAAAGCTGTAGACCCCGCTATGCAGACCATCCCTCTCACCCAGTACAGGGAGCTCTTAAACCAAAGCAATGCTCTTAAATCAAGTTACAATTTTGAACTCTTCCTGCAAAGCACCCTCAATCCAAGTTAGTCTTAGTGGTGAGGTACCACTACAGAAAAAGCAGTGTGTAAACACTACACCTAACCCCAAAAGATTTGATCTCCTAAGAGTCCTTTTACACATGGCAAACTTTGCCTGTCTGCAGCTGTAAATGAGCACCGATTAGCATTTGCAGCACCTTCACTAGGCACAATAAATCATGCAGCTATTAACATTGTTATCAGCCGCACAGCTCCTGGTCCTCAGGTAGATGTGTGGCTGATAATAGAGCAGATTAGCCCATTGGCTGATTGCTGTGACTTTTACATGGGACGATTTTTGGCCGAATGATGGTTTCTAGAAATGCTTGTTGCCGATAATCGGCCCATGTAAAAGGGCCTTTAGACACCAGTCTTTATTAGGCCTTAAAGAGACCCTGTGAGCAGGTTTAGGCTGTCCTAAGGGTAGCATAAACTAAGTGACAGAGAAACCGAACAGAATGATGTATCACTTGCATTGTTCAGTGCAGCTGATTTAGAGATATCCTCCTGAATGACAAGGAAAAAAAACCTTGTTCTCTTGTGTGTGCTTAGTAATCCTCGATATTTATGAGCACCAGCTCCCTCTGCTTATTGGCCGCTGATTGGCAGTTGTACATCTGAACTGTGTATAGGCAGATGGCTGTCAATCAATAGCTGGAGGGAGTGGCGCACCACAAATCCCATTCACCTACATATCAGGAGAGCGGCAAAACAGAGTGAAGTAATACATTGTTTCTTGTATGGAGTAAAAGTAAGGCAGCTCACTGAACCTCCACTGGAAAGCCTGGATGGTGCACGGGACAGCTGTATGGCACACAGCAAATGCAAAGACGAAGAAAGAAGATTGTCCGCGAGTAAAGGGGTGGAGAGGGATATTTTTTGTGTGTTGGAATCTGGATGGTTGGAAGAGAATGAATGGAGAAAATGTAGTATGGTAGTATTATTGGTTAAAGTATGGAAGGAGTTAAAAAAGGTGTATGGAATAGAGGGTTTGCTAGGTTTTGCTCCCTTGTGGGAGAATAGTAATCTTGGCGAGGTTAAAAAAATAGGTATATTAAAAGGTTTGAAAGCAGGAGGAATAGTTTGTCTGGAGGATGTTTGGGGGGTGAATGGGATGAAAAGTTGGGATAGGATAATGAATGAATTTAATGTGAGTCAGAATGATTGGTTTGAGTATGTAAGGTTGAGACACGCTCTTCAGGGTATGGTGTCGGTTGGAAAGATTAAAGTTGTGAATAACCCCATGATAGATAAAATTAGAAGGGAGCCCTTTACAAAAAAAATGTATTTCTAGGACTTATAAAAGCCTTGTGGATGTGAACATGAGTATGACTAATAGTAGGCAAAAATGGGAAACAGAGATAGGGGAGCTGGGGGAAGTTCAATGGGCATCGATATGTGGTAATTTGAAGAAAGTTTCTTCCGTCGGAAATCACAGGGTAATACAGTTTAATATCATACATCACTTGTATTATACCCCTGTTATTTTGGCCCGAATAAAGAGGAGGAAAGAGGATAATTGCCCCAGATGTGGGGCAGGGCAGGCGGGGTTTGGCCATATGATATGGGGGTGTGTGGAATTGAGTAATTTCTGGGAACAAGTTTTTTTCAGAATCTCGGGGAAGGTCGGGTTTGACTTACAGCATTCAATCGCGTTAGGGATTCTGGGGGATACCTCTAATATCAGGGCAAAGGAGAATATTAAAGGGAAAATTATTATATATAGTTGCCAGAAGATGGTTCGCCCCTAAGGGGCCCGGTGATTGATGAATGGGAGGGTTGTGTCAAGAAATTTGAGAGACTACGGGGTAAAGTTATTAGAAGTTAATAGGGGTGTTCTGTTAGGTGATTTATATTTGTGCGATTTATTTATTTATTTTTTATCTGTTCTTCTCTGTAATTCCTCCTGGATTGGGGGTGGTGGTGGTGGTAAGGTATTAATTGATGTATTACTGGTTTTGAAGTATGTGAATTGTATTATTTAATCTTTGTAAAATAAAAATAAATATAAAAAAAAAAAAAAAGAAGATTGTCCGGTTTCAGATATCCAGTCCGATAAAAGCAAACTTTTATTTGAAGATGAAACAGATACTCCTAGTCCAAAGGATCGACATGTTTCGGGCTACATGCCCTTAAACTTGATACACATTCACAATGACAAACCCCATTTAAAAATCTGTCCAGGTGGGATCAAGTGAGTAGACACCCCTTCCCCAGGATACAATTAAAATGTGGAGAAATAATCCATGTGCTATACAAAAAAAAAACGAGGTATGGTCGTTCTTCTCGACGCTGGCCTGTATGAAATAATGAATAAAAAACTTTTAAATGATCCTATGAGCTATAGGAAGCTGCCTGGTAATCCTACAAAATCTTGCCAGAAGGCTCTGGACGAAGTCTTACTTGAGGGTCTGCACAGAGGCGTCTTAAACCAGAAGACACATGATTACTTGAGAGTATTGGAACCAGTCACCCCAATTTTTCACTCTTTACCAAAAGTGCATAAAGGGGTTTTTCCTCCCCCTCCCCGTCCTATTGTGGCGGGTATAGGTTCCTTGGGTAAACGATTGGGTGACTGGGTTGACCATTTCTTACAACCACTCACACAGGTCACTCCTACATATATTCGTGACACCAAGCATGTTTTGGGCCTTTTGGAAATGATGACTGTGGAATCGAATTACAGTGTAGTCACATGTGACGTGAATGCACTGTACTCGTCGATCCCCATAAACCTGGGCTTACGGGCACTGAAAGATTTTCTTCACATGCATAGCCCATATAGCCAGGTTCTGCAGGAGTACCTTGTCCTAGCTACAGACTATCACTTGAATAACAATTTTTTTATGTTCGATGGCGATTTCTATCTGCAGACGCAGGGAGCTTCTATGGGGGCTAAGTTCTTCCCATCCCTAGCGGGCATTTATATGTCGGTATGGGAAATCGCGATACATTTTTTCACCGCAAAATCCTTTTTTCCAAGAGATAGTCTGGCTGGGCAGGTACATAGATGATCTGCTGATCGTCTGGCGTGGGTCAGAAAACAGATTTTCGGAATTTCTACGGTATGTTAATTCAAATGACATGAATTTGAGCTTCACTTCCACCTTTGGCGGAGATAAGATTTCCTTTCTGTATATTAATATCCAGATAGGGAATAATAGATTTGACATCTCCCCCTATAGAAAGGAAAATGCAGGAAACTCACTGCTACTAGCCACATCCTGCCACCCCCACCCCACCCCCATGTGGTGAACAAAATCCTATATGGGGAATGGCACCGTTTACGGCGTAACTGCTCAGATGACACAGTTTTTGCTGCGGAATCAGAGAAGCTACAAAAGCGTTTGTTGTCTAGAGGTTACACAGTTAAACAGTGTGAACAGGCACATAACAGAGCAGCCTCTTTAAACAGAAATGATCTGATAGATAACTCTGCTGTTAGTCACAGAAAGCAACCTAAACAAGCATCTGCCTCCATACCCACATTTGTTACCACCTTTAGTCGCCAATATAATGACATCAGAAAAATTATAAACAAATATTTACCGGTTCTAACGCAGGATCCCTTGTTAGACAAGATAGTCAGTGGGGGAGTACGAGTGCTATCCAGACGGGGCCCCACCCTTGGCTCTAAACTATCACCAAGTCTATTTTCCAGTAAGCAGCATGAAGAAGGAAGTGCCTGGATACGGCAGATGCATTACATGTGGCTATCTAAAAACTGGGGCCAATTTTCAGTCTTTTGTAACTAGCAAGGAATACAGTATACGCTCATACGTTAACTGTAACACATCACATGTGGTGTATCTGGCAGCCCGCATTCGGCGCCATATCTCAGATGTATCTAGCCTGACAGAGAATGTATCCATGCTAACAAGGCATTTTCTTACTGTCCATTCAGGGTCCACAGAGTCATTACGTGTTACGGGCATTGAAAAAGTCACCCGTCCAATAAGAGGGGGAGAATACAAACGGAAACTCCTGAATAGAGAAAGTTACTGGATTTTCGTTCTAGCCACCAGAGTCCCTAATGGACTGAATCAGCGACATGATCTTATCCTTACTTACTGAATATTTATATAGTTGGTGGATGCATTATATGCTGAATGTGTTTTTTTTTGGTCAGTAGGTGAATACATTCATTGCATCTATTATAATCATGTTACCAATAATTTGTTGGTTGCTGTTCACATGCGTCCTTTATGCTCTGTTTGTGTCAGCAACTCCAAAACATGCAGAATTTTTGTTTGTTTTTTTTTGTATAGCACATGGATTATTTCTCCACATTTTAATTGTATCCTGGGGGAGGGGTGTCTACTCACTTGATCCCACCTGGACAGATTTTTAAATGGGGTTTGTCATTGTGAATGTGTATCAAGTTTAAGGGCATGTAGCCCGAAACATGTCGATCCTTTGGACTAGGAGTATCTGTTTCATCTTCAAATAAAAGTTTTCTTTTATGGGACTGGATATCTGGAGCCGGACAATCTTCTTTCTTAAACGGCGTTGTAGGTTGAAAAAAAATAAAAGCACTATGGCTCTACTATGGCTCTTAGAATGAAAGGAGGGGGAAAAAAAATGAAAATTTAACCCATTAAGGGGTTAAAATGGTGTGTATTCCCGCTTCTTCTATCAGTGACTACTGTATAAATGCACCCAGAATTTGTAGATATGTAGCCAGGCTTAACATGAGTTTTAGCCAGGGTTAACTTGATTCCTGACACAACAATTATGTCAGGGAGCTGTGTTAGGTCAATTAGAAAGGCAAGTTAAATGCCTTATTGGCTAGAACTCATGTTAAGCCTGGCTACATCTGTATATTCCATTTCTTCGTGTCTGAACTTCCTCATGCCAATATTTTGTTTTATGGCGCCCTCTAGTGACACCATTGTTGAAGTGCATTGTAAACTGGTACATTTTTCTTCAAAGTATTTACAGGCATCTTAGTGCTGATTATACAACACGGGTCTCTCCAGAATCTACACAAAGATACTGTACTTTGATGGTTGGAGACGCACCTGGTATCCCCGCCAGCCTTCCATATAAGAGGATCCAATAATGTTGTGGGTCCCAGCCTTTCCAGATCCCATGTAATGAAGGCAGTAGATGCATGGAGCAGTGTAAATGGCCTCTTACTGCACAAAGGATTTGGGAAGGATAAGACTTATGTAAATCTGCAGAGCAGGCAAAGTAGCCGTGCACTCAGGAGTTGTTTTATTTAAATGGTACAGCTTGTGTGGTATTACAACTCCATTCAATGGAACAGAGCTGCAGGGAAAATTAGGCTTACTAAATAAATCTCAAACCTCCAGGTTAAAGGGAGCCCATTGCACCAGGCAGCCCCCCCCCCCCTCCCCTACACAGGGCCCCACACACATACCAGCTCCTGAGTGTCCCGCCATAGAGATCTCACCGGCAGCCCATCTGCAAATGAGCGGAGTCTGATGCCCATAGGACATCACTGCTCCAGTGACTTCCTATAGCCATCAGGCTCATCTCTTGGTACAAGACCCCACCAAAAAACTCCTATCCCTACTTTTGATACATACTGTTCTAATACACTAGACCAGAAAGGTTTAAGCTAAAGTTTTCTAATCTCCTAGAACCCATAATAGCTTTAATTAAATGGCTACCTGGCAACACCCACATCCAGAATTAGAAAAATATGGCAAATTTCTTCCAGAAACAGCATGAATCTTGTCTCCAGTTCGGATGTGGTTTGAAATTAGGCTTATTCGCTTTAAGGTTCTGTCCACACGTACAGACTCAGTCGCAGTGTAAATCTCGCTGCGAGTGTCAGGTAGTGGCAGTTCCCTGTCACTACATACTCACTGCGGTCTGAACGACCGCTGCGAGTATGTAATTCTGCCGCCCCCTTAACCCCTTCTGCCGCCGCCCGCTGTGTCTGTATACATTACCTCTCCTCGCTGCATGGGGTCCCAGCGTCCTGCTCTCCCCCCCGGCCAATCAGTGACTGCGGCTGGGCAACACACTGATTGGCTGGGCGGGAGAGCAGGACGCCAGGACCCCATGCAGCAAGGAGAGGTAATGTATACAGACACAGCGGGCGTCACCACAAGGGGTTAAGGGGGCGGCAGAATTACACACTTGCAGCGGTTGTTCAGACCGCAGCGAGAATGTAGTGACAGGGAACTGCCAGGATCTGAAAGACTCGCAGCGAGATTTACACTGCGAGTCTGTACGTGTGGACAGAACCTTAAAGCGAATAAGCCTAAGATTCATGCTGATATGACAATTTAGTACATCTTGTCACATTAAACTCCTGCACATAGGCCAGGTTTTTGGGCAGAGCTCTGGAAAACAAAGGGTTCCAAAAATCTGGAGCATTTTAAGGGTATGTGCACACTGAGCAATTCTCGCAGAATTCCGCCCGGCTTCCGTCACAAAATACGTGCGCAATTCCGCCCCTTTAAATGCAACATTGTTCCTTTCTATAGGACAAAAAGGGAATTCCGTCTTTCTGTGCACACTGAGGAAACTTCTGTACGGAATTCTGTCAGGAATCCGCCCGAAGTTCATTCTTTGGGTGGATTCTGCTAGAGGAATCCTATAGAAATCAATGGGGCTTAAATTGTGCCTGAGCTGAATAGACAAGGAATTTCAACCAGAAAACTTTCCTCTTCAATTCCTCGAGAATTGCTTAGTGTGCACATACCCTAAAACAGTTGGTCTAAACTTAGACTAGACAGTCCTCAGAAGCAAAATCTGCCACATTTAAATGATTTGTACCCTTGAAATATGTTATGAACCCAAGTCCAACTTTCATGCATAATTTGGTCACCTATTAGTGGATATTAGAGATGAGCAAATTTACAGTAGGAACAAATCATTCGCTTAGTTCCTACCTGAAGAAGGGCTTCCGTAAGGTATGAATATCAATAAATATTGTATATTCTATTAATAACTCCCTTACAAGGTGTAAGGTTAGGATCCACCTCTAGTAAAGGGTAGCTCCAACTGTACACCTTCCCTTTCTTATTCCCTAGTATAGTTTCCCTCTGCTCCCCTGAAGACCTACAATATACACGGCAATTGATCACACTTATATTGCTAGTAAAATCTCTCTCTCTCTCATCCCTAAACTCATACACGCCTCCCCTTGCCCAGCTATAAGGGTATGGGTAAACTGCGCAGTTCAGAATAGGAGGGGTTAATGTGGAGAGAGAGACAGCTGTGTAATACTTAGCCAGATGCTGTCTGGGTCTGATGGTGGTAGTAGTCTCTTCCCCTCTGTCCAGGTGGGGGATGGTGGATGAAGATGTGAAGACCTCTCTAGCTTCCCTATTGCTGGGGTTTAAATACATAAGTTCGGTGGGTGTGTTCCTGCCTGTTTCTATTTACACATGTAAGGTAGCCTGCCACTATGCCCCAACTAACCCCTTCCCAGTGGACAAGCAAGTATTTCAGGAGCCAGTTCCATTTTGTGCTGCGGGAATGTGGAGTGGGCAAGTTCCAGGCCACCTGGCCGAAACTAACTTTTGTCCTACTGCATGGGTCACAAACTTGCGGCCCTCGGGACACTAGTTTGCGGCCCCCACCTCAATGGTAAGTTTACTGTAAGTGCGGCCCGGGGGAGCTCCGGCAGAGAGCTGCACTGCACATGTAACTACAAATATAAGATAGATGTGCCGTGTTTCTGCTGGAGCGCCCCCTCCCCCGCCCTCCTCCCGGGCTCCGGCAGAGACACGGCACATCTATCTTCTATTTGTAGTTACATGTTCAGTGCAGCTCTCTGCCGGAGCGCCCCGGCCCCCCTCCTCCCGCAACGCTCAGCTCCACTCCTGCGCGGCGCCGGAGCGTGACGTCACCCAGACCGCACGTCCAGCCAATCAGTAAGGGGACGTGCGGCCTGGGTGAAGTCATGCCCCGCCGGCCATCAGGTAAGAGTACTCTCGGCGGGGGTGGGGGTGATAGTGGTGTGTGGGGGAGGGCTGGGGTGATAGTTCTCTGTGAGGGGGAGGTAGGGCTGGGAGTGATAGTTCTGTGTGTGGAGGAGGGCTGGGAGTGATAGTTCTGTGTGTGGAGGAGGGCTGGGAGTGATAGTTCTGTGTGTGGAAGAGGGCTGGGAGTGATAGTTCTGTGTGTGGAAGAGGGCTGGGAGTGATAGTTCTGTGTGTGGAAGAGGGCTGGGAGTGATAGTTCTGTGTGGGTGGGAGGGCTGGGAGTGATAGTTCTGTGTGGGTGGGAGGGCTGGGAGTGATAGTTCTGTGTGTGAAGGAGGGCTGGGAGTGATAGTTCTGTGTGTGGGTGGGAGGGCTGGGAGTGATAGTTCTGTGTGTGGGTGGGGGGCTGGGAGTGATAGTTCTGTGGGGGGGGCTGGGAGTGATAGTTCTGTGGGGGGGGGCTGAGAGTGATAGTTCTGTGGGGGGGGCTGGGGGTGATAGTTCTGTGTGTGGAGGAGAGCTGGGGGTGATAGTTCTGTGTGTGGAGGAGGGCTGGGAATGATAGTTCTGTGTGTGGAGGAGGGCTGGGAATGATAGTTCTGTGTGTGGAGGAGGGCTGGGAATGATAGTTCTGTGTGGGTGGGAGGGCTGGGAGTGATAGTTCTGTGTGGGTGGGAGGGCTGGGAGTGATAGTTCTGTGTGGGTGGGAGGGCTGGGAGTGATAGTTCTGTGTGTGGGTGGGAGGGCTGGGAGTGATAGTTCTGTGTGTGGGTGGGAGGGCTGGGAGTGATAGTTCTGTGTGTGGGTGGGAGGGCTGGGAGTGATAGTTCTGTGTGTGGGTGGGAGGGCTGGGAGTGATAGTTCTGTGTGTGGGTGGGAGGGCTGGGAGTGATAGTTCTGTGTGTGGGTGGGAGGGCTGGGAGTGATAGTTCTGTGTGGGTGGGAGGGCTGAGAGTGATAGTTCTGTGTGCGTGTGGGAGGGCTGGGAATGATAGTTCTGTGTGTGGGTGGGAGGGCTGGGAGTGATAGTTCTGTGTGGGTGGGAGGGCTGAGAGTGATAGTTGTGTGTGTGGGTGGGAGGGCTGGGAGTGATAGTTCTGTGGAGGGGGGGCTGGGAGTGATAGTTCTGTGTGTGGAGGAGGGCTGGGAGTGATAGTTCTGTGGGTGGGGGGGGGGGCTAGGGGTTTTAACAGATGAAAAACTAAAGCATTTGATGACATTGGAATGTTTTTGTAAGAGCTTTTCTTGTGGAAAACCTGATGCGGCCCAGCCTCACCCAGACTATACCTCCAGCGGCCCCCGGGTAAATTGAGTTTGAGACCCCTGTCCTACTGGAACCTCCTGTCTTGTTATAGTGCTTGAAAAGCACTATATTGTAATCCGTATTCTTCTTCCAGCCATTTTTCTGCACGTAAGACTCCGTTCAAACTGCGTTTCGATGTCCTCGGCGATGTGAGGTGTGCTATTTTTCGTTTCGATCGGATCTGTCGTTTTTAAGAAATTTACGTTTAAAGACCCCTAATTTCCCATAGAAAATAATGGCCCATTGCAAATAATGGCCACACTCTAACCGCTGACAGCCAATCACAGCACATATGCAAATAGCTGAAATATAGCAGCCAATAGGAACTCTAAGGTCTCATCAGGCAATGTATCACACCATCCACAGTCACATATCCACTGTTGGCCAATAGAAGATGCAATATATGGAAGGTCCTTAACGATTTTGTCTCACTGACATGAGTAAGATTGTCATGGTAACCGAGCAATGATCTTTACCATTATAAGTAGCAGAGGTCAGTCAGTAAAAAAGCAGAGCTGAGGCAGCCATGTAGTAGAGACAGTACCCAAGTCGCTCTAAATGGGTCCCTTTAAGAGCCACCTGGGTCCCTTTAAGAGCCACCTGGGTCCCTTTAAGAGCCACCTGGGTCCCTGGTCGCTCCTAAAGGGACGGGACCCAGGATTAAAGTTTCTCTTAAAAGGAAGTCACTGGTAAAGGGGCGCTCTTTTCAAGCACTATGTATTTTCCTGGAAATGCAAAATCTAGTTGGGTTATAAAACTGGAGAGAACAGGACAAATGCTGGGGGTCATCAATTGGAAGGTTGAAAAGGACAGTGTATATTGTGTATACATATATCCACATATAAATTTATACAGTATATACACATATAGTACACTTCCTCTTTACACTACCATAAATTCACTCCTTTCTAGTGGATATATTTGCTTACTATAGCCAGTAATACAGGTTTTGAACATTTTTGTCTCTAGAGAGGAGAGCAAGTCACATTCTTCCTGTCTGGGATTGAAGTCCTCCTTAATCTTCCCATGATGTTTGAGGTTTCAAAAAAGATGTACAAGTGTGTGTGTATAATATATATATTATATACATACACACACACACACACACTCACTGGCCACTTTATTAGGTACACCTGTCCAACTCCACATTACCACTTAATTTTTTTAATCAGCCAATCACATGGCGGCAACTCAGTGCATTTAGGCATGTAGACATGGTCAAGACAATCTCCTGCAGTTCAAACAGAGCATCAGTATGGGGAAGAAAGGTGATTTGAGTGCCTTTGAACGTGGCATGGTTGTTTGTGCCAGAAGGGCTGGTCTGAGTATTTCAGAAACTGCTGATGTACTGGGATTTTCACACACAACCATCTCTAGGGTTTACAGAGAATGGTCCAAAAAAGAAAAAACATCCAGTGAGCGGCAGTTCTGTGGGCGGAAATGCCTTGTTGATGCCAGAGGAGAATGGGCAGACTGGTTTGAGCTGATAGAAGGGCAACAGTGACTCAAATAGCCAACCGTTACAACCAAGGTAGGCAGAAGAGCATCTCTGAACGCACAGTACCTCCAACTTTGAGGCAGATGGGCTACAGCAGCAGAAGACCACACCGGGTGCCACTCCTTTCAGCTAAGAACAGGAAACTGAGGCTACAATTTGCACAAGCTCCATCGAAATTGGACAGTAGAAGATTGGAAAAATGTTGCCTGGTCTGATGAGTCTCGATTTCTGCTTGAACATGACAATGAGTTCACTGTACTCAAATGGCCTCCACAGTCACCAGATCTCAATCCAATAGAGCATCTTTGGGATGTGGTGGAACGGGATATTCGCATCATGGATGTGCAGCCGACAAATCTGCGGCAACTGTGTGATGCCATCATGTCAATATGGACCAAAATCTGAGGAATGCTTCCAGCACCTTGTTGTATCTATGCCACAAAGAATTGAGGCAGTTCTGAAGGCAGAAGGGGGTCCAACCCGTTACTAGCATGGTGTACCTAATAAAGTGGCCGGTGAGTGTGTATGTGTATTATATAATTATATATATATATATATATATATATATATATGTGGCAGAATGCAACAAGATCATTTATAAGACATTGGACACATTTTAAAAGAGTTTCTTAAATTTATTCATTTTTTAAAAATAAACTTGTCAGTGCATCGGTAACATCACAAGACAAACACATAAAATATAAATAGTTTGTTTTCATAAAAACATTGTATAAAACGGCATTTTCTCTAAAACAACTTGTCAGCGTCTTGTGTTTACCCAGTGATAGCGGTCGTTGCGAGGACCCGAGAATGCGGAGGAAGATCTATAAGGTTTGTAAGCTCTGTGTTGAGGATGGTAGCCTGCAGGCTGTTGCTGGGGATACCCATCATTTGGGTAGTTCCTTCTCCGAGGAAACTGGGACCAAGATTGGGCAGGTTGGCTGTAATCTGTACACTATATGAGAGACCAGGGTTAGAGTTAAACATTCATTGCGGCAACTTTTGCCCTAGAGATTTTACAAGTAGGTGGTAGAACTAAAATAGTTATACCTCGGTTCCTGAACACGTCAGTATGTGAACAAAACTTCCCCCCCCCCCCCCATTGGTAAGTATACAAATAAAATTAGGGGAGATATTGTTCAGCCGAAAGTTGTGTTGAGGGACCACCAAGGTTACAAGAGCAGGGATTCCTGTCATTATGACAGGAATCCCCACTTTACAGGGTGTTCCCCCAAAGCTGAGAAGCAGCCACCCACTCCTGCCTCTCTGCTGTGGGGAACACAGTAGGGATCCTCATGAGGAGAATACCCTGCGCAGCTCACCTAGTAGCAGT
Source organism: Dendropsophus ebraccatus (assembly GCF_027789765.1). Classification (NCBI taxonomy): domain Eukaryota; kingdom Metazoa; phylum Chordata; class Amphibia; order Anura; family Hylidae; genus Dendropsophus; species Dendropsophus ebraccatus. Next base: position 38,026,192 of record NC_091465.1, read on the forward strand.
TGGAGCTCTTCGCGGCACCCTTATCTAGGCCACTGGCCCCCACACCTGCATGGGATCACATGCCCCCCCCCCCAGCTAGTCTGCCCCAGCTCCTGGCACCCCTCTCCAGGCTGTTTGAGTTTTGCGCAGGATCAGGAGCCTGGAGAGGGGTGCCAGGAGCTGGGGCAGACTAGCTGGGGGCAGTCTGGGGCAGACTTACTGATAGTCTTTGAACTCTGTGGGCCGGGTGCTCTGCACCAGACCTGTGCAGTGTTGGCAATGAAACAAATTTATATTGTTCCCGGCACACTGCTCAAATTGTACAGGGAATTCTTTATCGCCAGCTCCTGTACCATGTGGCAGTGCTGTTCACATTCACCAGGCCAAATGGCATAATACTCAGGACAACTGGCCCTCTAAGCTATTCCTATAGCATGGTATAAGATAGGAACAGCCCTTTAATACAATCTAGGCCTCCCCAACCAAAGCCAGAAATGAGTTACATACCTTCATATGTACCTGGTAGATACTGTTGGGATTGCTCACAGTGGGAATAGTCTTTGGTTCTTTTACAGAAGTCTCTTCATCTGACGATGTCCCAGAGTGGTAGTCAGAAGTGGCCTTCTCTACAGCGGTGCTTATTCGCTTAGACACATTACAGTCTTCTTTACCCATGAAACTTGCAATTGTGAATGGGCTATTCTTCTCACCATATCTGTGCAGGTATATTAATTCCAGATCAGGTCAATTGTACACCAGGGTCTAGCAGGAGCAGCAAAGACACACCTATACACTCTACAACACCTACCTGCAGCATACTTCAAATGGATCCACCCATATGGTCATTTCCTTTGGCAGGCCAAGATCCTCAAATTCTACCTCACTTTCCGCACAGGCTTGCTCCAAGACCGAGTCAACTGATTGACACTTATTTATTCTTATACACCTAAAACAGATTGTAATACATAAGGCTGCAACCTATGATCAGAGACTTGTGTTTCTTAAGGAACGTTTAGAGTGTAACTGTCATTTCAGGGTCATTTTTCTGAAGACATTAAATATCAATAGTACAAGCGATTTTAAGAAACTCTGTAATAGGTTTTATGTTATGTACTAAAAGAGTTTCCTTCTGTAGTGAAAAAGCAATCTCCCTGCCTCCCCCCTCACATCAAATGAAGCAGGATTTCTCTGTCCATTATGTGGCTATGGAGAGGGGAGGGGCTGTTAGGAGTGACTGAGCACGGAGGATTTCTGCAGAGCACAACACCCTGCAATCTTCTCTCAGTAAGTTCATAGATAAGCACTGACCTTTCTGACACCTGAATTTAGCGGTTTAGGTGTCCAGAGAGTCTAGAAACCGCTGACATTCATGTCACCTCTTCCTGCTACCTCATCTCCCTCAGCCCCTCCCCCCTTCATAGGCTTACAATGGAGAGAGCAGAGCCCGTCTTCACTGGCTTCTCTGTAATGAAGACGTGTTTGCCTGATAATGCACAGATAAGTCAGGGGGGGGGGGGGAGGCTGGGAAATTGCTTCTTGAGTACAGAAGGAGGCTTTTTTGGCTGATGAAACCTATTACAGAGTTTCTTAAAATCGCTTATACTACTGATTTCTGCAATAAAAAAAAAAAAAAAAAAAAAGATAGTTGCTGATGCTTTAAATGCTGTGGATCTGCTGCGCAGTGTGGGTGCACCATTCTTGCACCAAAAATCACCATTTTAAATCTCTTGCAGAAATCTACAGTATAGCCCCGTTCACACTGAGCCTAATCTACTGTATATTTACATAGGCCCTAATCACACTGAGCAAGAACGTCGGAATTCCGCGGCGTAGCTCTCCGTCGCGGAATCCCGCCTTGCTCGGTGTGCTGCTGACATGTCATTTCTTCAAGCGGAGAGCAGCGGCAGCGCGCCCTCTCATTCACTGAGCAAGGCGGGATTCTGCCGTTCTTGTTCAGTGTGAACGGGGCCTATGTTAACAAACAGAAGAATAGGCCCACTGTGGGTTTCATAGTGAACACTTAGGGGGAGATTTATCAAAGGGTGTAAAATTTAGACTGGTGCAAACTGGCCACAGCAACCAATCACAGCTCAGCTTTAGGCAGTGCTGAAAGGAAAGCTGAGCTGTGATTGGTTGCTGTGGGCAGTTTGCACCAGTCTAAATTTTACACCCTTTGATAAATCTCCCCCTTAGGGTACAAACACACACGGCATATACGCTGTGTATTTACTGCTGCGATACGCAGCAGATTAGATCTAAATAACTGAACACAGTATCAAATCTGCTGCGTGTGTTTGTACCCTAAAGGACTTTACTCTGCAGGTTGATGGTGCACAAGGCGGGGAGATCCAGCAATATGTATAGAGAAAGACCTAACACGCCAAGTAGATTTGCTCATTTATTCAGTGTAGTATGCATCAATATACAGCAAATGAGTTTCAGCCAGAAATAGCCATCAGCCTGGCCAAATGAGCACAGAATAAGTTAGCAAATCTACTTTGAGAGTGGCAGGTCTCTGTACACAGTGGGGGAGATTTATCAAACTGGTTTAAGTTAGAAGTGGCTCAGTTGCCGATAGCAACCAATCAGATTCAACTTTCATATTACAAAGTCTGAGGAATGAAAAGTGGAATCTGATTGGTTGCTAGGGGCAACTGAGCCAGTTTCACAAGTGTATATAAATTTCTGACAGCAGTTTATTTTAAAGAAAGATTTTCGCTATACGCCCCTTTAAGGTCAAAGTATCCCATTAAAGTAGTGTTTGAAAACTGCATTGTGTTCCTACACCCAAGGGACCTCTAATATTTCAGGCACTTTTTGTCCCCATCACAGCTGCAAGTACCAACCCAGCTATGGGTGTAGTGATCACTGACCCACAGTTGGGCCAATATCCTCATCTTTATTAGGCCAGGGCTACACTGCAGCGCAATTACCAATTTACACTATTGAAAGAGCAGCAGTCCACATTGCAGTGTAGCCCTCTGTTTATTACCTGAAGTGGACCTCATGCAACGCTCTAGGAGACCTTCTGGAAGGCAACTCTATAGTACATACATTAAAGTGACTGTACCACCAGGCCCAGGCCGAAGCACTGGAGGCGGGCCGACTCACCCCCAGTGGGAGGAAACCCCCGCCCCTCTATGACGTCACTCCATTAGAATCAATGGAACTCTATCAGAGGGGCTGGGGTTTTCTCCCATTAAGGGTGGGTCGACCCGCCTCCAGTGCTTCAGCCTGGGCCTGGTGATACAGTCACTTTAAAGCCACTTACCGGAAGGCTTGTCCTTTTGATGGGTTCTCCACGTACCAATGAGTCTTATACCTTGCAAACAGTATGGTCGTCAGTTTAGCAGCAAACTTTTCTATCTTCTGCTTGCTCAGCTTCTTTTGTTTCTTTACCAGCATAGTAATGAAGACAACTGTGGCAGCGATTTCTTCCTTCATGCTTTTGGTTATGTGGCTCAGGGTGGAGGATGTAAGAGCTATGGAAAGATTGATTTTACAGTGAAACCCATGTTATTGCAATGATGGATATGCACATGGAAAGGTCATTGCATGTCTGCCATATTGAAGGCCATATTGTGGGCTACCAAACCTTTGCAGGTTTTAGGTTGTGTTCCCTCATTACAGTCACTGTATGTCACTAAAACCATGCCCCCACACGGTTATGTGTTCGATCATCACGGTTATTGGTGACCACATGGAGGTATGGTTTTATCCACATGCTGTGACTGCAATGTGTCCCAGGACTGATAGCAGGGAAGTGAGTCACATCTCCCTGATCAGTGGGACCCCAGTCAATTAAAAGTTTTAACCTGCCTAAGTAGAAGCAATTTAAAGATTTATATGACTTTCTGGAATATTCCTTTACTTAAAGTGACTGTACCACACAGACCGACCCACCCTTAGTGGGAGGAAACCTCTGCCCCTCTATGATAGGGTTCGGGTTCCATTGATTCTAATGGAGTCACGTCATGGAGGGGCTGGGGTTTCTTCCCACTAGGGGTGAGTCGGCCCGGGCCTGGTGGTACAGTCACTTTAAGTGTACAACCACACACTGCATATACGCTGCGTATTTACTGCTGCGATACACAGCAGATTAGATCTAAATAACTGAACACAGTATCAAATCTGCTGCGTATCTGCCGTGTGTGTTGTACCCTTGGGCATATTCCAGAAGAAGTCAATCTTTAAATTGCTTCTACTTGGGCAGGTTAAAACTTTTAATTGACTGGGGTCCCACTGATCAGGGAGATGTGACTCACTTCCCTGCTATCAGTCCTGGGACACATTGCAGTCACAGCATGTGGGTAAAGCCATACCGTCACATCCCAGTCACTCACCAGAACCCCTCCCTGCACTCACAGTGGCACATCCCCTGTCATTTACTGGCACCACCGAGGACTCACCAGCGGCTGCGGCACCCCAAACAATGCCGCAGCTCACCAGCGGCGGCCGCCAACACATTCCCATTACTGACCAGCAACCCCCCTCCCCCCCGGACTCCCCAGCAGCAGCGGCCGCCTAAACCCAGCCGCGGCTCGGCAAACCCCCGTCACTCACCAGCACTGCTGGAAACCCTACCATCACTCATTCGGCTCTGCTATTTCACACATTCATTCAACTCTTGCTACATCATGGACCAATCAGGCATAAGCAGTGCATGATGGGAGATGTAGTTTTCTGGCCAGCACCATGTTGGATATAGTTCAGCTTTTTTAAAAACTTGTAACTATGGAACGGAAGCAGCTAGAAAGACGGGAGACAGCTCAAAATTCTCAGGGGGGCTAGATGATTAAGACCAGCTAGATTTAGGAGCATTTTATTTATTTTTTTAGCTCTTGGGGGGGGGGGGAATAGGAATACCCCTTTAAAGTGTCTGTACCACCAGGCCCAGGCTGAAGCACTGGAGGCGGGCCGACCCACCCTAGGAAACCCTAGCCCCTCTATGATAGGTTTCCATTGATTCTAATGGAGTCAAATCAAGGAGGGGCTGGAGTTTCTTCCCACTGGGGGTGGGTTGGCCTGCCTCCAGTGCTTCAGCCTGGGCCTGGTGGTACAGTCACTTTAAGTAAGGTATGAAATCTGAGCTGTGGTTAGTCGCTATGGACATAACCAAAGTTTCTCCAAAGTATTCTCCATCTATGGTTACAGATTTTTCTGCAATTCAGGAGCACAGCAAGACTGTAAGGGTGCAGTTACACATACAGGATCTGCAGCGGATTTGATGGTGCAGATTTGTTTTTAACTTCAAATCTGTACCATCAAATCTGCTGCAGATCCTGTACATGCAAATGCACCCTAAGGGTACAAACACACACAGCAGATTTGATATTGTGTTCAGTTATTTAGATCTAATCTGCTGCGTATCGCAGCAGTAAATACGCAGCGTATATGCAGTGTGTGTTTGTACCCTTAGGGTGCGTTCACACCTACAGGATCGGCAGCAGATCTGATGCTGTGAACGCACCATTAGGGTACAAACACATGGCATATACGCTGCAGATTAGATCTAAATAACTGAACACAGTATCAAATCTGCTGTGTGTGTTTGTACCCTCAGAGTACAAACACACACACGGCATATACGCTGCGTATTTACTGCTGCGATATGCAGCAGATTAGATCTAAATAACTGAACAGCATCAAATCTGCTGCGTATACGCTGTGTTTGTACCCTTAGGGTACAAAACACACAGCAGATTTGATACTGTGTTCAGTTATTTAGATCTAATCTGCAGCGTATCTGCTGCGTATCGCAGTAGTAAATATGCAGCGTATATGCCGTGTGTTTGTACCCTAAAAGGTACAAACACACGGCATATACGCTGCATATTTACTACTGCGATACGCAGCAGATACGCTGCAGATTAGATCTAAATAACTGAACACAGTATCAAATCTGCTGTGTGTTTGTACCCTAAGGGTACAAACACACACAGCAGATACAATACTGTGTTCAGTTATTTAGATCTAATCTGCTGCGTATCACAGCAGTAAATATGCCGTGTGTGTTTGTACCCTTAGGGTACAAACACACGGCATATACGCTGCGTATTTACTGCTGCGATACACAGCAGATACGCAGCAGATTAGATCTAAATAACTGAACAGAGTATCAAATCTTCTGTGTGTTAATACCCTTACAGAAAGTTCATTGCAGCTTTAACTTCCCATTGACATAAGTGCACAACACACTTACCTGAGGACAAGCTTCCTTTGACATAGCAGCCAGTCCTGTGACTGAGGAATAAATAGGAGGGGCCCTGCACAGGAGATGGAGGTGAGCAGGTGTCTCTACACATCACTAGTTAATCTCATGGAGCTCAGCTGGAGATCTGGTCAGATAGGAGTGAATTCTGGCACAAAAACTGCCCACCCAAAATAGGCTGTGTTCACACTGTGTCTTCATCCCAGATATGCATCAGCATCCTGCCGAGAATGGAACGCCGGCAGAGAGCAGCGGATGCCTTCATTATATTTTAAGGCCTCATTTAGGTTATGTTTTGGTATTTTTTTTACTTTTCTATTCATCAAAAATAAAGAGAGCAAAAAAGAGAGCTGTGTAACATATACCAATATTCAGTATACATCAGCATACTAATGCTGGTAAACTGCTATGATAACGTATACATTTTGATACTTTTTTTCCCCCCACTTTCTATATATATGTGTGTATGTGTGTGTGTGTGTATATATATATATATATATATGGTTAATGTAGCAACAACAAAAAAATAGTGTGAACAGGGCCTCAGTCCCACAAAGTAAGGGTATGTGCACGCTGAGGAATAGGCAAGGAATTGAAGAGGAAAGTTTTCTGCTTGAAATTCCTCACCTACAGCCCTTGAGGAAATCATGCAGATAACTTGGCATTCTATGGTCGGTCAGATTTGTCGTTTACCCAAAGAAGTGTCATGTCAATTCTTTTGAACAACAGCCATTGTTTTGAAATCATGGCCATTATTTACAGTCGGATGTCAATCCCGCTGCAAGTATGTATTCTCATAGGGATGCACTGACACTGGTTCCGCAGCGGATTTCGCTGCGAATCCGCATCATGAAATCCGTTGCAGATCCAGTGTGTGTGAAGGCACCCTAAAACTTAATCAAACAACAGTCAAAAAAAAAAATCTGAAAATTTGAGAGTGATTATGTTTGCAAAATAAACCTCAAAATATAGTATGTGAACATAGCCTTCCATCGTAAGCGTTTTAAAACCACGCCCCCTTGTGTTCTTCAATAGCCACATGTTGTTGCTGAAAAGGAGAATGCAAAACGGGTGCATTTTATTTGCATGCATGTGTGAACACAGCCTTAAAACATCTGTCAATAATGTCCATGCTCAATAGCGTTTTAGAAACTGTTGGAATGAGGTCCATGGTGCTTGTTGTCCCAGGGTCTACCTGCAGCTACCGCTCACTGTAACAGGTGCATTAAAGTTAACTGAAAAAAATAGCAATAAATCTGCTGGATATGATATATATATCCAGCAGATTTATTGCTATTCTTTTCAGTTAACTTTAATATATATATATATATAGATATATGTGTGTAGCAGAATTAAAATCATCAGAATAAATGTATCAGAAAGATAGTACCCTGGATCTTCCATTAGATGGCGCCAAAGTACACTCCAAATATCAGTAGAGTTTCTCTATTGAGATGTGAGTGAAGTCTTTGGCAGCTGCATGTTGTAGGACATGGGTCTCCAAACTGCGGCCCTCCAGCTGTTGCAAAACTACATTTCCCATCATGCCTGGACAGCCAAATCCAGGCATGATGGGAGTTGTAGTTTCGCAACAGCTAGAGGGCCGCAGTTTGGAGACCCATGTTGTAGGATGTGAGTATAAACCACGGGTCTCCAAACTGCAGCCCTCCAGCTGTTGCAAAACCACAATTCCCATCATGCCCGGACAGCTAAAACATTGGATTTGGCTGTCCAGGCATGATGGGAAATGTAGTTTTGCAACAGCTGGAGGGCCGCAGTTTGGAGACCCATGGTATAAACCCTACATTGCCTCAATGACTTTTAGTGCACCTACTGTGTTCAGTGACGATATGGGTGAAGCAGGAGTGGACACTGCGCTAATGCCTGGAATCAGACATGAACACAGTCTAGTCAATGGAGCGGTAGTGCTGCCCGTGACATCACTTATCCCACAACTCACTCCACTTTGAAGTGAAGTCAGAAAGGTCGCAGAAAAGACTAAGGGTATGTTCACACTGAGTAAATGTGGCGGAATTCCGAGGCGGAACTCTCCGCCGCTGAATCCCGCCTGCCTCAGCGTGCCACAGACTGACTATAAGACATGCCAATTTGAGCTAAGACACGCAAGCTCTTCCATAAAGACGCACTTGACACTGCAATTCCACTGCATTTGCTCATGCTGTCATTCAGAGCATAGTACAGCAGTGTTACTGTAGCATACTTCTGCATACAGGACTATTCTTTCCTTCAAGAGTATGGAACCTGTTAGACCCCATGTTAAAGGGGTACTCCGTCAAAAATCATCTTTCTATAGGAATTTGCTGCTGCTCTGGGCAGTTCTGTCTTGGACAGAGGTGGCAGTAGAGAGCACTGTTTCAGACTGGAAAGAAAACACTGTTTCCTACAGGACATACAGCATCTGATAAGTACTGAAAGACTGGAGATTTTTTTGATTTGTGGGGGTCTGGGTGTCTATGGGGCCTGTATTATGTAAGAAGCCGGGTAGCACTTCTCTCATCTTTACGTATAATTACCAGTGAATACCGAGACCGATGAAAGCTTTTAGCATGTCTGCTTTGTAACAGGTCAGGTCCTTTACACTATATAACCCCACCAGCACCACCACCAGTATCTTATAGCTTCCCCTGGCCTCCTCCTAAGTACTTTAGGCTTCATTGATGCCCTAAGTGCTAGGAACTTTATGGCCTAAGTGGCTGGGAGGAGGCTGGAGTAAGTTTGTCTACACTGATAGCTATAAGATACTGGGGAGGATTTATATAGGTCAGGGTACTGTACCAGTTCCCTTTAAGATATAACTATATTTAGAAAGCTAAAGGTATTTGTAGATTTGTAATTTAAAAAAAAACTCAAATGATCAAGTACTTGTCAGCTGCTGTATGTCCTGCAGGACAGGGTGTATTCTTTGCAGTCGGACATTGTGCTCTCTGTTGCCACCTCTGTCTATGTCAGGAACTGATTTTTCTATAGGGATTTGCTATTATGTGGACAGAGGTGGCAGCAGAGAGCACTGTGTCAGACTGGAAAGAATACACCACTTCCTGCAGGAGAAGACCCTATTTATCAAATCCTGGACAACCCTTTAAAATATTGTAATATATATAGAAATATTGATTCTACTCTGATATCTGTTGTTGAATCCACAAATTGATGAATTTATAATAAGACGCTCAAGAGGAAAGATCTGCATCTCCTGGCAGAATTAAGGGCCTATTACGCTAAAAGAATATCGGCCTTACTTGGCCGATTATCGACCGCTCTGGCCTATAATTGTTTATTGTAATAGGACATGTTAAAAGGCCATGATCATAATGTCGGCTGATCATAGTTTTTGAAAGATCCTGATTTGTGCAGCGACAGTTTACTGCACGCCACTCTGTGCAATAGGACCGCAGACCACCACTGACTACAATGGGCCACCTGTACAATCTGAGGATCGTTTGGGCAGCCTCTACTGCTGCTCACTGCTACCTGCTTAAGGCTATGTTCACACTACGTAAGTTTCGTAATTTACTATGGAACTTACGTAGTGCTGCCTTCTAGGGAATCCCTAGCGGCGGCGCAAGAAACTGACATGTCATGTCACTGAATAGCGGCTACAGAAAACCTGTCAATTCACACAGTGGAGCGTCCGGCTCCGGCCGCACACTCCATTGTGTGCAGCAGGGAATTCAGATGTGGGCGCGTACAGATGCGCCCGCATCCGATTTCAACGGCAGTGAAGATCACGTGGCCGGTGTCTTACTACGTGGGAACATGACCTAAGGGTGTATTCACATGTAGCATATTTGCTGCAGATTTTATGCCATCTAAATCAATACAGTGATACCTTGGTTCACGCAGCAAATACGTCAAGTGGGTTTGTACCCTTAGGGTTTCAGTATGTCCAACCAGACTATTCCATATACAGTAGTACCTTGGTTTAAGAGTAACTTGGTTTAAGAGCTTTTTGGTTTAAGAGCTCACAGTTTTTCTAAATTGTGACTTGGTTTAAGAGCACTGTTTTGGTTTAAGAGCTCCTTGTACTGGGTGGGAGTGTGAGTGGAGGAGGGGCATGGCCTGCAAAGCGGGGTCTACAGCACTGTACTCTGACCCAGGAAGTCTCCCTCACCTTCCAAATCATAGCAGATCCACTTCAGGCTGGGGCTTACATCAGGGGACAGGACTGTGAAGGTAATCTCTTAATAGCTGTAACCCCTCTCTCTCCGGACAGAGAGCGCTGCATGTATGTGCCCACATCTGCCCTGCTCATTCCGTCATGCTCCCTGCAGTCTCTGTCCGCCCTTGTGTTTCCCATCCTCTCCATTACTGTACAGTAACTTATAATATCACATATTCTGCTGTTTCTGAATGGTTGTTTCATCTGTTTTACATGTTATTCAGAATAATAAATCATTTTTTTGGAGGTGTGGAACCAACTGTCTGCAGATCAGTGTTTTTTTATGAGAAAATTTGATTTGGTTTAAGAGTGGATTTGGATTACAAGCACGGTCCCGGAACAAATTATGCTCGTAATCCAAGGCACCACTGTATGTATGTATATATATATATATATATATATATATATATATATATATATATATATATATATGAACACAACGTCAGATCTACAGCAGATACGCTACGTGTGAATATACCTACATGTGAAAACATGGATGTCCAATAAAAATAAAGACAAGTACACAAACATAGGGGGGTAAAAGAAAAATTTTATTTATAGATAATGGGGAGGGAATTGCTTTAGACCTATTAGGGCTGTATTACTATTATATGTATAGTCAAATTGTGGACTATATTAAATAAACTTCTAGATTTAGGCTGGTGGAGATAGGGATGTGTGTGACCTACCAATATAAGAGACTAAACCTATTTATGGCTGTGTTGATCCAGAGGAAGGCAAAAACCCTATAAGGGGAAAAAATTCCTTCCTGACCCCAAATATGACGATCGGAATTAATCCCAGGAACGAGCCGATATCTAAGCTAAGTGTACTACGTGCTGGGTGTGAGTGCCTATACCTATCCTGTAGTGTGTGTGATGTGGATGTGGTGTGTTTGGCACTTACCTGGCCTGTGCTGAGGTGAGTTCAGGAATAGTAGATGCTACTCCGCACCCCAGGACTGCAACATGCGACTATCGTTCCTGAACTCTCCAAATGGAAGCACAGGCTGCTTCTGGGGGTGTAGAAGATCTTCAGGCTGGAGAGATGGTAGATGCCAGCCTGGGATTGGAGGATGCCATGGTCAAAGGCCTGGGGCAATATCCTGATGGCAGAGGTCCGGCATGAATAGTATGGAGAGTGTTGATGATCCAGGGCAGCCGAGGTGACACATCAGCAGAGACATCAGGTACAGGTCAGGAGGCTGGAAGCTGAGATCAGTTGACACAGGCTCATCCTGCAAGACATAAGAGGAAGTCGTTTGATGAACATGTATCTACAGCAGCTTATGTTATCATAAGGGAATGGTTCATAATGATTCATCCAGCTATATAACAGCATGTTATAGGTGTTCTGTATGTATAGAGGCAACTTACCAGATGGTCGTAGATTCCTTCACAGTCTAGATCACACATGTCAAACCCAGGCCCTCCAGCTGTTAGAAAACTATAATTCCCATCATGACTGGACAGCCAAAGCTAAAGCTTTGACTGCCCAGACATGATGGGAATTGTAGTTTTGCAACAGCTGGAGGGCCTAAGTTTGACACCTCTGGTCTAGATCTTCTCATCCATCTAAGGAGAAGCAGAGACATGGTCATTTACAAAGATAAGACAAGGACAAAGATGAAGACACCAAGCTAAAAAGAAAATTTTATGTGAAATATCTCCATAGGAGGAGGATCTTACCAGGTCCAACTTGGTGACATGTAATTGACTTCATCCCAGGAGTGAAGGGTGTTGTTGTCCTCCGGCCACTGCAGATCTTGATTTTGCAGAACTGTCGCCATTGGCTTCCATGGTGGGTTGCTCTCCTCTCCTCCAGTTCCTTCCAGCCGATGGTGTTGAAGAATGGATGCTGCCTGATGTTTCCACGCACACCCAGGCGCTTCTCAGGATTCTTGCGCAGCAGCTTCTTAATTAGATGTTTTCCGTCAGCGTCAAGCCAAGATGGAAATTTGGACTTCTCGGTGGTCATGGTTTTGAAAGCAATTTGCATGATGGGGGCAGTTGTAGAATGGGAGGCGTCCTGATGTCATCCTGGACAGCACAATCCCCAGGCTCCACCAGTCCACTGCTGCACCGCATCCTTTCCTAAGAAGTCCTTGGGGGCCATGTAATGGAAGGTTCCTGCCATTTCACTGATGTTCCTGGAGGCGGTCATCCCATCTTCAGCTAATCCCAGATTGATTATATGGATGTGGCCGTCTGCATCCAGCATGATGTTCTCCGGCTTCAGGTCTCTGCAATGAAAGAAGAGAATTATAAATCCGCCCAGTGATACAGGTAAATGGGGATAAAGACTAAGGGGGGGGGGGGGGGGGGGGGGGCGTCTACTTACCGATGGACGATGTTCTGCCCATGAAGGAATTGGAGGGCACATACCATCTCTGTTGTGTAGAATCTTGTGGAAAGAAGAAAGAATAGTGATTAATAACATCCTTCTTTAACCATTATCCCCCCCCCAAAAAAAAAAAAAAAAAAAGAAAAACGAAACCGTCCTTCTTACCTTATGTTGTCAATGTCCAGGTAGCCACACATCCTGATCAGTTCCTCCAGGCTGCCACCGGACAGATACTCCATGATGATATGGTCTCTAGACCATATCAGTATCCGTCGCTCTCTCTTGATGTCTTCTTCATTGCCCCCTTTCTTGGTGATGGTTTTCACAGGCGTGTAGATGCTTCAGCCGGGGACTGATGCCAGGACCACCTAAAGAAAAACAAAACCCTACTTCCTACCTTATGTTGTCAATGTCCAGGTAGCCGCACATCCTGATCAGTTCCTCCAGGCTGCCACTGTACAGATACTCTGTGATGATATATGCTCGTTCCTGAGACTTAGATGCGGCATATAGGTGGCATAGGAACAGGCAGTCTCTGGACCATAGGAGTATCCGTCGCTCTCTCTTGATGACTTCTTCATTGCCCCCTTTCTTGGTGATGATTTTGACAGGCATGTAGATGTTTCAGCCGGGGACTGATGCCAAGACCACCTGAAGAAAACAAATAAAGAATGCACATAAGACTTACAGTTAGATTGTGCTTTTTTTTTGCCCATACCAATCAATCACATCTCAGCTTTTATTTTACAAGAGATCATGGATATAGAAAAGCTGAGCTTTGACTGGTTGCTATGGGCAACAGAGGACATGGCTACTGTAGGACTGCTTAATAAATCTCCCCCGTAGGGTATAAAGTCATATGAGAAGTTGTAGAACTTACTTAGCCAAAGTTGCCCCTACCAAAGACCTGGTGGATGTTGAAGAGGCTGATGGTAGGCCTGGCATAGGGGCTGGATGTTGTCTCCTCATCCTCCAATCCCGTCTCCTTGTCTCCTCTCCTCCTCTTCTGGATCTTCTTTAATCCAGCGCCACTCTCCTCCTCTGGGTATGTGCACACTACGGAATCCCGGCAGATCACCTGCCCTGGATTCCGCAGCTGGCCCCCACTTGCAGACACTCACGTATGGACGCATCTCCGCTGATCCCATAGGCTTCATTCTATAGTTTGCCAGATTCCGCTGTCTGGCCGAAAAATGAACCCACCGTGATTCCGTAGTGTGCACTTACCCTCTTTCTTCCTCTTCCCGTCTTCTCTCTCCTTCTCCTTTTTTTTTTAAACAATTGTCTTTTTATTAAAGTTTTCAATATACAGAAACAGTATAAAGCATACGAGAAAGGAGCAACAGAACAAATGTCAGTGACATCAGCCAAGAAACATCATTGAACAGTCAGGCGGTTATCACTGAAAAAGGATAACAATAAACAGAAGTCAGGGTACAAACCAGTGCGGGGCCGGCCGATACAGTAGTAGTGAGTTGTCAGATACAGAGAGCTACCGCGATGCCAATAGGGAATGCTTCAGCACAGAACAATATGTCGCGGAGCATGTTAAAGGCGGACGGCCCGCGCAGTATATATATATATATATATATATATATATATATATATATATATATATATATAAAAAAAAAAAAAAAAAACCTGACCTCTCCTTCTCCTTACCGTGTTCAATGGACGCCATCTCTGCAGTTCTCTCCTCTGTAGACTTTGGTCTGGTCGTTTTGGTCGACAGTAGAAAGTGAACAGCTGTTGTTCTCGTGGTGATGTGATGTGGCAGCTGCCAGGCAGGAGCCCATAAAGCTACTCTGTCATATACACTGTACTGCGGGTATCATGAATTACAGTGTAGTGTCCAAAGGAATAACAGGGACTATGATGGTGGCTTCTGTATTAGTAATAGATGGAGGCAGGTGATGAGACTAGTATATTGGGGCTGGCAGTGGTGCCCATAGTTCATTACTGTCAGTATTGGCATGTTATAAGTGGAGATTATAGTGGATGGCAGCAGGAGAAATGTCTGGTTTTACCATCTAGTGATGGATGAAACAATACACATGGATGTGCCGCAGGTTTCTCTAATATTCACTAATGTATATGTACAGTATATCCCATAAGTGGCGCCATATAGATACTGCTCATCATTTTCCTAACAGAAGATAAATGTTGTATTCTTAATGTGGACACGACCCAGCTGACTGGGTATAGGAGCACTAAGAGTGTTTATAGGGGCACTCTGGCACTTTGTATAGCAGCACTGGGCACATTGTACATGGGGCATTGCATTGGGAAAGTGGATTCATTCGGTGTTGCTGTAGATTTGTTATACAGTGGTGCCCATAATGCAGTAGCGTAGTACAACAGGCTAGAATAGAGAAGCAGGGCTGCTGTCAGAGGTCTGTGTGGTCACATGACAGCAATGGGGAAGGCGTGTGTTCAGCATGGACCAATCAGGACTGACAGAGACTGCAGGGAACATGATTGAATAAGCAGGGCACATGTGGGCACATACATGCAGCGCTCTCTGTCAGGGGAGAGAGGGGTTACAGCTATGGAGAGATTACCTCCACAGTCCTGTCCCCTGATGTAAGCCCCAGCCTGAAGTGGATCTGCTATGATTTGGAAGGTGAGGGAGACTTCCTGGGTCAGAGTACAGTGCTGTAGGGAGCTCTTAAACCAAAGCAATGGTCTTAAGCTAAGGGGTCCTTAAACCAAGTCACAATTTTGAAAAACTGTGAGTTCTTAAACCAAAACGCTCTTCAACCAAGTTACTCTTAAACTAAGGTACTACTGTATATGGAATAGTCTGGTTGGACATACTGAAACCCTAATAGTGATACCTGTGGTCCAAGATGCTTCCCATATACTTATGCCGGTAGGTCAGGGATGGGGAACCTTTGTCCCTTCAGCATGTCTGGACAGCCAAAGTTTAAGTTTAATTGTGGCTGGAGGGCCGAAGGTTCCCCATCCCTGTTGTAGGTAGGTATGGGCACTGTGTTTCCTGGGAAGCAAATGGGCACAGGCTGATGATGTCCATCCAAGTTACCGAAAATGATAATGTGATGCCAATATACGTGAATAGAACATATTTGTAAGACTGCTTGTAAAGGAAACAATGACACAGTGCTACATCCATCATAAGATGACCCCACTGACACCAGATGGACCCCTTGGTTTATTATGGTGTCTTTAGGTTCTGTCATTGTGAAGCATAAAATTAGAAAACAAATTTATCAAACATGGTGTAAAGTGAAACTGACTCAGTTGCCCCTAGCAACCAATCAAATTCCACCTTTCATTTTCCAAAGAGTCTGTGAGGAATAAAAAGTGGAATCTGATTGGTTACTTGGGGCAACTGAGCCAGTTTCACTTTACATCATGTTTGATAAATCTCCCCCATTGTGTTTTGTTTATTGTGTTCATTACAATCTCACATTAGTCATTTCCCCCTCATTCTTCATCATTTTTCCCCACTCAGACCAACAGTAGCACTACATGTATGGATCTACACATTTATGTATGATTGTGTTTACCAGCGTCTGTAGATGTTAATGCGTCGCTGTCACTTTAGGAAACAAACAAAAACTTCTGACATACACACAGATTTCTCTGACGTTTTGATTGGCCAAGGCCTAGGTGACTAATGGTGCGTTTACACAGTTAGGGAGTCCAGGAATACATGCATCCATGTTTTCCAGGACTCACTAGGGCTGCATCCAACTTCTTCAGCCACCGGTAATCAAATGCCGACTCAAGCATGCAAGCAATGGACAGGAGATAAGTTTTAATCCTGGGATAACATGGTGTCACCTCTCAGTTATGTTCAGTCACCAGAGATATATTTCTAGGTGCACTGATCACCTGATCCCAGAGCTGATATAGGGGAAGACATAAGGCATACATCAGACAGACACAAGAGTCACAAGGATGGGTCAGATCTGCAGGGAGTATGAAGGAGAGACAGGAGCGTCTGCTTGGACACACTTGGAATAATATTGTCATTATAGGAAATTTGTGAATTCAGCATAAGGAGCAGCACTTGGCTCCAATATACAAGAGAAATACAAGAGTCCAGTATATTTCTCTAGTAAAGTACCGGTCACTTTAAAAAAAAAAAACTTCTCACATGTCACACAGGGAGTGAAGCACTTCTCCTGGCTGCATCAAGTTTCTTCAACCACTGGTATTCAATTGCTAAACTATCGGATTAAAGCATGCTAGAGTCACGCTCATCTCTATAAAGTGTCTGGTCCATAGGGGCTGACCAGTCGGAACCCAATGATCCTAAGGACAGGTTACTGATAGAGATGAGCGAACCTTAAGCATGCTCGAGTTGATCCGAACCCGAACTTTCGGCATTTGATTAGCGGTGGCTGCTGAAGTTGGATAAAGCCCTAAGGCTATGTGGAAAACATGGATATAGTCATTGGCTGTATACATGTTTTCCAGACAACCTTAGAGCTTTATCCAACTTCAGCAGCCCCAGCTAATCAAATACTGAACGTTCGGGTTTGGATCGACTCGAACCCGAACCTGGTTCGCTCATCTCTAGTTACTGACAGTGTCACCCACATAGCAGTCTTGATGTGATACCCTAATTTTTTTTTTAACATTGCAGAGTTGCTAATATTCTAGAAGGAAAAGGAGCTGCAAAGAAGGGACGTTTTCCAGGTAAAGTGAACAAGATACGTCAGAGAGGAGAGGTGGATAATCTGCTCCGGGAAGTTATAAATGGCTCTGCACCTAAAGAGGAATGAAGGTGTCTAACCATCCTGTAAAGACACTGATCACCACTAGAGGGTGACGATGGTCCATGCGGAGCCTCTATTAGAGATCACAGACTTCTAGCCCTTAAGGCCCTATTCCACGGAACTTTTTCAAACGAATATCATATCATATCATATTTATCATAAAATCGTTCAAACGAGAGCTTGTTAACGATATTCATTTTGTGGAATAGCTGTAAACAAGCAAACGACAACAGTGAAATCGTCGTTGAGTCGTTCACTATTTTTTTTCAACATGTCGAAAAAAAATCCTTGGTCTTTCAACAATAATTCGCTAATTTTTTCGTTGAATAAAAAATCTTTCTTGAAATGTCTACCTACATTTCCCCACGTTTTAAACGACCATGTAACAAAAAATTGTTACACTACAGATATCGTTCACGTTCCCACACGTATTATGTGTTATCGTTCGCTTAAAAAAATCGTTAAGTGCTCGTTAACAAGCGGTCGTTGGAGAGAGTCTATGAACGATAATCGTTCCGTGAAATAGGGCTATTAGTCCTGTGTCCACATCATGATAGATGGCTATGTAATTGACCCTGATGCATATTCGTTGGTTGCTTTCAAGGAATAGACCTGTTGTTCATTGCTGGTTCTGCTGCGACTCAAGGGCCAGAATAAATCTGGTTGTTTGCAGAATCCATCTAAAGCAATCCAATGTATACTGATAGCTGTAAAAGTACAACTCCAAAATATGACATGGCACTAGTGCAATAAAATGAAAAATTAATTAATTGCAATAAAAATTATTTTCTCGGTATGATTTCCAGATGTAAGTTCCTTGAATAATGTGTTTATTTATCTGCAGATCTGTTCAGCACCCAAGGACCCTGGTAGCCCCCCTAGGCATTCATTCTTGGGGTAGACACATATCAAAAGTTTTTATTGGTTAGGGTCCAGCAGCTTAACATGGTCTCTTCTGTTGTTTCCACACTGCAAGAGATGGATTCTGTAGAAAGGCTTTGGGCCTATGGATTCTGTAGAAAGGCTTTGGGCCTATGGATTCTGTAGAAAGGCTTTGGGCCTATGGATTCTGTAGAAAGGCTTTGGGCCTATGGATTCTGTAGAAAGGCTTTAAGCCTATGGATTCTGTAGAAAGGCTTTGGGCCTATGGATTCTGTAGAAAGGCTTTGGGCCTATGGATTCTATAGAAAGGCTTTGGGCCTATGGATTCTGTAGAAAGGCTTTGGGCCTATGGATTCTGTAGAAAGGCTTTGGGCCTATGGATTCTGTAGAAAGGCTTTGGGCCTATGGATTCTGAAGAAAGGCTTTGGGCCTATGGATTCTGTAGAAAGGCTTTGGGCCTATGGATTCTGTAGAAAGGCTTTGGGCCTATGGATTCTGAAGAAAGGCTTTGGGCCTATGGATTCTGTAGAAAGGCTTTGTGCCTATGGATTCTGTAGAAAGGCTTTGGGCCTATGGATTCTGTAGAAAGGCTTTGGGCCTATGGATTCTGTAGAAAGGCTTTGGGCCTATGGATTCTTTAGAAAGGCTTTGGGCCTATGGATTCTGTAGAAAGGCTTTTGGCCTATGGATTCTGTAGAAAGGCTTTTGGCCTATGGATTCTGTAGAAAGGCTTTGGGCCTATGGATTCTGTAGAAATGCTCTGGGCCTATGGATTCTGTAGAAAGGCTTTGGGCCTATGGATTCTGTAGAAAGGCTTTGGGCCTATGGATTCTGTAGAAAGGCTTTGGGGCTATGGATTCTGAAGAAAGGCTATGGGCCTATGGATTCTGTAGAAAGGCTTTGGGCCTATGGATTCTGTAGAAAGGCTTTGGGCCTATGGATTCTGAAGAAAGGCTTTGGGCCTATGGATTCTGTAGAAAGGCTTTGGGCCTATGGATTCTGTAGAAAAAGGCTCTGGGCCTATGGATTCTGTAGAAAGGCTTTGGGCCTATGGATTCTGTAGAAAGGCTTTGGGCCTATGGATTCTGAAGAAAGACTTTGGGCCTATGGATTCTGAAGAAAGGCTTTGGGCCTATGGATTCTGTAGAAAGGCTTTGGGCCTATGGATTCTGTAGAAAGGCTTTGGGCCTATTTCCTGCAGTGAGGAGAGAGATGATGGGTTGATGCACTTAGCTGAGCAATTCTTCAATAACATTAAAAATTTGGTAGATCTCCCTAGTGCTACCAAAAGAAGCTGTGACCCATTCATGTGCGGCCTTAATAAGAGTCTTGTGGTGTCTGACACATTATCTAGATCTGTTGTTTGTGGCCCCTGCGCTACACAGAGAGCAGGGTCAGAAGTGCTGTACCTTTTATGTGTATTGGTATTGTTGGGTAACTTCAGCTCAGTTCCCCATTCACTTCAATAGGAGCTGAGCTCCAGTTATCTGGTGCCGTCACTATACAATGCACAGGGCACAGGGCTTTTAGCCCCTCTCTCTGTGTAATGGAGGGGCCTCAAACAGGTGATTGGCACAATTGATGGAGACAGGCTATAAATTGTTTCAGCCTACAAATCACCTACTAAAGCTACTGACAAGTGAATATCAGATTAACTCATAGCAATACATTTTAAGGCTGGGTTCACACTATGTATATTTGAGGCTGTATTTGTGAGGCTGTATAGCAGCCAAAACCAGGAGTGGATTGAAAACACAGAAAGGCTCTGTTCACATAATGTTGTAATTGAGTGGATGGCCGCCCTTTAATGGCAAATATTTGCTGTTATTTTAAAACAACGGCTGTGGTATTGAAATAATGGCCGTTATTTACTGTTATATGGCGGCCATCCACTCAATTTCAACATTGTGTGAACAGATCCTTTCTGTGTTTTCAATCCACTCCTGGTTTTGGTTGCTATGAGGACCTGACATGAGGACCAAATACAGCCTCAAATATACATAGTGTGAACCCAGCCTTAGGAATGGGACATATCAAGCAGCAAGTGAAGGAAGATAGGCCTTGATCATTTCAGCCTTGAAATCCCAGTTAAAGGGAGTGATCAGAAAAACTATTTAAAGAAGTAAAAAAAAAAAAGGGGGGGGATTGGGGCCAGACAGCTTATTGACAAACAAGTTATATATCTTTGTAATGTGTGCTAATTAAGCAAAAAAAGTAAATCACAGCACTACCCCTTTAAAGCTAAGTTCACACGGTGTAAGGACAATGGCTGCTGTCTTGCAATGCTCACTGCAGTATTGGTTAGAACAACATTATTTTATTTCTATTTGGATTGCGGGCACCACTAAAGAAGAAGTACGGCGCCCGACATTTTTTTTCAAAAGAGCTGGGGAGGAGGTGGCTGACCCCAGCAGACAATTGTACACAATATAAAGTACGGCCGGCAGCCGTACTTTATATTCTGTGAGTAGAGATGAGCGAACCTTGAGCATGCGCAAGTCTGTCTGAACCTGCACATTCGGCTTTTGAGTATCAGTGGCTGCAGAAGTTGGATGCAGCCCTAAGGCTGCCTGGAAAATGTAGATACCGTCATAGGCCATAGGCTGTATCCATGTTTTCCATGACTTCCTAGGGCTGCTCGAGGTTGCTCATCTCTAATCATGAAGTCAGGAATGAATCCTATAGATATTGACCATGCTAGGTTTCTACATGTATGAGTTGCTGAGTATGAGTATCTAAATTAGGGGTCTGCAACCTGAGGCTCACCAGCTACGTCTACCAATGTCAATCATTTATTGTTCTGGAACAGCTAACAAAGTAATGTATAAGATATTGTAGGGCAGTTCAGGTCACCCAAATCATTGTATTACGGTACCTGTCGGACACTGAGTCAACCCAAAGGAAAGTCATAGTTACCAGCCTAAGAAACAATTGAAAATAAAATAAATAATAATAATAATTTACTATAAACACAAAGGGGGAGATTTATCAAAGGGTGTAAAATTTAAACTGGTGCAAACTGCCCACAGCAACCAATCACAGCTCAGCTTCCAGCTCTGGTGAAAGGGAAGAGGAGCTGTGATTGGTTGCTGTGGGCAGTTTGCAACAGTCTAAATTTTACACCCTTTGATAAATCTCCCCAAAAAGTTGCAAAATAAAAGAATATATACGTTTGATGTCATCTCATTTGGTGATGTCATTGTTATAATGTAGATGGTGTGCCAGGGCTGCAGGTTATGCCACTGATAACCCCGGACTGCAAACTAACTGCAGTGTTGACTTCATGATCGTCGTAAATGGAACCATCAACCGCACATGCAGTAGGTGTCCCCCAGCTAATAAATGTGTGGAAAGACACCTAGGGGCCACGGTACAGAAGCTAAGTGCTTTAGGCCCTCCGTTCTGTCAATTGTGGGGGCCTCAGTAGCCAGACTCTATTGATCCCAACTTCTGAAGTGTTGCTATGACATGTCAAAAGTTGTGTAAAAGTTGTTGACATGTCAAAAGTTCACTAGTGGTATTTTTTAGGGCAAAGGGTACTAAAAATATATACTGTACTCCATTCCATAAGAACTAGCACCAAATTTATATACCAAAATATACAATAATGCTTTTAGATTGGTCTTCAGTAAGCAAATTTCTTTGTCATAAGGATTTCTTGGTTGACTTTTTTGATTTGGATCATTATATCTGTATCCATCATACATCATATTATTATCTGGGTATATAAAAGTCTTTGCCTACTGCTTCTCAGTGTGTATACTTAGGGCCAGTTCGCACAGAGTAAAATTGATGGAATTCTGCAACGGAACTCTCTGCCGCAGAATCCTGCCTACTTCAGTGTGACACTGTTTCTCTATGGGAGGGCTCACATGCCTTGGCTCTCCACTGAAAGAATTGACATGTGAACTCTGTGTGAACTAGCCTTGCTCTCCTGATGCTCCATCTGTGACATCTTCGTGCCCCAGCTGAATTGCTATTTCAGATGTTTTCTTGAGTATTAAGGTCCCTTCAATTGGTCGAATATCAGCCAAACAGAATCATTATTGCTCCATGTAAAATGCACAGTATTCAGCCAGGAGGAACTTCCGGTGGGCGGGACACCACGAGTGGCCGCATTTTAATATACCTCCGGCTGCCGTCCCGAATTTTCACATTACCTTGGGGGGACGGGACCCCCACAGCCGCACACCCACCACCCCTGGTTAACGAGCAGACCGGGAGGGACCCGACGCCACCGGATCCGACCCGCTACGGGCCACGACACAAGCCCCTGTGAGCAACAAGCGGGCGCCACAGGGACTCAGCGCCATTTTGCTCACTGCGCCTGCGGCCCGCCTGCTGCCCCTGCACGCCACTAGAGCAGCACACACAACAACTGCCCCCCTCAGATACCGGACATACCGGAGGAGGAGGGGACCTAGTGCCGCCGGCCCCGACCCGCTCCGGGCCGAACTACAAGCTCAAGCAAGCCAAATACCGGCACGGCGGGGACCCGCCGCCATCTTCCTCCTCACACCTGCTGTCACTTGTCGCGGACGGGGGCCATCTCTATGAGTCTGGAGGAAACGCTGGGGAGGACAGGCACTGAGGCGGGAGGCAGTAGGTGGACAGCAAACACCCGGCACCATCTTCTTTGTGAGTAACAGGACATTGCAACTCCCCAGACCTGCTGGACAGTGTAACAGGGCACAACGCTCTCTCTCCCAGAGTTCATAACACGCAGATCTGCATACCAACATTGCACACACCCTGCCTTAGCAAAAGGTGACAGGGACTGAGGCAGGCTCCATTATTTCTTGTACAGACTGCCATTACCGAGTATAAGCTTTACTATTAATGGACATAGAACCTGGTGTTTCTCTCTATGCAATCTGAGCTTCCAGTCTTTCAGTACTGACAAATTGACTGCTACAAAACACTATATTTTGCCACCCTGCTCCTGAAAAGCCTCTAACAGCTGCCAAACAAACTGTCATTCTAGGATAACGCTTCCAGGCGCCAGCAAAACCGCACTGCTGTCACAATACCCGCATCTTGCAGCTTTCTGGCCCGCGCCCTCCTGCCACGTGACCCACTAGTCACATATACTGCCCTAATGTAACTTCGTTGCGCAGACTACCCCGGACTCCTGTACTACGATACAAGTCGGCGCATTCTTTAAACATCACAGTCTTGCTGGCCATGGACAAATTCCTCACGCACTCTCAGGAAGCAATGAATAAGTCGCAACGCAGTGTTAGGTCGTCCAACCAGCCTTCTTCCTCCACAAAGACAAACCAGAAGAAAGACAAGTCCCAAACCAAAGCAACCTCAACATCGGCAACAAGGATGTCTTCAACTGTCCTAGAGACGGAACAACTCTCAGATACTAGTTCAACCGGGTCACCACTGAACCCCCAACCCCAACGACGCCCCAGAACCCTACCCACGCCGCAACAGTGGCCCTAGAAGTCTCGCGTTTAATAATGCCACAACTGGACAAGAGACTAGACTTACTGCACACCTCCATAAATACGGCCTTGGCCCAAATTAACAGCAACGACCAAAAAATAAATGACCTAGAAACAAGAGTAGTGGAAGTGGAGTCCACGCTGGTTGCAGTACAGGAAAGATCTGACTCCCAAGAAGAAGCCACTAGACTAATCCAGGCCAAGTTGGACGACTTAGAAAATAGAAGCCGTCGAAATAATCTCAGATTCGTTGGCATACCTGAGTCGATTAAAGGGGAAGATCTCAGATCTCCGTTATGCCCACTGTTGTTTAGATATGTTCTGCATTGTTGGCCTCACGGCCTTGGTTATGTTCTCATCTTACTTCTTTTTTCCTTTCTTAGTTACCCCTTCCACCCCCATGCCCGTGGGTCTCTCCCTGTATTGTGCTCCTTGTCCTGGGCGATGCCGCCTACTCGCTGTGATAGGACCGGATCGCCACCTGCCCTCATCTGGATCCGGAAACGGCACACCAGCGGAATAGGATGAGTACCTTGCAGTCACATGACGCTCACACATACGATACACCTACTAAATTAAATTTCATTTCCTGGAATGTAGCGGGTCTTAACACGCCAATCAAACGATCTAAAGTCCTCACACACCTAAAACGGCTGAAAGCCGATGTAATCTTTCTCCAAGAGACACATTGGAAGCGAGATGCCCACCTCGCTCTGAAAGCTCCCTGGCTAGATAGTTGCGTGTCAGCATCATATACATCCAAGAGAAGAGGGGTGGCGATACTATTTAGCAAATCCGTCCCTTACATTATTGACTCTACCTATGAAGACCCTGGGGGCAGATACTTATACTTGGATGTCCGCATTGCAAACCGAGCATACACACTACTTAATATATATGCCCCAACGACACCTAACCAGGACTTCTACTCAGCGCTCCTACAGTTCTTACTAGCCCGACCTCTCCATACTCTCTTAGTGGCAGGAGATTTCAACCAATCCCTTCTACCTGACTTAGACAGATCACATCGCACAGCCTCACAGACGTCCCCCCCTCCTCCTCTCTCTGCCACCTTAACTCAGCTGGACCTATGTGACCCATGGAGATTATACCACCCCCTAGAAAAAGAATATACTTATCACTCCAGAGTACACGACACCTTCTCTAGAATTGATTATATACTGACCACATCCGCGCTTTTCCCGGCAGTACGAACGGCCACCATACACCCTATCACTATCTCGGACCATGGTCCGGTGTCCCTAATGCTTGAATTGGCCCCACCATCCCAGAAAACAAAAATATGGAAATTCCCAAACTACTTAGCTTCCTCCCCTGACTTCCAGACTTACCTGCAAACCCAATGGGCCAATTATGTAGATGACAATATTATCCACACCGATGACACCCCACTACTGTGGATGGCGTCCAAACCAGTTATACGAGGCCACATAATCAGTTACATGAAGCACCAGAAAAAACACCACACCCGCCAATTCCAATCCCTTCATAACTCTCTGCGTGATGCACAACTGGCCCATGCCACAGATCCCACCCCAGTGACTAAACAAAATCTGACGGACGCACGTACCCTCTTAGACACGTTCCTACAAACGCAAGCTCACTGGCACACCTCTGCTATTCAAAATAAATATTTCAGATGGGGAAACAAGACTCCTTGTTAGCCAAGCTGACGAACCCACCACGCGCCCGTCACGCGATTCTTTCCCTAACAGACCCAGCCACTGGACAGTTAGTTCATGAGGAGGCGCGAATAGAGTCAATACTCTACGACTATTTTGAGGAATTATATAGCGCCCCCCCAGCTGACTCCGCGGCTATCCATTCCTTCCTGGACTCACTGTCCCTCCCCGAGCTGACAGCGACACAAAGGGCCATATTAGAGGAGGACATAACTGAGACGGAAGTGAGGGACTTAATTAAAACCTTGCCCAATTGCAAAACACCGGGTCCTGACGGCCTCACCAGCGAATACTATAAAATCCTGACCCAAGAGGTGACCCCTTACCTGACCAGGCTATACAACCTTATCTATAAACAAAACGTGACAGTCACTGACTTCACAGACTCCAGAACCATTTTACTTCCAAAGCCCAACAAAGACCTGACACTACCCCAATCTTACCGGCCTATAGCACTATTAAATCAAGATTATAAACTTTTCACAAAACTCATAGCAACCAGACTTCAGCTAATCCTACCCTCTATCCTCTCCCCTTCACAGCAGGGTTTCTTAGCGAACAGACATTCCACAAAAAACATCCGTAAGGCCGTAGCTGTCACAACCCATGCCTTAGACAAGTCCCGACCCCCGACCATGCTGTTGAGTCTGGACGCCGAAAAGGCCTTCGATAAAGTGTTGTGGGCCTTTTTGTACGCAACATTACAATAGACCCACTGCTTAGACATATAGAATCTTCATCACTTTATCCGGGGGTGCAGATAGGGCAACATGAAGTAAAAGTCATGGCTTTTGCAGATGACATCCTGCTCGCACTACAAAATCCCAGACAAGCCCTCCACGAAGTATTGGCGGACCTACGGAGCACGGGGAACTTGCTGGGCTATACCCTAAACATGGATAAGTGCGAGGCCCTCTTACTCAAAGGCCCAAGCTGCCCGTTGTGGACCACCACTATACCACTGCGCTGGAAAACAACATCTTTAACCTACTTGGGCGTGACTATACCTAAATCGCCAGTTAAATTATATCCCTACAATATAAACTCCTACATCAAAAACCTAGAAAACTCCCTCCTTACATGGAAGAAATTCCCTCTTACCTTCATGGGCCGAGCCAATTTGCTACAGATGATAGAAGTACCTAAACTGTTATATCTTTTTCAATCCCTGCCCATACATCTCAGGCCCAAGGATGAGAAGAGAATAAACTTTCTTTACAGAACCTTCATCTGGGGCTCAAAGAAGTCTAAAATTGCATTTAACATCTTGCAGCAAACTAAGCTACATGGTGGACTGAACTTTCCCAATATTAGAGAGCTCAATTTATCCACCCAATTTCGCATCATTAAGGACTGGATTCAGCACACAGGGATTTATACAGACACGCAACTAGATAGCTACGTGGCACGGCCATATTCCCTACCCAACCTGTTGCACTGTACATATGCAAATCTCCCCGCTTGGGCAAGGGAGAACCCGCTCCTACTCTCCACTTGGAAATCCTGGAACAGAATCAGAACCTCACTTCACTTGCATCCCTCCAGCTCACTGTTTATAACCCTGTTAGGTAACCCAGACTTTCAGGACGGTCACCCCCATGCAACATTCAAAACCTGGCACCAACAGGGCCTCATCACCATATACCACCTGGTCAACGTAACGACCAAAGCACCCCTAACTTTACAAGAACTCCGTGACCGGTTTCCCAATGTTACCTTTCCCCAATTTGCATACCTGCAAGCAGTGAGTTTTCTTCGCAAATACCTGAAGGAATTGCCGCCAGAGGAGTGGGAAATCACGTTCCATACGGCTCTACGCCGTTCCACGTCAGCCAAAGGACAGATATCCCACGCATACCTATACCTCCACTCCTCACTAGACTATGCCACACAAGCAAGGGGGCTGCCCCAATGGCTTCAACACTTCCCTGATCTTGTGATACCCGACCTTCTCGCCATGTTGGAATATTCCGTAAAAATGCTTCCGGCTGCAAGATACATGGAAATGACCCTACGAATATTCCACCGTTCTTACATATCTCCAGTACGGGGTCACAAGATGGGACTGTTCCCTACCGCCCTGTGCTTTAAGTGTGGAGCCCCGGACGCAGACCTGGCCCACTGCTTGTGGTATTGCCCTATTATCCAGGACTTCTGGAGGGTTGTTGAGAAATTTGCAAAAACCCACCTGGTAACCTATGTGCCATATGACGCCCAATGGGGTATATTCGGATGGACAGACCCAACACGGTTCAAATCTGGGTGGGGACCGAGGAAACTCCTCCATCTATTGTCAGCCGCAGCCCGCAAAGCAATCCTCCAAGTGTGGATATCCCCTCAGCCACCATCCCGCAAATTATTCCTAGAAAAAGTATTATACATATTCTGCATGGACTGGGTGGAAGCGGCCATACTTAAGGAGCGCAGGGTGGAAGGTTTCTTCTTGGTTTGGGAAAGTTTCATCCAGACACTACCTGATAGAGTCCAGACACAAGTGAAACGGACATTCTCTCACACAACCTGGTACCTAAACCGTGAAATTGCAGGAGACCCCCCAATATGACGATAGCTGTTACACGAGCGTCCACTGGGAGCACAGGAGACCTGCGGGCACCCCCTACCCCCCCCCCCCCCCTGTTCTTTATGTATGTGTTTTTTGTTGTTTTGTTTGTTTGTTTTGCTGTTTTTGGTTCTCTGCACCTGTCATATATGCCAGCCTCCTAATCAGGGACTAGATCTATACTAAGCTGAAGTATTTATTAATGGAGTTCCTGATCCCTCAGAGTGTTCTAGGTTCAGGGAATCTATTGCCATATTGTTTTCTTGATTGTTCCGTTGCACCTATCTTGTGAAACCACTTGATATTGTGTTTGCTACACTTGGCCCCCTTTTATGTACTGAACACCCTTTCGGCACTGAACACAATAATGCATCATGTGCCCTTGTTTGTTTATGTGTTTTACCTGAGAAATTTAATAAAAACAGTTTTAAAAGTATTCAGCCAGGAGTGTAGCTAGGATTTATGGCAAAACACAAAGCACTGCAAGGCTTGGTGATGTGGCCAAAAAATTAAATCTATTGTGGCCAGAGGAAGAATCCTGCCTGCAGCCACAAGAGTGACTGGCAGAGCAAAGCCAATGGCTGTTTGCTCCCATTAGGAGCCCTTATGGTTAAATACATAGGTGCAGGTGCAGACTACCTTCTGCTTAACACCTTAGGTACTGCAGTTTGTAAGTGACCCAAAGTTCACTTACATGCTGAAACACAAAAAAGGTTAAAAAGCAGAAGACAAGAAGATCTCTGTTTCACTGCTGTGGCACTGATGACCTCTGGCCTAGAAGCTTGCAGCCAGAACAGAGGTAAGGGGTTATCAGAGCAGTGAAGCAGAGATCTTCTGCGATCCCGCTGCAAATATATATCAGCCTATTCAAATACATGGGCAAGTATGCGCAGCTTCATTTCGGTGCAAATTTGCAGCGAGAAATCCGCTGCGGATACGCTATGTGTGAAGGCACCCAAACGATGATTTTAGGGTCAGACTGAAATCAACGACACACAAAGAATTTTTCGATTGTTGCCTGCAATTACACAGAACGATTATTGCTTAAATTCGAACGATAAAACGATTTTCCGCATGATAATCGTCCAGTGTAATAGGGCCCATACTCTACCAGGCATTTCTGTGTTGCTGAGTTACCGCTCCTACAGTTTGCGCTGCTTGTCTAATTGATTCGTCTCAGCCTAATGATGGCCGTCTTCACTTGTATTTGACACCTCCTTGGAGGACATACTGATAGTTCCCTCGAGCAGCTACCAAATGCAAATTTAACATTTAGAATAAGCTCCAAACCTTTTATCTTCCTAATGTGCCCTGAGAAAATGAGGTGAGCGGCCTCACAGGACCATGAAAGTGCTTATCAGTCAATTGTACAATTACATTTGACCCTTTGAAAAGGGGGTAACTATGTAAAAAGGGTCTGTAATTCCTGAACAGTTAATGCAATATTTTTGCACCCCTTAATCTAAAGCTGAAAGCCTATACTTCAATAACATACTGATGGACTGAGTTACATCCATTGTGGTGCTGTACAGAGTATTGTGCCAATGTCCGACAACTTCAGGACCCAACAGTATCATGTGCAGATGTGTCCTTTTATTCGGGACCATGTTCTCTCTTGTAATTCAAACTTCATTAAATGATAAACTGAAGAAAATGTGACTAGTAGGAGGTAACATTGAGGAAATGAAGCATGTCATGCTATGGTACAGTTCTGTGAACTCTCTACTGAGTGGCATTCTCTTACAGGCCCAGACAAGCCCAAAGCATTAAGACATTCTAGTGTGACACAATGGAAGACTGGCTTCTACAAAGAAACAAAGACGCACAAATACTGTTTCCTGAATCACGTGGCACTAACTGCGCTGTCATCCTGCCTATTAATAAACAGGAAGCATACAAGAATATTGTGCATTGCAACTCATTTTGTCAGAATTTTACTATTTTAGTTTTGGTTCCATTGTGGATATTAGAACTAATAATAGGATGTCAGACATGGAATGTTCAGTCTGTTGTCAGTACAAACTCATCCGCATTAGTCATTTCAGCTGGTACCCTACACCCGCTAGATAAAATCATTGCTGCGTTTAGCATTTATGTGTCCCTGTCGCTTGAAAAAACTTTTCAAATGTCAGAGAGATATGTAAAAATGTTTGATTGATTGGGGTCTGAGTGTTTAGACCCCCACTGATAGGAAGATCGATCAAGTCGGGTCTGGGTGCGTGGCTGAGCATTTCTCACCCAGCCTTAATGCAGTGGATAGATTCTATGGTAAATCTATGGAGCCCATCTAAATTTTTATTTAAATAAGTTGCCTAGAAGGATAAACAAAAGGGGACAGGCTCGGTTAAAAAAAAAGGCATATGGACGTCATAGAGGGGAATCCCCTGCTCAGGACCCCCATTAAACCAAAACAGGGAGCGGTTCTAACAGAGATCATGGCAGACTTGACAAACTCTTGTGAGACACAGATTAATGGTCCTTTCACATGGGCCCATTATCAGCCAGGAGGGTGACTAGAAATGCTCCTGTAGCCAATAATCGGCCAGCTGAAGCCCGATTATCGGTTGATCACATCTTTTGTACCTGCTCAAAAAATTATCTTTATCGACTGCACATCTCCCTGTTTAAACCGGGGTTTGTGTGGCCGACAAAGATAAAGAAACACTGACAGCACAGATATGTATATATCCATGCTGTCAGTTTCCAGATCACAAGCAGCAGTGTATACCTACCAGCCACACTGCTTATGATGCGGCATCTGGTTTTCTGGTCCTGGTCTGCTCGCTCTTGTAACTTCAAGCCATCACCTCTTCTGGAATGAAAGCCAGAGGATACGGGTCCTGAACATACAGCCGGCGCGAGGACTGGAGAACCAGATGCCAGATCAAAAGCAGCGTGGCTGGTAAGTATAGACTGCTGCTTATGATCTGGAAACTGACAGCATGGATATCTGCGCTGTCAGTTTCCAGGGCTGCATGATCGATACAAGGATTACTCATGTAGCTCATCTGCTTGATTTCTCATGCCATGTAAAGGCACAGCAAGTGAGCCGCCAATCTCACTGATTGATGCTCGCTTGCAGCCGCTATGGCCGAGAAATCGCACAA